>NC_041231.1:63775635-63849391 GCF_002837175.3 Physeter macrocephalus
GCATGTGGGATCTTCCCAGACCGGGGCACGAACCCGTGTCCCCTGCATCGGCAGGCAGACTCTAAACTACTGCACCACCAGGGAAGCCCTATAGTTATTCTTTAAAATACCTATATTATTCAGGCATTAAACCCAATCTAATTGATGGTAAAAATACATGATTTTTAATTAGGTATCAATAAGTATGCAGAAATAAGAGCCGAACAGAAGGTTAGGCCTGGTGCTTAGCAGCCCAGGGCCTTTACAAAGAATAAAGACTTATGAGCCATCATCAGGTCCACGTATGATAAACACTAACAAAATAACATTCCTACTCTGTGATGGAACCTACTAGTGAGGCACAAAAAGCATCAGTCTTTCATACTCATACATATTTATGTATTCAGAATTTGTATTCTTATTTCATACACAAATAAATTATAAATTTAAATTGGAAACCCCAAAATTGATACTTTAATTGGTACTTTGTGTTTGGCAGTCTTTTCTGAGGTCTTTGTAAGATACTGTTGCAATGGTTGTACTGTCAACATTTGATGAAAATACTATTATAATTGCCTGCATTAGTAAAGCTAAGAGCGTGATTAAAGAAAACATCTGTTAATCACTTTTGTAATTGATAATCTCAGTATTAAATCATAGGATGCATAACTTGGTCTCCACATATCTTGTAGTACAAAATAAATATATAAATGCAGAATAGTGTCAAAACCATATAATAGTACACAAATACAGCCAAGCACTAAATGCAAAACAGAGTGCCAGTGTAATAGGTCATGTTTTCTTTTTTTTTAATTCCGCTCTTCGGCATTCTACTCTGTCTCAGGAGTGGGATGAAAACATTCCTGAGACACAGACTGAAGCCATAAAGCATAAAAAGAAAAATCAGTATCTCCCAGAAGATCAGTTTAATACATTACCAAATTTCTTATTCATGAAGTTTGATCTAATTGCCTCAGCATAGAAGTATATTATTTTTATGTATCATGATGATGCATGAATGTAATTACATTAGTGGTTTTCACATATTAGCAAAATAATGTCTGTCTTTAGCAGTGAAACAGTGTTTGATTTCTCTGAAATATGACCTACAAATTACATAAATATTAAAATTATCATGTTTATTTCAACAGCTTGTGATACTATGACAAATGTAAATTATAAGCATTTTTATACATAAAGTCTTCATATTAAATACATGGTTTCAATGCACATAGGTGAATTATAGTTCATGTAGTTTACTATCAACATAATTCCTGCTTCCAAATAATTTCCTAGGTTACTATCTCTCCTTTATTAAGCCTTTAAAATTTCCTGTCCTTCTGTCCTAGGTCCAGGCATACAAATTAACCAAAAGTCAATAATGTATTGTCAGTCAACCAAATAAGAAAATATCAATCCTTCCAAAAAGTACTTTCCAAAAGTACTTCTACTACTTGCATTATGATGCCATTTTCTTAAAAACACTTGCTTCAAAAAAAAATATTTGACTAGTCTCTTCATATTTTAAAGGTCTCATTAATGTGCTTGGCCACTGGGCAACAACTTATCAAAGCTCAAGATGTCAGGATCAGTGGTTTTTCAGCCAAAGTATGGAAGAACTGGTTTATGATATACTTCCTTGGTTCCTTTTTTTTTTTTGGTAATTTAATTAAAAAAATTCCTGAACACAGCTTACAAGCCAGTTGCACCCTGCTAGTGCTAGGGAAGAAGAGACTAATATCATACATATTACTGGACCTTTAAGAAATAAGTCTGTCTAAAGTATTTTAACTTTTAAGGCTAACATGTTTTTAACAGCTTTACTGAAGTGTAATTTTTAAACACAAAGCTGCACATATCTAATGTATACATTTGGATGAGTGTGGACCTGAAACCATGAAACCATCACCACTATCAAATGGCAGACACACTGGTCACCTCCAAAAGTTTCTCGTGTCCCTTTGGTTTTTGTTTGTTTATGTTTTGGTTTGTGTGTGTGCATGTGTATTGAGAACGTTAAATATGAGATTTTAAGCGGTTTAAGATATGAGCAAGTTAAACAAAAACTCCACAGATTTACTGAAGTACTTTTCCAGCAAGGCTTTTACTTTCACACTCACTTTATGATTGACCTCCTCCCACCTCTTGAATCTGCATTTGCCTTTTAATAATATCAAAGTTCTGCATTTTGCATAAGTAGGAGTCTGAGTCCTGAAATAAGAGTTCAGAAACTTGTTTTTAAAGGGATACACTGAGGAGCAGTCTCATTAAGAAAATTCACATGTACACTTGAAAGTTACCTAAGATGTGACTCAGAGGTTGCGGATTCTGTTACCGCATACAACAGACTGAGTCATCTGTCACTGCATGTCAGCCTCCTCTGCTTACCCAGAGAGTTGTGATGCTACAAACAGAGACCTAATCCCTTTGTGTTAAGAATGACATTCGCTGCCTTTTACCTTAACTGATAAATTAGTATTTCTTCAGAACAGCTTAGAAAAACGTGACTAAATAGCTCTGGGATTATTAACCAAGATGAAAGCCGGTTAGATACAAGGGTGTCTATGAACTAAATCAATAATACAACATTCAGAATGTACTTCTTTCTTTTTGTTTTTTTTTCAGCAGTTTGGAAGTTAGACAATATAATAGTACTTTTAAATCAGGAACTACTGTTCAATCCTGTGGGTCACGAATTAACAATGTATTTATCATAAACTGATAAAGATTTTTCTAAAACACCATGATTATAGTAACTTTAATGATATTAATTTAAGACATTATATCTCCCTGCCTAAAGTAATTTTTTAAATGATAACGGGATCTTTGACTCAGTTATAAACCACCAGCGGTAATCCCCTCTGGATTTAAAATGATGAGAAGATCCATCCTCATTTACTCACAGAGCAGACCAGAGAGGGTTTTTTTTCTTTCCCCTCCCTCCCTCCCGTTTATCCTTCCTTCCTTCTTTCCTTCTCTCCTTACTGCTCCTCTTCCTCTGCCACTTCCTTATCTTCCTCCTCCTTCTCCTCCTCTTCCTCTCTTTTATTTCCCATCTCTTTCCCCTTTTCCTTGTAACTCTACTGACATCATGACACAATTAATTTTATAATGGAATCAGCACAGAAGTGATATTGCCAAAATACCCATTTTTCTCAAATATAATTATAAAATTATGGATGACATCACACACTTGAATATCATGAAGTGAGGGCCTATGATTCCATATTTAAAATGTAAATATGAATTTTGAGTATTTTTGGAAAATATAGATATCTCTAGGAGTTGCTTTTAATATTAAGAAAGTTTTAATAAGGGATAAAAGAGAAAACTGGGAAGGATAATAATATTCTACCTCAGTAAGAGCAGGGCTGGGGAAAAATCAGACAATTCTGTAGTGTGTAGATGGATAGACCTATGTCGTTCTGTCAGCTGGTTAATTACAGCCACATTGGAGAATCAGAAAAAAACATAAGAGACTAAGAACCACAGGACTCTTTAGCTGGAAGACATTTCCTGGTTTTAGGAAATAAAGTATGAAATTTCTGTACCATGGAATCCAATTATTGCCACACATGTATGGTAATTCATGGTAAAAGCAAGATTAACTTATTACTTTAAATTTGAAAACAATTAAGAAACTGCCAACTGCTTAATTCAAGAAACCATCCTCTTAGTAATAAGGTATGAGTTTAGAATTGAAATACTAAGGAAATTTTTTAAATTTAATTTTATTATTTTTTAATTTAACATCTTTATTGGAATATAATTGCTTTACAATGGTGTGTTAGGTTATACTGTATAACAAAGTGAATCAGCAATATGTATACATATATCCCCATATCCCCTCCCTCTTGCATCTCTCTCCCACACTCCTTATCCCACCCCTCTATGTGGTCACAAAGCACCGAGCTGATGTCCCTGTGCTATGCAGCTGCTTCCCACTAGCTATGTATTTTACATTTGGTAGTGTATATATGTCAATGCTACTCTCTCACTTTGTCCCAGCTTACCATATTTCCCATCCTTGTGTGCTCAAGTCCATTCTCTATGTTTGTGTCTTTATTCCTGCCCTGCCCCTAGGTTCATCAGAGACTTTTCTTTTTTTTTTCTTTTTATATTCCATATATATGTCTTAGCATATGGTATTTGTTTTTCTCTTTCTGACTTACTTCATTCAGTATGACAGACTCTAAATTCATTCACCTCATTACAAAAAATTCAATATTGCTTCTTTTTGTGGCTGAGTAATATTCCATTGTATATATGTGCCACATATTCTTTATCCATTCGTCTGTTGATGGACACTTAGATTGATTCCATATCCTGGCTATTGTAAATAGTGCTGCAATGAATATTGTAGTACACGACTATTTTTGAATTATGGTTTTAGCAGGGTATATGCCCAGTAGTGAGGTTGCTAGGTCATATGGTAGTTCTGTTTTTACTTTTAAAAGGAGCCTCCCTACTGCTCTCCATAGTGGCTGTATCAATTTATATTCCCAACCACAGTGCAGGTGGATTCCCTTTTCACCACACCCTTTCCAGCATTTATTGTTTGTAGATATTTTGATAATGGCCATTGTGACCAGTGTGAGGTGATACCTCATTGTAGTTTTGATTTGCATTTCTCTAATGATTAGTGATGTTGAGCATCCTTTCATGTGTTTGTTGGCAATCTGTATATCTTCTTTGGAGAAATGTCTATTTAGGTCTTCTGCCCGTTTCTGGATTGGGTTTTTGTTTTTTTGATATTGAGCTGCATGAGCTGTTGTAGATTTTGGAGATTAATCCTTCATCAGTTGCTTCACTTTGCAAATATTTTCTCCCATTATGAGGGTTGTCTTTTTGTCTTGCTTATGGTTTCCTCTGCTGTGCAAAAGCTTTTAAGTTTCAGTAGGTCCCATTTGTTTATTTTTGCTTTTATTACCATTTCTCTAGGAGGTGGGTCAAAAGGGATCTTGCTGTGATTTACGTCAGAGTGTTCTTCCTATATTTTCCTCTAAGAGTTTTATAGTGTCTGGCTTAACATTTAGGTCTTTAATACATTTTGAATTTATGTCTGTGCATGGTGTTAGGTAGTGTTCTAATTTCATTCTTTTACATGTAGCTGTCCAGTTTTCCCAGCACTACTTATTGAAGAGGCTGTCTTTTCTCCATTGTATATTCTTGCCTCCATTATCAAAGATAAGTTGCTTTGGGAAGTATAGTCATTTTCACAATGTTGATTCTTCCAATCCAAGAACATGGCATATCACTCCACCTGCTTGTATCATTTTTAATATCTTTCATGGGTGTCTTAGAGTTTTCTGCATACAGGTATTTTGTCTCCTTAGGTAGGTTTCTACCTAAGTATTTTATTCTTTTTATTGCAATGGTAAATGGGAATGTTTCCTTAATTCTTCTTTCTGATTTTTCATCATTAGTGTATAGGAATGCAAGAGATTTCTGTGAATTAATTTTGTATCCTGCTACTTTACCAAATTCATTGATTAGCTCTAGTAGTTTTCTCTTAGCATCTTTAGGATTCTCTATGTATAGTATCATGTCATCTACAAATAGTGGCAGTTTTACTTCTTTTCCATTTTGGATTCTTTTATTTCTTTTACTTCTCTGATTGCTGTGGCTCAAACTTCCAAAACTGCGTTGAATAATAGTGGTGAGAGTGGGCAACCTTGTCTTGTTCCTGATCTTAGAGGAAATGCTTTCAGTTTTTCACCATTGAGAACGATGTTTGCTGTGGGTTTGTCATATATGGCCTTTATTATGCTGAGTTAAGTTCCCTCTATGCCTACTTTCTAGAAAGATTTTTTCATAAATCGGTGTTTAATATTGTCAAAAGCTCTTTCTGCATCTATTGAGATGATCATATGGTTTTCATTCTTCAGATTGTTAATATGGTGTATCACTGATTGATTTGCATACATTGAAGAATCCTTGCATTCCTGGGATAAATCTCACTTGGTCAAGGTGTATGATCCTTTTAATGTGCTGTTGGATTCTGTTTGCTAGTATTTTGTTGAGGATGTTTGCATCTATGTTCATCAGTGATATTGGCCTGTAGTATTCTTTTTTTGTAACTTCTTTGTCTGGTTTTGGTATCAGGGTGATGGTGGACTTGTAGAATGAGTTTGGGAGTGTTCTTCCTTCTGCTATATTTTGGAAGAGTTTGAGAAGGATAGGTGTTAGCTCTTCTCTAAATGTTTGATAGAATTTGCCTGTGAAGCCGCTTGTAGTAATCTCTCATGATCCTTTGTATTTCTGCAGTGTCAGTTGTTACTTCTCCTTTTCTTTTCTAATTCTATTGATTTAAGTCTTCTCCCCTTTTTTCTTGATGAGTCTGTCTAATGGTTTATGAATTTTGTTTATCTTCTCAAAGAACCAGCTTTTAGTTTTATTGATCTTTGGTATTGTTTGTTTCTATTTCATTTATTTCATCTCTGATCATTATGATTTCTTTCCTTCTGCTAATTTTGCAGGTTTTTTGTTATTCTTTCTCTAATTGCTTTAGGTGTAAGGTTAGCTTGTTTATTTGAGATGTTTCTTTTTTTTTTGAGGTAGGATTGTATTGCTATAAACTTCCCTCGTAGAAATGCTTTTGCTGCATCCCATAGGTTTTGGGTCATTGTGTTTTCATTGTCATTTGTTCCTATGTATTTTTTGATTTCCTCTTTGATTTCTTCAGTGATCTCTTGTTTATTTAATAGTGTATTTTTTAACCTCCATGTGTTTGTTTTTTTCACAGATTTTTCCCTGTAATTGATATCTTAAATTTACCAAGGCTTGATTTGTGACCCAAGATATCATCTATCCTGAAGAATGTTCCATGGGTGCTTGAGAAGAAAGTGTATTTTGCTGCTTTTGGATGGAATGTCCTATAAATATCAGTTAGGTCCATCTTGTTTAATGTGTCATTTAAAGCTTGTGTTTCCTTATTTATTTTCATTTTGGATGATCTGTCCATTGGTGAAAGTGGGGTGTTAATGTCCCCTACTATGATTGTGTTACTGTCCGTTTCCGTTCTTCTGGCTGTTAGCATTTTTCTTATGTATTGAGGTGCTCCTATGTTGGGTGAATAAATATTTACAATTGTTATATCTTCTTGGATTGATGCCTTGATCATTTTGTAGTATCCTTCTTTGTCTCTTGTAATACTCTTTATTTTAAAGTCTATTTTGTCTGATATGAGAATTGCTACTCCAGCTTTCTTTTGATATCCATTTGCATGGAATATCTTTTTCCATCCCCTCACTTTCTGTGTGTGTCCCTAGGTCTGAAGTGGGTCTCTTGTAGTTAGCATATATACAGGTGTTCTTTTTGTATCCATTCAGCCAGTCTGTGTCTTTTGGTTGGAGCATTTAATCCTTTTTCATTTAAGGTAATTATTGATATGTATGTACTTATTGTTATTTTCTTAATTGTTTTGGTTTGTTGTTGTAGATCTTTTCTGTTTCTTGTGTTTCCTGCCTAGAGAAGTTCCTCCAGCATTTCTTGTAAAGCTAGTTCAGTGGTGCTGAATTCTCTTAATTTTTGCTTGTCTATAAAGCTTTTAATTTCTCTGGTGAATCTGAATGAGATCCCTGCTGGGGAGAGTAATCTTGGTTGTAGGTTTTTCCCTTTCACCACTTTAAATATGTCCTACCACTCCCTTCTGGCTTACAGAGTTTCTGCTGAAAGATCAGCTGTTAACCTTATGGGGATTCCCTTGTATGTTATTTGTTGTTTTTCCCTTGCTGCTTTTAATATTTTTTCTTTGTATTTAATTTTTGATAGTTTGATAAATATGTGTCTTGGCATGTTTCTCCTTGGATTTATCTGGTATGGGACTCTGTGCTTCCTGGACTTGATTGATTATTTCCTTTCCCATATTAGGGAAGTTTTCAACTATAATCTCTTCAAATATTTTCTCAGTCCCTTTCTTTTTCTCTCCTTCTTTAGGGACCTCTATAATTCAAATGTTGGTGTGTTTAATATTGTCCCAGAGGTCTCTGAGACTGCCCTTAATTATTTTCATTCTTTTTTCTTTATTCTGTTCTATGTTAGTTATTTCCACTATTTTATCTTCCAGCTCACTTATCTGTTCTTCTTCCTCAGTTATTGTGCTATTGATTCCATCTAGAGAATTTTAAATTTCATTTTTGTGTTTTTTATCACTGTTTGCTCTTCATTTCTTCTAGGTCCTTGTTAAATGTTTCTTGTATTTTCTCCATTCTATTTCCAAGACTTTGGATCATCTTTATTATCATTATTTTGAATTCTTTTTCAGGTTGACTGCCTATTTCCTCTTCATTTGTTTTGGTCCCATGAGTTTTTACCTTACTCCTTCATCTTCTGCATATTTCTCTGTCTTCTCATTTTGTGTAAGTTCCTGTGGTTTGGGTCTCCTTTTCTCAGGCTGCAATTTTGTAATTCCTGTTGTTTTTGGTATGTGCCCTCAATGGATGTTGTTGGTTCAATGGCTTGTGTAGGCTTCCTGGTGGAGGGGACTGGTGCCCGTGTTCTGATGGGTGGAGCTGGATCTTGTCTTTCTGGTGCATAGTGCTGCATCTGGTCATGTGTTTTTGGGTGTCTGAAAACTTATTATGATTTTAGGCGGCCTCTCTGCTAATGGGTGTGTTTATGTTCCTGTCCTGCTAGTTGTTTGGCATGGGGCTTCCAGCACTGACGTTTGCTGGCCATTAGGTGGAGCTGGGTCTTAGGGTTGTGATAGAGATCTCTGGGACAGCTCTTGCCAGTTGAATATTTGGGGCTGGGAGGTCTCTGGTGTTCCAATGTCCTGATCTCAACTCTCTCACCTCAGAGGCTCAGGCCTGACACGAGGGCAGGACACCAATACCCTGTCAGCCACATGGCTCAGAAGAAAAAAATAAAGAAAAAAATAATTAATAAATAAATAACAATGAAATTATTAAAATAAAATAATTTTAAATATTATTAAAATAAAAAAATTAAAAAGTAATAATAATAAAAAAAGAAGAGAGCAACCAAACCAATAAACAAATCCACCAATGACAACAAGTGCTAAAAACTATACTAAGATAAGCATAAAAATCAGGAACAAATCAGTCACAGACAGTAAACCCTAAGTCTACAGTTGCTTCCAATGTCCACTGCCTCAATTTTTGGATGATTCATTGTCTATTCAGGTATTCCACAGATGCAGGGTACAACAAGTTGATTGTGGGGATTTAATCCTCTGCTCCTGGGGCTGTTGGGAGAAATTTCCCTTTCTCTTCTTTGTTTGCACAGTTTCTGGTGTTCAGCTTTGGTTTTGGCCCCACCTCTGTGTGTAGGTCACCCTCAGGCATCTGTTCTCTGCCCAGACAGGAGGTGGTTATAGCAGCAGTTGATTAAGGGGCTCTGGCTCACTCAGGTCAGGTGGAGGGAGGGTTATGGAATTCGGGACAAGCCTGTGGTAGCAGAGGTCAGCATGATGTTGCCACAACCTGAGGCATGCCGTGTGTTCTCCCTTGTAAGTTGTCCCTGGATCACAGGACCCTGACAGTGGCGGGCTGCCCAGGCTCCCAGCCAGGGTGGCGGGAGGGTGTGGATAGAGACCTGTGCTTGCACACAGGATTCTTGGTGGCTGCAGCAACTGCCTTAGTATTTCATGCCTGTTTCTGGGGTTCAAGCTGATAGCCACAGCTCATGTCCATCTCTGGAGCTTGTTTAGTTGGTGCTCTGCCTTCTGTGGGCAGACAGGGAAAGAATCCCCTCTCCTTGCACATGCCAAAACAATGGTCTCTTGACTCTTAGGCAGATCCAGACATTTTCCCAGACACCCTCCCAGCTAGCTGTGGTGCACTAGCCCCCTTCAGGCTGTGTTCATGCAGCCAACCCCAGTCCTCTCCCTGCAATCTGACCCCTGAAGCTCGAGCTTCAGCTCCCAGCCCCCACCCACACCACTGGATGAGCAGACAAGCCTCTCAGGCTAGTGAGTGCTGGTCAGCACCAATCCTCTGTGTGGGAATCTCTCTGCTTTGCCCTCTGCACCCCTGTTGCTGCTCTCTCCTCTGTGGCTCCAAAGCTTCCCTCCCCACCCACCCCCCATCTCCACCAATGAAGGGTCTTCCTAGTGTATGGTAACTTTTCCTCCTTCACAGCTCCCTTCCAGAGGTACAGGTCCCATTCCTATTGTTTTGTCTCTGTTTTTTCTTTTTTCTTTTGCCGTACCCAGGTACAGGGGGATTTTCTTGCCTTTTCGGAACTCTGAGGTCTCCTGTCAACATTCAGTAGGAGTTCTGTATGAGTTGTTCCACATGTAGATGTATATTTGATGTATCTGTAGGGAGGAAGGTGATCTCCACCTCTTACTCATCTGCTATCTTGAAGGTCCCTGATAAATTTTAAAGTTCTCATCATAAGAAGAAAAATTCTATATATGGTGACAGATATTAACTAGGTTTACTGTGGTGATCATTTTTCAATACATACAAATACCTATTCTTACGTTGTATATCTGAAACTGTATGTTGGATGTCAATTATATCTCCAAAAAAGTTGAAATACTTAATTACCATGGTATTCACATAGTATTATGGTGAAATATCCACTATCACCAACTCCTTTTTTCCCCAAAAGAAAATTTTGAGTAAAAGATTTACAAAATAAGAGGGCCATTAAAAAAATTTTCAAAAATAGGTAAATCATAATTGTCATACACATAAAAATAAACATGTTAATTTTTTATTTTAAGTCAGTAATGACTAAACTGGTAATGTGTTGCAACTGATCCCAAGGATAATCCAAACCACAGGCATTATAAATGTAGAATATTGAACTGAGTGGGTGAATGTCCACAGTTGGTGACAGAAGTCAATTTTACTTCTGCTGGACAGAATTACATGTCTTCAGGCAAGAATTATTTTGCATTGTTAGCAGCCATCTAAAACTTAAAAAGTTGTAAAATAACTCCCATAGAAACAGAAACAGATAATGCGCCAGAAAAGGCATACTTTTCCAGTGAAGTACAATTTTTCCCTACCCTCTAATACTTTTTAAAGTGTAGTTGTTTCATAATATACATGACAGGTAAGTAGATTAATGAAAAAATGATGGGTAGAAGCATAAAGGAATGTATGAATGAACTAATAAAAGACTCTGGAAAGGGTTTTTCATAACCTCTTATCACTCCCTCATTTATCCTCCAATAGGAACACATTTTCATCTCACTTTTCCTCCAAATTTTTTCTCCTTATCATGACTACATTTCCATACATTTTTTTTCTGTTAGCCAATCATCTGATTTCACTCTTCTGCTTCCATTTCATTTTTTCTCAACCTTTTTTAATTTCCCCAGTCATACTTTTTCTTCTTGTGCTTCTTTATAACAGCCACTTTTATTCATGAATAATGATTCAATGGCTGAGAGCAAAAAAAGTGAAATCACCTAAAACTTCAAAATATATATAGTAAAAATGAAAGCTTAAAGGAGATAGAGTTCCCATACTCTTTTCTCCCTATGTTCGTTTTTCTTTTTAAATTAAATATATTTCCCACTCTCTAAATACTTTTAAAATCCTCTTTTTTACTATTGAATGCTAGATCAGGAGACCTAAGCTAAAAATAATTTAATGTTCAAGCAACAAATTGAAGTTGAATTTTATTTAAATGCCTGTGTTGGCTTGCCAAAAAATATGAGGATGGAAGTGTGGGAGAGAATTGCAATTGATGAGAGAAAAGCAAAGGCTATAAACAAATGTCAAATGTTTATTTTGATTTTCTAAGGCATACAACATGATGATTTAAGGTACATATACACTGTGAAGTGATTACCATAATCAACTTAATTAATACATCCATCACCTCACATATTTACCATTATATTTTGTGTTGAGAACACTTTTAAGACCTACCCTCTTGACAAATTTCAGATATATAATCCAGTATCACTAACTAAAATCACCATGCTGTACTTAGATCTTCAGAATTTACTCACCTGTAACTGAAAGTTTATACCCTTGGACTTACATCTTCCCTTACACTCCTCCCCAACTGGCCCTTTGAAACCATCATTCTACTCTTTGGCTCTGTGACCTTGACTTTTTAAGATTCCATGTATAAGTGAGATCATGCAGTATTTTTCTTTTTGGGTCTGGCTTATTTCATTGAGCATAGAATCATCTAGGGTCATCACTATTGTCACAAATAGCAGGATTTCCTGCTTTTTATGGTTGAAAAATATTCCATCCTTTACCATGTTTTCTTATTTATTGATGTGTGTTTGATTTACATTATAGTTGTTTCAGATATACAACATAGTGATTCTATATTTTTACAGATTATATTCCATTTAAAGTTATTATAAGATAATGGCTATATTTCCCTGGGCATATACTTATCCTTGTTGTTTATCTATTTTACACATAGTATTTTTATCTCTTAATCCCATACCCTTATCTTGCCCCTTCTTCTTCCCTCTCGCTACTGGTAACAGCTAGTTTGTCTTCTACAACTGTGAGTTTGTTTCTGTTCTGTTATATACATTTGTTTCTTTTATTATTTCTATTTCACATACAAGTTAAAAAGTGGAGTATTTGTCTTTCTCTGTCTGACTTACTTCACTAAGTATATCTTCTACATCCACATTATTGCAAATGGCAGAATTTCATTCTTTTTTATGGCTGAATAATATTCCAGTGTGTGTGTGTGTGTGTGTGTGTGTGTGTGTGCACGTGTATGCCACATCTTCTTTATCCATTCATCTGTCAATGGGCATTTAGGTTTCTGCCATATCTTGGCTATTATAAATAATACTTCTATGAACATTGGGGTGCACGTATCTTTTCAAATTAGTGTTCTCATTTTCTTTGGATATATGCCCAGGAGTGGAATTGCTGGATAATATGGTAGTTCTATTTTTAGTTTACAAGGAACCTCCATACTGTTTTCCATAGTGGTTGTGCTAATTTACATTCCCACTAACAGTATACAAGGGTTACCTTTTCTCCACATCCTCACCAACATTTGTTATTTGTAGATTTTTGATGATACCCATTTTGCTAGATGTGAGGTGATTTCTCACTGTGGTTTTGATTTGCATTTCTTTGATGATTAGTGATGTTGAACATCTTTTCATGTGCTTCTTGGCCATTGGTGTGTCTTCTTTGGAAAAATGTCTATTCAAGTCTTCTGCCATTTTTAATTTTTTTTTTTTTTTACATTGAGTATTATGAGTTGTTCATATATTTTGGGTGCTAATCCCTTATCAATCATATTGTATGCAAATATTTTCTTCCATTCAGTTTTTTCATTTCTTCTGTGATTTCCTTTTCTGTGCAAAAGCTTTTAAGTTTAATTATGTCATATTTGTTTATTTTTACTTTTGTTTCTTTTGACTTGGAAAACAGATCCAAAAAATATTGCTATGATTTATGTCAAAGAGTGTTCCACCTATTTTCTCTTCTAAGAGTTTTATGGTTTCAGGTCTTACATTTAGGTCTTTAATCCATTTTGAGTTTATTTTTGTATGCGGTGTGAAGGAATGTCCTAATTTTATTCTTTTACCTGTAATGGTCCAGTTTTCCCAGCACCATTTATTGAAGATACTTTTTCTCCATTGTGTATTCTTTTCTCTCTGCTGTAGATTAATTGACTGTAAATGCATGGCTTTATTTCTGGGCTCTCTATTCTGTTCCAATGATCTATGTGTCTGTTTTTGTGCCAGTACCATGCTGTTTTTATTATTGTAGATTTGCAGTATTGTCTGAAGTCAGGGAGCATGATAACTCAAGCTTTGTTCTTCCCTTTTTTATAATAGCCATCTTAACAGGTGTGAGGGGATATTCCACTGTAGTTTTTTTTTGTTTGTTTATTTTTCTGTTTGTATTTGCCTTACTCTCTACCCTGAATTGCAGGCTCATTTAGAGTAAGATCATGTCTCATTTGTCTTTTGCTAAACTAATGTATTACTTTTGTAAAGATTTCTGTTAGACCCACACTGATGAAATACTATCTCTTTAGAAATTACCAGAAATTATATTTTATTCATAATTAAATCAATGTAAATACTTGCAAAAATGTAACCTCTTATGAGGTGTGCAGAATGCAACTTTTACAATTTATCCTTCAACTAGTAAGATATTCTGATATTTCCAAGAATGTTTTATTTGTCACAAGTTCCTCATAGTTTATTTTTGCTCTTGCTTCATTAATAAGAACAAGCAGAGTAATTGAGGATGAATAGTAGCTACCAAACATTTATGTTTATTTTCATTATGTTTACCCTCGAACTAGAATTGGTAAATATACCTGCATTACCATGTTATGTGTTATGTCCTTTTTTCATTTAGAGGGGCTATATAATGATTATAAAATTTTACTGTTTCTGCCTCCAGAATGCGAGGAGGCTTGGGGGGAAATTCCATACCCCCTGTTTGTGTATCAATCTTTCCATTTTTATTTTACATTATTTTTTCCAGTTTTATTGAGGTATAATTGATGTATAACATTGTATTAGTTTAAAGTGTACAAATAATGATTTGATACATGTATATATTGCAAAATGATTGCCACAATAAGTTTAGTTGACATCCATCACCTCACATACCTCCAAATATTTTTCTTATAATGAGAACTTTATGATTTATTCCCTTAGCAACTTTCAAGCATACTATACAGTGTTATTAATAATAGTCACCATACTTTACATTACATCTCCAGAGCTTATTTATCGTGTAACTGAAAGTTTGCACCCTTTGACCACCTGGTATACCATTTGTTGGTCATTTGTATATCTTTGGAAAAATGTCTATTCAGGTCATTTGTCCATTTTTAACCAGGCCAGTAGTAGTAGCAGTAGTATTTTTTGCCATTGAGTTAAAGGCATTTCTTAAATATTTTGGACATTAACCACTTATCAGATGTGTGGTTTGGAAATATTTTCTCCCATCACGGAGGTTGCTTTTTCATTTTTTGATTGTTACCTTTGCTGTACAGAAGGTTTTTAGTCTCATGTAGTCCCATTTGTTCATTTTGCTTATGTTGCCTGTGCTTAGGTGTATCCAAAACCTAGGAATTTAATGATTTCAGCTCTTATGCTTAAGTTTTTAATCCCTATTGTTTTGATTTTTTGCATATGATATGAGTCCAGTTTTACTCTTTTTTATGTGGATATCCAGTTTTCCCAACACATTTATTGAGGAGATTATTCTTTCCACATTGTGTATTCTTAATGTCCATGTCAAAGATTAGTTGACCTTATGTGCATGGGTTTATTTCTGGTCTCTCTATTATGCTCAATTGGTCTCTGTTTTTATGCCAATATCACACTGTGTTGATTACTATAGCTTTCATAGTTTGAAATCAGGCAGTGTAATGCCTCCAGCTTTGATCTTCCTGCTCAAAATTGCTTTGCCTTTTTGGGGTCTTTTGTGGCTTCCTATGAATTTTAATTTAGTTTTTCTATTACTCTGAAAAACACTGTTGTAATTTGGATAGAGATTGCATTCATTCTGTAGATCGTTTTGGGTAGTATAGACATTTTGAAAATGTTATCAAATACTTTTTCTACATCTATTGAGATAGCCATATGGCTTTTATATTTCATTCTTTAATGTGATATGATATTTATTGATGTGGGTATGTTGAGCCATTTTGAATCACAGGGATAAATTGCAAGTTATCATGGTGTACTATCCTTTTACTGTACTGTTGAATTTGATTTGCTAGTGTTTTGTTGATGATATTTGAATCTATGTTCATCAGGGATATTGGCTTGTAACTTTCTTTTCTCATAGTTTCCTTATCTGGCCTTGGTATGAGGGTCATATTTGTTTTATAAAATGAATTTGGAAGTGTTCTCTCCTCTTCAATTTTTTGGAAGAGTTTAAGAAGGATTGGCATTAATTCTTCTTTAAATATTTGGTAAAATTCATCTATTAAGTCATCTGGTGCTGGGCTTTCTTTGTTGAGAGGACTTTGTTTACTGATTCAATTCCCTTACACACTATTGGTCTGTTCACATTTTCTGTTTCTTCATAATTGTCTTGGGAGACTGTATGTTACCAGGAAATTATTCCTTCTACAATAGATTTTCCAAATTGTTGGAATATAATTGTTGATAGTGGTCTCTTATGATTCTTTGTATTTCTGTGGTATCTATTCATTCCTAATTTCATTCCTGATTTCATTTATCTGAAACTCCTCTCTTTTTCTCTTGGTTAGTCTTGTTAAAAGTTTGCTAATTTTATTTTTTCCAAAAACATTGCTGTTTATTTGTTGCTGTTCTTATTACTGTTCATCTTTTTTTTAATTGCTTTTTCTATTTCATTTATTCTTGCTCTAAGATTTATTTCTTTCTTTCTGCTAACTTTATGCTTAGTTTCTTCTTCTTTTTTTCTGGTTTCTTGAGGTGTAAAGTTAGGTTATATATTTCAAACCTTTCTTTTTTCTTAAAATTTCTGTTCCATGCTCCCAGCTCTCCAGACTATTCAGCCATGCCGATCTCCACAGTGTTCTGGGTGGAAAAGGAAAGACTTGGCCTCTTGGGCTGCATCTATGTGGGTAGGAAAGCTGGGTGCTCACTACATGCTTATTTTCTCCTGTGGAAGAAATCACAGGCCAAGGGCATCTCTCTTGATATTGAAATTTGCTGCCTTAGAGAAGGGACAATGCTGGTAAAGTGAAACTGTTCTTCTTACCCTCTTTAATGCACCTGTTCTCAGATTTTTTTGCTCTAATGGCATGCTAGAACCTCTGCTGAATCCCCAGGTTCCCACAAAGTTCTCATCTGTGAGTGGTTGCAAAAATTAGTGTTTCTCTGAGTGGGATGAAGCCTGAAAACTCCTATTCTGACATCTCATTGATGTAACACAAGTGTGGAATTTTTAAAAGTTGAAATACTTAGAAAACTAAATACTTCCATATGAATTACTTGAATCCTCTATTTCTCTTTAGAGGCACACATATAACCACAGTAATTATTTTTGTTATTTGCCTGTTAAGTGGTAACATAGCTTTAATTATTGAGATCAATTTTCTAGACAGTATTTAGATATAAACTTGTGGAACATCTTCTTTCCATAAAAAATCCATTTTTGTATACATATTAGTGAAAGATAATTTTTCCCAGCCTACCTGGAGTCAATTCTGTTACTCACAGTTAAAAAAAATAACACTGTGTTTTGTTAGGAACAATTTTTGGTTGGTGTTGACTTATGCTGACACCCTCCATTCGGGATAAGACAGTAAGTAAACACACACACATGCACACACACACAGATACTTAATACATGGTTCATTCTGCTCTGTTGGAATAATTATTTTTAAATTCTTATTTTTAGAATTTGTTATTGTACCTCATTTAAAATTGTTTAATTTAATTTGAATGAAAGCATATAATATTATTTCCTTATTTTCTTTTCTGAGGGACAGATTGTCATGTATTTGTTATAAAAGGAAGCATAGAAAGACTATTTGGGGGAATAAATATATACTGGAGAAAATGAAGACAGAATCTTCCACAAGAGAGTCTATATATTTTTTAGAACAGCCCATTTTTATAAACTCAGGAAAAAAAAGTTTTGTAGAGTGTCATCTGGGATTAGGTTTTCAGAACTTGAAGTCTCTTTTCACTTCTTGATATTTTTAGTGTTGTTCAGTCTTAACCAGTTTAATGATTTTGGCTGTAATGAAAATGCACAAGTTAAGGGTACAGTTTTCCCTCATAGTGAAAGACACTGAGTTATAAAACTCACATAAGAAATCAGAGTTACTTAAAAAATTATAACTGAAGAAATGCCGTTGTGTACTTGAGAAGTCTCTCTTCTTCTCTCTTAACCATTCCACATTTTCTGAAGGAATTAAAAGGCAGTGGTAGGAGGCAATGTTTTATATTTATTCAAAAAAGAACACTAACCTTGGTATTCAGTGATATGCATGTACAATAGCCAGATGATATACATTTCAGTACTAATTAATATGTACCACACAGGTTTCTGTTAATTTATAAAAATTTTCAGTTAACTGCATTATTGATAGGTGGCTTTCAGGTAATATGTAGGCTAAAAAGAAAGATAAATCATTAGGATGCATAAAATCTTGGTGACATATCTACTGGCTGAGAGTTGGTATTGATTGTTATCTTATTATAGGTACACAGTAGATCAGATAACGTAAAATGTATGTCCAAGTCAGTAAGACTAGTGCTAATTTAATGTCAGATAGGATGGGAATATTAGGAAAAGTTAGCATCTCTTTGGGGATATAGCAGAGAATCAGGCTAATTATAATTACATGATTTATCATGCATATTATGTAAATGGTGAATGTAACACTTAATATAGAAGACAAAGTAGTTTCCTGCTTAAAGAATATATATGTTGCTAACTTTTCAAGTTCTAGAGAATAAAGAGGTGAAATTTGGATTTAAATACTAACTTTGAAACTTATTATATATATGGTTATTGTTAATTTGCAAAAATTCTCTGAACCTGTGTCTCCATTTGTGAACTGTAGATAACAATACTGAATTTTTAAGGTTATCATGAGATGAAATAATATATCCTATGTAAAAACGTTCAGTACATGCTAAAACTCTGTCCAAATGATACTCTTTATAACAGTATCTTCTTTTACTCTTTAAAAGATGGTACACAAAGGTACCATCTTTTCATAAATTAGCTGATTAAAACACTATGGCCCCTGACTGGCAATCTTGAAAATCTGTTCTACAGCATGGTCAGGGTCATGTCCATATTTTATTCTCCCTCTCCCTACCTATAAAGCTATAAAGTTTATAATAAGGCTAAGTAATTTTCATAATTCCAACATTTCCTTTTGTTGTCTGTATATTTGTATAACTCATAATCTGAAAAGAAGATAGAAAACAAAAGGAATCAGGGATTCTTCTGACAGAATTGTCACTGTAATGTTTTATGAAAAACCCCCTCTTTAATGATTGCTTGCATTATTTACTTGGTTTATTATTCCTTAGAGAGATATCTTACCTTTCATTCCTCTTTGGTATCCCTAATTTAAAATCTAATTTTTTAGTTTACTGTGAGCTTCCTCTTTTCTGCATGTTATTACATACACAGAGTATGTTAGTGAGCACTATCTCCTGTGGTTTGATATATTCAAAGGGCTGAAAGAAAAAAACAAAAAACTGGCAAACAAAATTATACCCAGCAAACCTGCTCTTCAAAAATGAAAGGGAGATGGGCTTCCCTGGTGGCGCAGTGGGTGCGCGTCCGCCTGCCGATGCAGGGGAACCGGGTTCGCGCCCCGGTCTGGGAGGATCCCACATGCCACGGAGCGGCTGGGCCCGTGAGCCATGGCCGCTGAGCCTGCGCGTCCGGAGCCTGTGCTCCGCAATGGAAGAGGCCACAACAAAGGGAGGCCCGCATACCACAAAAAAAAAAAAAAAAAAAATGAAAGGGAGAAAAAGACTTTCCCAGACAAACAAAAATTGAGGGATTTCATCACCACTAGACTTACCTTACAAGAAATACTAATGGTAGTCCTTCAAGTTAAAATGAAAGCAACAACATGAAAACATGTAAAAGTTTCAAACTCACTGGTAAATGTAAATATACAGTCAAATTTGGAATATTTTAATACTCTGATGGTGGTGTATAAATTACTTTTAACTTTAGTACAATAACTAAAGACAAAAGTATTAAAAATAACTATAGCTATAATAATTTGTTAAAGTTTACAGAATATGAAAAGCTGTAAGTTGTGACATCAATAGCCTAAAAATGTTTGGAGGGAGAAGTAAACTGTAGAGTTTTTTTAATATGATTGAAGTTAAGTTGCTGTCAGTTTAAAATGGACTGTTATAAGATGTTTTGTGTAAACCTCATGGTAACAACAAAGAAGAAATCACTAGTAGATACAAAAAAGAGAAAGAGAAAGGGATACAAATATACCACTTCAAAAAAATCAACAAATCATAAAGGAAGATAGCAAGAGAAGAAGAAAGGAACAAGAAACTACAAAGCATCAGAAAGCAACAAAATGGCAACAGTAAATCCTTACCTATAATTACCTGTCTTACTTAACATCACTTTAAATGTAAATGGATTGAATTCTCCAATCAAATATTCAGAGTGGCTTAATGGATAAAAAAGCAGGATTCAACAATATGCTGCCTACAAGAGACTCACTTCTACTTTAAGGACACAAAGACTGAAAGTGAAGGGATGGAAAAATATATTTCATGTAAATGGTAACCAAGAGGTAGCAAGGGTCACTATACTTATATCACACAAAAGAGACTTTCTGTCAAAATCTATTACAAGAGACAAAGTAGGCCACTATAAAATGATAAAGGGGTCAAATCATTGAGCGAGTATTTTAACAGCTATAAATGTATATGTACCAAATTACAGAACTAAAAGAAGAAATAGGCAGCAATACAATAATAGCAGGGAACTTCAACACCCATTTTCAATAATAGATAGATCATCAAGAGAGAAAATCAACAAGGAAAGTGTAGACTTGAATAACACCACAGACCATATGTACCTAACAGATGTACATAGAACATTCCACCCAAGAACATCAGAATATATTCTTCTAAAGTGCCTGCAAAGCATTCTCAAGGATAGATCATATGTTAAGCTACAAAATAAGTCTTAACAAATTTAAGAATATTGAAATCATACCACAATAGTATGAAAGTAGTAATCAATAATAGGAGGAAAATTGAAAAATTGACAAATATGTGGAAATTAAATTGCACACTTCTACACAATCAATGGATCAGAGAAGAAATCAAAAGGGAAATCAAAAGTATCTTGAGAGAAACAAAAATGGAAATACAACATACTGAAATTTATGGGGTGCAGCAAAAGCAGTTCTAAGAGGGGAGTTTATAGTTATAAATGCCTATATTATGAAAAAAGAAAGATATGAAATATATAACCTAACTTTACACATCAGGAAACTTAGAAAAAGAAGAACAAACTAAGTACGAAGTTAGCAGGAGGAAAGAAATAATAAATATTAGAGTTGAAATAAATGAAGTAAAGACTAAAAAACAATAGAAGAGATCTATGACAATTGGTGGGCTTTTTGCAAAGATAAGCAAAATTGGTAAAACTTTAGCTAGACTAACCAAGAGAAAGAGAGAGAAGATTCAGATAAATGACATGAGAAATGAAAAAGGAGACATCACAACTGATACCACAGAAATACAAAGGATCATAAGAGACAACTATCAACAATTATATGCCCACAAATTGGAAAATCTAGAAGAAATAAGTTCCTGGAAACATACAAACTCCCAAGACTGAATTATGAAGGAAGAGAAAATGTGAATAGATCAATAATGAGTAAGGAGATTGAATCAGTGATCAAAAACTTCCCAACAGAGAAAATCCCTGAACCAGATGGCTTCACCTGTGAATTCTTCCAAAACATATATACACTCCCATGTTTAATGCAGTATTATTCACAATAGCTAAAATATGGAAACAACCTACTTGTCTGTCAATGGACAAAAGGATAAAGAAAATGTGGTATATCTATATACAATGGATATTATTTAGCTTTTAAAAATAAGGAAATCCTGCCATTAGTAACAACTTAGATGAAACTGGAGGGCATTATTCTAAGTGAAATAAGCCAGGAACAGAAATACAAAAGCTGCACAAACTCACTTATATGTGGAATATTAAATTTTCAAACATATAAAAAATGATAGTAGAATGATGATTGCCAGGGGCTGGGAGATTGGATGAATGAGGAGATTTTGGTCAAACATTACAGAGTTTCAATTACACAGAATGAATGGGTTCTAAATATCTAATGCACAGCATGGTAGCTATAGTTAATAATACAGTGCTGTATGCTTGAAATCTACTAAGAAAGTAGATCTTAAGTGTTCTAACTACCAAAAAAAAAAAAGCAACTATGTGAGGTGTTGTATATGATAATTAGCTTGATTGTGGTAATCATTTCACAACATATAAGTATATCAAAACATCACATTTTACACTTGAATATATAGGATTTTTGTCAGTTATACTTAAATAAAGCTGGGGTAAAACAATACAATGAAACTTATAATAACAGTATAATACTTGGGCAATATAATCAAATAAAAAGATTTATTTAATTAAAAAATCTATTATTAGTTGTGTATGCACTTCAGTTCTCACTTTACTTGTGAGAGTAAACAAAACATTTTTTAAGGAAAAGAAACTGTTTTTCTTGCTATGAATGTGAATGGCATCTTATTTTTACTCTTGAGTCCCAGATAATTATTCATGAATTAAATTGAAAGATGATCTTCTGCTTGGAAGCTTTATAAGATATAATTTTGTGATTTACTTGTAACTAGAGACTTATGTAATCACTATAGCTTGTAATTTTAATAGGTAATTAAACTCGTACATTTAGTCTAACAAAAGGTATTGAGATTAAACACTGCTGAACCCTCTTATTTTTTTTCTCCCTGGTTGTTTTAACATTCCAAGAATGATTTTTAAATTATATATTTCCTTTTAGTGAAATAATGCATGCCTGGCATGGGCTAAATTAGATTTCCCATAATTATAATAATACAGTTTCAATAGAGTTCAATTTAAAGATTTCTTACAAATCTATTTTTGGTTAAAACATAGCATCTCTTCTGATGAAACTGAGTCATATTCATGTGTGAAATTAGTCCAGGTTCTCTCCCGTTCATCATAATGATGATAGCACTGTAGACTGAGGATATAGCCCTTTATCCAGTTCTTTACTGCTGGATGAAAAGAACTGTATAGAAGCAGTGCTGCAGGAGCCCATGGGGTGACTGACAGATGGCCTCTCTTGTACAGGCTTTACAGGTGTGAGGTCTGAGCCCCAACTCAGAGAGTCAAGAGAATTCTGTGGGTGACAGAAAAATAACTTTACAGGGATGTGGTGTCTGCTCACATACTTTTTGGTGTTATGTGTTGGTAGCAAAGAAAAAGCACCAGACCTGTCTATACAGCATCCCTGAAGTGTTTCTCCACAGTAGGAGGAAGGGGAAAAGTTAGATGATATAATACAAAGGTAGGGATTGGGGCAGAGAGGGTGAAGTATCTTCTTTTCCTCCATAAAAATGTCGAATGTATCCCTAAGTGGCTTTCTACCTGCCAACTCTCCCCTCTTTCACAGATGTTGTAAATAATGGTAGCAAAGGACATTCTTTTCTTTCTTTGCAGCTCCACATTAATGACTTTGCTCTGGCAGAAAGAACACACATGGCTGACTTTCTGCTAATAGTCATCCTAAGCCCACTTTTATTAGAGCTTGCTCTAATATTTTTCATTGAATATCTGAATTAGATGTAATACTCTCTTGCATAGTGCCTCTTTCCAGAAATATTTCATTTATGCAACAACAAAATGATACTTTGAGGAACTTTCTCTTTTAGACGAAATGGTAACCATGAAGCAACAAAAGAAAAATCAGGATAATTGCCCAATTTTGTGTGCATTTAGTATTTGATATAAACTAGCAGTCCCTTTTATTTTGGATCCTGAGCAATATAGATAAAACATTTAATTGATTTCATTTTCACTATGAGTATCATTGATGCAAATATATTCATGGCATTGTATAGCTCCCCCACATACACCCCGTGTTTAATTTAACACCTGAAAACTCCTAATAACTGATCAAAAACAAGTACACAAAAAGGTAAGTAAATAAAAAAGTTGTCTCAGTTGCAGCACAGCTGAGTCGAGATGAATCAGGATTGCTTTTCCACTGAAAAGTCTTTCATAATTGGGCCATATTAAGGAGTGTATTATTGAAAATCCCTGTCTTTCCCAGAAACCACTACAAGGTTCTGAGCTTGCACTGGGCACTTTGTTACCAGTCGTGAGAAGGTGAGTGAACTATTCATTCAGCTAATGTGAGCTGCAATCAAATTAATGCCACAGCGATCCAGTCCAACCTCTGTGGTCTCCTAACTACACATAAGCAGAAGATAAAAGAGTTGGGAAGATGGAAAATCAGAGAAGAGAAAAGAGAAAAAGGGAAACTCTAAAACGGATTTAAGAAGAGGTAAAAAAGCCTTCTGTATGGTAATTTCTTCTTTTTTTCTCTTCATCGGTCTTTCACAAATGACGTACTGTCACACAAGTTGTAACGTTCATTTTGTGTTTATTGAAATGTACACATGGTCAGTGTGTTTATTTTTGTGACTTTAAGACATATTTAAGATCAATTTTATATTCTCTACATTCTATGCTAAATATTACTTCATTTAACCCATCTATCAGTTTTATTTATCAGTTAAGTATTAATACAACTTTACAGATGAAGAAATCAAGTAGGTTGTATAATTTTCCCAGGACACGCAGCTAGCAAATTAAGATTGGAGCCTAAATCAGTTTGAAGCCAGAGCCCATGTTTTCCCACCATACAGCACTTCCTCTTTCAAGTCTCAGAATTTATATATGAATATTCCTTTCAAATTACGCAATGGTTGCTAGGAGTTTTTTCCCCACCACTCTCTTACTTATTTTAAACACCAGATACACTCAGTGATAAAACTGCTAATTTTTGTAGGTATTTTAGATATTTTATTCTACTTTTTCATTCTGTTAATGTGAACAGTTTCAACTTGTAACACAATTTAGACTATCAGGGCCCATAATGTTTCCAATGTATTTCTTATATAATTGAATGCAATACAAAAAGAAAAAATGATTACCTTGTAGGAAGCTGACCATGCAAAGTCCTTGAGAGGTAGCAAACGAAGAGGTTAAGATCACATGCTTTGCCCCAGCCTAGTTGCTTGGGTTGAAATTCCTACTTTTCCACTAATAGTTTGGAGACACCCACAACTTACTTGCAACTTCAGAGTTTGAGTTACCTGGTCTGTAAAGTTAGCATAATGACCCTACTGACATTTTAGTATAGTAAATTAAATGACTTAATTGAGATTAAAGTGTTTAAACAATACCCGGAAACATGAGAAATCCACACTAAGTATTCATATTAGAAATAGAGAAACAGTCGTAAAATAAGTCACCAAGTGTACAGAGCCGAATAAATGGCAAAGACTGGATTTGGATAAAAGGATGCTGGCTCTAGGCTGTGAAGCTGAATTATGGCTCAGGGCACTTAGCAGAACCGATGATCATTTTGGAGTCTCTCTGCCTTAGTTAAACATAAACAATTTTTATTGTTTTATTTTCTTTCACTGTAGTTCACTCATGTTCAGAATGGCTGGAATAGAATCCAAGTTGAAATACGGATATTTCGAGGTCACTTGAAATAGTAGTTGAGCTCTTTGAACAAAGTCTCTCCCCATTCACACAAGCAATCAATGGTTGAGGTAAATACATGATGAAGCTTTAGCTAATCTTTAGGACACATTCAGAATAAATCTGTATTGAAAGCAGATTCCAGAAGTGCTTCAGAATAGCAAGAAATTTTGAACAAATGTACACAGTGATGTTTCACGTCTCTGGCTATCCTCGTAGTCCCGCCCTCATCAGCCCCTCGTTGTTGAGATTTGAGAAACGTAATGGGGAGAAGGGAAACCCTGAGAATTACTTAAGACTGTTTTTCTGTCTACTAAAAAGAAAGTGTATGTATATTTGTGTATAAAAAATGAAGAAATGTATAAAAATGAAAAAAGAATTCCTCTTACTGCGTCTATTGGTCTCCAGGTCATTATTATGAAGTTCATCTTCAGTACCTTCTTTTCAATATCTCATCAATAGGGAACTGCTGAATGCTTGTAAGGTGGAGGCACTTGGCACCTGAAGGCAGATTTTAAGGTTTACAGGGTTTAGGCATACTGCCAAATGTACCGCAAGCCCATTTTTGTAGCCTCAAGATAAACTCAGTAAGGTCTTGAGAAATGTGAAGATTCAGGGAAAAGAGTTCTTGTATTTATGAAAAACACATTTCTTCCAATGCAGAGGAAAAAGGATAAACCTGACTCTGGGTATCTGCTGTTTTCTTTGAAGAAGGGTTTCTAAAATGATGTGGAAGAACGTCATCTCCCTTTCTGCTACCTTCCCCATCTTTAATACAGAGGACAAGGAACATGGTAGAAAAATATTTAAGCCAAGGTAGGGCAATCTTCTCACACTGATGCCTCATTAAGGGGGAGTTTAATTTAAGATATCCTGTCTGAGATAAAAATGTTTAAGAGGAATTCCCATTTTATGGTCCAAAGAATAATTCAAGAAACAGATTTGTAAAATTGCCCCAGTGTCTTTGTGGCAGTGTTGCAATGGTTATAATCATGTTTGAATTAAATGTTTTCTGATAGAAAACTGATTGATTAAATCACCTGTAGACAGTTAGCTGAGAGTACATCAACTTACATAACTACAGTAAGTCCCCTTCATACGAACCTTCAAGTTGTGAACTTTCAAAGATGTGAATGTGCATTTGCATGTCCAATCATGTAAATTAGTTCACATGTCTGGAGTACATTGTCATATGCATGCATCCTCTACAAGTGGTTGCACTTTTGTGTACTTTACCAGAGAAAGGATGAAGAGAGGCAAGAGGAAGAAGAAGTAACTGAAGAACCGAAGACAGTCATAATGAAGGAAATGGGAAGGGAATTTTTTTTATTTGAGGAGGCACTGTTAGTTTTAGAGGCACAGGACCCAAACATAGAATGGTACGTGAAGTATGCAGCAGCCGTTCAGAGTGCAATCCAGTGCTACCTTGTCTTCTATGATGAGAAAAAAAGAGCTACTACACAGACATCACTGGATCATTTTTTCAGGTAGATAGAATTGAATCCAGCAAGGAACCAGAACCTGTGCCATCAACGTCAGGCAGGCATGAGTGAAATTGCAGCTTGTCCTCCATCTCCTATAGTCGATGATCCTTCAGCTCTACTATCTCCCACCTCCTCTCCCTCCTCTAGTCAGTAACTATTCTTGCCTGTTCACTCGATGCCAGCCACTGTATGCTAGCTGTTGTACTGTACTACTGTACATTTCAAGGTATTGTACTGTAAGATTAACAATGTTTTCTTTATTTCTTGTGTTTGTTTTTTATGTGTTATTTGTGTGAAAAGTATTATAAACCTATTGCAGTACGGTACTATATAGCCAATTGTGTTAGTTCTGTACCTAGGCTAACTTTGGTGGACTTAGGAACAAATTGGACTTACAAATGCACTCTCAGAACAGAACTCGCTCATATGTAGGGGACTTACTGTAATTCAGCTAAAAATCATGTAAAGAATGAGGGACATCCACAATTTTATATTAGATTGAAAAAGAAATCTTTTTTGAGATTTTTCCCCAAACATTTAAAGAAATAATTGACCCATGAAAAAAATCTTCATTATTTCTGTGCACACAAATAATATTGTCACTCTAAGCATGGCTTTTTGTAGTATAATATTAATAATACAGGCTAGGACTTCTGCGTTGGGCTCATGTTTTTAAAAACAAATGTTTTAAAACAAAAATAGGGCTTCCCTGGTGGCGCAGTGGTTGCGCGTCCGCCTGCCGATGCAGGGGAACCGGGTTCGCGCCCCGGTATGGGAGGATCCCACATGCCGCGGAGCGGCTGGGCCCGTGAGCCATGGCCGCTGAGCCTGCGCGTCCGGAGCCTGTGCTCCGCAACGGGAGAGGCCACGGCAGATTTGGAGTAAGCACCTTGAAGTTTAGTTCCTGACCCACATGCATACCTACTCTTCAGGGGCAGAGCAAACACATGATTCTACAAGAGTTTCAGTCTGATTTGGTTTAATCAAATTAAAGAGAAGTAATTTCTAAACAGTGAAAGTTCTTGTACGAGGTTAAGTAAGTAATTTAGTTCTGCCACCTATTCAGCATTATTTACTCTGAATTTATCCAATATTTGATTTATGTATGTACTATAATGTCATAATTTTACGGTCAAATCTCCAGCCTCCTAATAAACTTCTAAAGAACTATTACAAGCTACACGAAGCAAATATTTCATGATTTTTTATTGCACAGAGAGCAATGGAAATAATGAAGTCTATTCCACATGGGATGACAATTAAATGGGAGAAAGTCTCTAAAATGCAGATTTCCATATAGGTAATCAGAAAGGCTTCATAGTGGTTTAAGATTTACACAACTTTGGATCTCCTGTGGTACCAGTTTTAGTCCCTGATTTTACTAAATATTTATCTGTTGCCTGTTACGTGCCCTGTATGTTCTCTGGGCTGAGAACACAAAGAAAAAGATGTAAATGCCTGGTTCTTGAGGGCTACCTGGTGAGCAAGTGTGGACTGTACAATACACTGTGTATTAATAATTTGATTTAATTTTATTGATTTTCATTAAATGCTATTTTCCTAGTATTTTGAATTAGCCATTGACATTATTAATGATTAGGAAAAAGTCAACAAAATTTATATTATTCATCACTTCTTTGAGTACATTTATAGGTACTTTCAAAACAGAACCCTCACTGCAGAGATCCTTGGTCGGAGCAAATCTTATAAAAGCTAAACCATTTCTACCTTGGAAAGCATTTGTTTTATATTTAACCAAGTTTAGATAGCTTTCTCTGGAATATATTGTGGAGATCTCTGTTCAAATTTGTTTTTGATATGTATCTATATTTCCTGTAATAATTCTTTTTCTTACCTCCCACTGACTCATTTCATCTAAAGTTAGATTTGATATCAAGAAGAATCATACAGTACTTTCATTTTCATTTCATTTGAGATTATTTAATGTCTCCTTTCCTTAATTTATACTCTATGAGTTCACAAAAAAATGCATTAAGTAAAAGAAATCCACACAATCATAGAAAAATTATTTGAGGAAAAAAGTCCTCCTACATAAAAATGTTATATTTGAATTATTCTCAAAAACTTTAAAAAATTGACATCTGAATACCACACAGACTCACACTCACTTTTCCTAATGTGTTGATCAACATTTTCAAAATAAATTCTTCAAACTGAAAAGTCAAGCTGTAATAAAAAAGGATAAATTTTAAGTAAATCCAGCATCTGAAATTGTTGGATTTCCATGCAGCCATAAAAATTACAATCGCTATAATTGTATGGAAAAATGTATGTTATTTAAATAAAAATCACAGAGCACAATGTTATTGTGATCTCCACTCTAATTCCCAGGGCAGCTCAGGACATTTGTACTTTATTAATTTCCACAGGAAGGAAACTCTGATAAGTCTTCAGACAAAATATCTTCCTCAAGTAACACATATAGAATACTACTTACCATAGTAAAGAAATAAATGTTTATCCAATAGAAGGTTATTAAAAAAAAAAACTGGAGAGGGTACCCTCATGTTTTAAAATTATTCTTGAAGCTGAAACTTCTCTTTCTACCAAGGTAACTTATGTTATAGAATCAATATCTAGAA
Organism: Physeter macrocephalus; assembly: GCF_002837175.3. NCBI lineage: Eukaryota > Metazoa > Chordata > Mammalia > Artiodactyla > Physeteridae > Physeter > Physeter macrocephalus. Next base: position 63,804,895 of record NC_041231.1, read on the forward strand.
TGTTTTCTTGTTTAGTTTCATGTCCCATCCTTGGAAAGTTGAGTGAGGTCCAGGTTTAAGGTTCTATGGTGGATGTGAACATGAAACCACAAGCTCAGATGTGCAAGAACTATCATCACATTCCTTTATTTTTTAGCCAATACATATCCTACTCCAAGTCCACAACCTTCCACACAGATGAGAAATTAGTATCAGTCGCTATTCTCAGGACATCCTCTGAATACACCTATCCAACTGCCTTTCATTTACACTTTCATTCTCCCCCAAATACCAAGATAATAAACTAAAACAGGAGTAATTTTTTTTTATCTTGTAACTTCAGTATCATGTTTATTTTTTTAATTTTTATTTTATACTGGAGTATAGTTGATTAACAATGTGGTGTTAGTTTCAGGTGTACAGCAAAGTGATTCAGTTATACATATACATGTATCTATTCTTTTCCAAATTCTTTTCCCATTTAGTTTGTTACAGAATACTGAGCAGCGTTTCCTGTGCTATACAGCAGGTCCTTGTTGATTATCGACCCTTCCTCCCTGGTCACCATATGTTCCTTCTCTAAGTCTGTTTCTGTTTTGTGAATAAGTTTATCTGTACCATTTTTTAGATTCTGCATATAAGTGATATCATATGATTGTTGGCTTTAATGGGGGGAGGGAAAATATCATGAGAATAAAGACAAACTAAATTCCTCTAACTTATCCAAACACACTGACATGGAATGAGAACTCAGACACAAGTGAAAGAGGACAAGAGTGCTCTAAAGCTCTCTGAGCAGCACACCTCTTTCCTCTGTAACTAGTGTGGGATGACTTTTGAAAGCCAAACCAAACCTTGGAAATGGAAATATTACAAGAAACTTACATATGTTATTGCAGGAACTAGATCTCTTAAGATGTATGTGATGTTTACCATAAAAATATTGCTATATAAAATATCTGTTCATTCATTAATCCATTCATCGAGTAAATATCATGCTATGAGCATGGTAAGTTAAGTACCGAAACATCCAAAGTTGAAAGTATCTGTAGAATAATCTCCTTAAAGGAAGGCAGCCTCTAGAATGAGCACTCATGAATGATCTGCACCTCCTGGCAGCCGTGCCCTGTGTAATCCCTGGTCCTTACTTGGGCTGGGTGGATTGACTTGCTTCTTATGAACAGAATATAACAGAGGGGATGGGAAGGCACTTACAGGTGAGGTTGGAAGTGGACTGTGGCCTCTGGGTCACTCTCTCATTTTCTCTTCATTCTCCCTGGAGTAATCCAGCTGCCTTGTCAGGAGAGACCTGGGGTTCTGTGGGCCAGGAACGTGGTGAGCTTGGAGGTGGATCCTCCCTGAAGTTGACCTTCAGAAGGAACTGCGGCCCCATCTACAGCTTGACTGCACAGTGTGAGAACTGGGACAGACATGCTCAACTTAGTTGTGCCTGCATTCCTGACCCACAGAGGTGAGATGATAAATGTTTGTTAACCTGTTATGTTTGGGAGAAACATATGGTCTCCTGTAGGCACAGAAGACAGTGACTACCCTGTGTTCCACATTCCAGGATAAGACCTTTCAACCCCGGAAACAAATAGGATTTATCTGTTAAATATTTATGTTCTAACAATAAAACTTACTTTCTCTAATGGGGCCCATACTTGAGAAACACATCTCCTGGAAGGAACAGGGGGCAGGGAGGAGTCTGTGGATGTCCCACTGAACAAAGTCGATGACCATGATGTATCAACAGTATCTCATCTCTGTTCACTTGTTTATGTAAAACCTTATACAAAATTAACAAAACATTACAGATGTGAGAGGATGGTAAGAATTATAAAATTAATGGTACTGGAGCAGTTAAAAACTATCTGTCTTTATGTATTAAACCAAAATAAGTTCCAGAAAAACTAAAGGGTTAAATATTTTAAAATCAAGAATAAAAATTTAGAATAGACTTAAGATTAAATATCAAATATCTTTTGGAGGGAAAAATTCTAAGCCAAAGGGACAAATGAGAAAAAGATGCTTGTGTTTGATATCTATATTTTTAAACAGTATAAGGTAATTTAAAATAAAAATAATAAAGTAGGCCAATTATCTGAAAATAAATTATGTTAAACCTCACTCAAAATGTCAAAATCCCCCAAATAGCAATTAAGAAGTATGCACAAAATATGATCAGGTAAGTTAGAAAATAAGAACTGCAAATAACCACTGCTTACTAGTAATCACAGAATTATAAAATGAAAGAATGAGATATCCTTTTTCACTTCAGAGAAAGAGGATAAAAAAAGAGAAAATATCAGCCCTGGTGATGCTACAGTGAAATTGATATTCACATACAGCTTAACAAAAGATTTTTTTTGTTTCAAACTTTTGGAAAAGTTATTACAAATATGTAATAATATTTATGTTTAATAACAGATAAAATAACACATATTTAATAGTCTATAAAAGCCACTCATAACCTTTGACCAAGTAAAAGTCTTGTCCCTGATAAAAAACTCTCAAAATTTCTGGGAAACAAGATTTTCCTTAAATAATTTGCCACCAATCCAGATCTACTTAGTGTAATTATTTATGTAATCTACTGCAGAAATAAAAATGTGTTTGATAAGAGGATGCTGTCTCAGACTTTTCTAGGAGTGTCATTAACACAGAATATAAGCAAAAACACAAAATTCCTCAATTCTGAACACACCTGGCCCAAGAATCTCAGATGAGGATTGTTGACCTGTGATTCCATTTCAGTCTATCTTGGGAAATTATTATGAAATTCAGACAAAATCGTACATACTTTCATCTTAATTCCAGTGATATTCATATCATTTAGTAACGGATAGGAGAAAATATCTAATAAAAAGTTGTAAAAAGGTTATACAACTGATAAAATATACAACTGTGGAATGTTTAAAGGATACCTAATATGGGCTTTCAAAAGTGAATAACACCATGATATATCAGAAAAGTTTCAGCTACATTTAAAAAGTGACTTAAACATGATTTTTAAAATTCTCACGTATAGAACTGCAAAGTAGGCAATTTAGACCTGGTCTTGTGGCCCCATGATTATCAGTTCTTAGGTTCTTCTTTTTGCTCCACTGTCTTTAGTGTGCTGCTTCAGGTCCAAGGTGGCTGCCTAAGCACCAGCCACTACATTCATATTCCAATGAGCAGGAACTGAAAGGAAGAAGTGTGCCTCTATTCACTGTTAAGAGATTTCCTGGAAATTCCACATATGGCAAGAACACACTCTCTTACACAATTAGTTGGGAATACCTAACTATGAGACAGGCCAGAAGAGCTGGTGCCTAGCTTTAAAGATGTACATCCAGAAAGAAGGGAGGATGAATACAGTTTGTATTGGGAAGGGGGGAGACTGCAGAGGGATAGCAGTCTTTTCACACTTGGAAAGTAATTACACTGTAATAGTAAACAAAATAAAACAGGTTGAATAATTTAATTAGCAGGATATCACATAAATACTGCTTGGAGAAAAGACTGAAAGTAAATACCACAAAATTTTAATAATATTTCCTCTAAATGGCAGCAGCATAAGTTATTTTTTTGGCTTCATTATACTTTTCCTGTATTTTCCAAGTTGCCTTTTTTCATGAGTTTTATTGTTTCTATAACTTAAAAAACCCAAATTCCTGCCACACTCCCCCAAAATGTTATGAAACTAGGTTGTCAGTTGGAAACATAAACATGAAAAGGAGGGCAAACTTCAAGTTGACTCATTCAAAATATTCAAAGGATGGGAGTGATTTAATCATAGCTATTGGATTAAGGAGAGAACCAGAGCAGAGGGGAATGGATGTGAGTATTGTCTCCTCATGTCAGAGATGACTGTGGTGAATCCAAATACCACAGAGTGGGAGGAAGAGCAGGAACCTAAGGCTGGGTGCAGTCAGAACATCAGAGCGCAGCTTCCTTTCACCTTCCAGATAAACATTAGTGGGAGAGCTGCAAGAAACACATACTCTCTGAGAGGCAACAAAGGAATATCTAAAACTGTGGATGGGTCTGACACTGAGAAAACCCTCTGACCAGCAGCCCTTACATTGGACCCAATGTGCACTGTGGATAACAACGGCAGCAGAAAAAATCTCAAACCATGCCCAAGTCAAAATTTGATTAATGCAAACCCCAACACCCAGAAGAAAGAATGTCTATTTTCAATCATAAAACTATTTATCCTAGTCTTTATAGTCCTATATGATAAGTGTGTCTTGGAGTAAAATGGCTAGAGTCAAGTGGCTAGAAAAATAAGACCCTAAGGATGAGACAATCAGTACAAATATACCCAGATATGACACAGATGTGGAAAATATTTGACAGAGAATTTTAAATAAGTTTAATAGTTGAGTTGGTTATGTTAAAATCACTAATGGAAAAAGTATATGATATGGAAGAGCAGATAGGTAATTTTAACAGAAAAATATAAAATGTAAGAAAAAAAATCAAACAGAAATGCTAGAGGTAAAAAACACAATAAGGGAAACTAATAATGTCTTTGGCATTCTTCCAAGCAGATCACACAGCTGAGGAAAGTATCAGTAAAAATAAATAGCTCAATAGGAATTATCCAAACTGAAACATAAAGGGAAAAAAAGAGTGGAGAAAAAAAGAATAGAACATCCAACCTCTGTGGGACAGGAGACAAGACAAAAAGAACAAAGAATGTGACAAAAGAAATATTTGAAGAAATACTGACTTAAGGATTTTCCTAAAATAATGGCAGCAAATATGTCAAAGATCTAACACTGAACAGGGTAAATACAAATGTACAAATGCACACATACACATACATTCACACACCCACACATAACTACTCCTACATATATCATATTTAAACTATTAGAAAAAAAAGATGAAGATAAAATCCTTAATTTATCCAGAGGAAAATAACACATTATAGTCAGAGGGAGAAAGATAAGCAGTAGAATAGACTGCTTGTAAGAAATCATACATACAAGAAAAAAATGAGTAAAATTTTTTAAATACTGAGAGAAAAATGTGTGTCAAAGCAGAATTACATACCCAGCAAAAACAATTTTCCTCAAAAATACAGGAGAAATAAAGAATTTCTCAAACAAATAAAAATAGAGAATTCGTTTCCAGCAGACATATACTTCAACAAATGTGAAATGAAATTCTTCAGGCAAAATGCAAACACCAGACAGAAACCCAGTCAACACAAGGAAATGGGGAGGGTTGGAAATATAATAAAAGAAGGCAAAAGAAAATTATAGTTTTATTTTTAATTGTTCTTAACAAAAATTGCCTATCTAAAACAAAAATGGTAGCAATTATCCTGTGTTTATAGCATATATAAAGTAAAAATGTATGACAATAATACAAATGATGGCAGGGTGGACTGGGAAAGTAATTTTGTAATATCTTTAGTGTGTGAAGAAATATAATACTTGAAAGTAGATTCTGATTAATTAAAGATATATATTATAAATCTTAGAGTATACAAAATGTGGTATAACTGTTAAGTTGAATGAATATAAATCTGTCATAAAAATTGCCCAATTAAATCCAGAGAATACTGACGAAGAAGAAGAACAAAAAACAGAGAGAACATATACAACTATCAAGTAATAGATATAATTCAAATATATCAATAATCACTCAAACGTGAATCATCCGAACATGATAAATAGATGATAGATGATCGATAGATACATAGACAGATAGATGGATAGATAGATAGATAGATAGATAGATAGAGAGATAGATAGATAGATAGATTAAATATCCCCCACACCCACACATTACATAGATATATAGCTGTGTGTGTCTATGCATGGACTGGTATATGTGCATACATTTCCTCTGAGTTCTGCTCACTGAGAGAGAACTGGAAGCAATAACACCCCAGTGGCACATCTAGCACCCAGATCTTGATTTCCAAATACTACTCCACAATTAAAGGAACCCAGGTGTTGGTGTCTAAATACTATTCTATAATAAAAAGAAACCTTATGGGGCTTCCCTGGTGGCACAGTGGTTGAGAGCTCGCCTGCCAATGCAGGGGACACGGGTTCATGCCCCGGTCTGGGAAGATCCCACATGCCGCGGAACAACTGGGTCCGTGAGCCATGGCTGCTGACCCTGCACGTCCGGAGCCTGTGCTCCGCAACGGGAGAGGTCACAAAAGTGAGAGGCCCGCATATCACAAAAAAAAAAAAGAAAAAAGAAACCTTATGAAGTGTCTGATTCCATGCCTTGGTGAAGGAAAATACAAGATAAATTTGGAACACCTTGTGGTGTCAGAACATAAGGGCAGCTGCACAGAAAAGGATAGTAGCAAGTAGAAAAAGCAGAGTAGTCATCCAGAGAGAGTGCCTATTAGCTAAAGCTGGAATAATTTCAACAACAAAATCAATAACAATAGTATTGGATTATAATTTATAAAATAAGACCATAATGATATAAATTTTGAATACATAAATACATATGAGAGAAGGAGCAGTTCATGCTTATAGAAGAATTCCAGTTGTGACATTTAGAATGAATGATGTCAATAAGAAAGCACCATTAGAAAACAACCATATTAATTTTTGCAGGCAAGTCCACTTATAATTGTTAAAATTAGTGAGTGAAAATTTGAAGAGAAGCAAGATTAGATATTGGTAGTCTCAAAATATCTCCCCCAAGATGGTTAGGAATTACAGTGGGAAAACTAGTAGCTTTACAGTGGAGAAACTCAGCAGATTTTTTTTAACAAACTGGATCACATGCCGCGGAACAACTGGGTCCGTGAGCCATGGCTGCTGACCCTGCACGTCCGGAGCCTGTGCTCCGCAACGGGAGAGGTCACAAAAGTGAGAGGCCCGCATATCACAAAAAAAAAAAAGAAAAAAGAAACCTTATGAAGTGTCTGATTCCATGCCTTGGTGAAGGAAAATACAAGATAAATTTGGAACACCTTGTGGTGTCAGAACATAAGGGCAGCTGCACAGAAAAGGATAGTAGCAAGTAGAAAAAGCAGAGTAGTCATCCAGAGAGAGTGCCTATTAGCTAAAGCTGGAATAATTTCAACAACAAAATCAATAACAATAGTATTGGATTATAATTTATAAAATAAGACCATAATGATATAAATTTTGAATACATAAATACATATGAGAGAAGGAGCAGTTCATGCTTATAGAAGAATTCCAGTTGTGACATTTAGAATGAATGATGTCAATAAGAAAGCACCATTAGAAAACAACCATATTAATTTTTGCAGGCAAGTCCACTTATAATTGTTAAAATTAGTGAGTGAAAATTTGAAGAGAAGCAAGATTAGATATTGGTAGTCTCAAAATATCTCCCCCAAGATGGTTAGGAATTACAGTGGGAAAACTAGTAGCTTTACAGTGGAGAAACTCAGCAGATTTTTTTTAACAAACTGGATAGTGTTAAGACACATTACCATCGTGTGTCCTGGAAAAAATACACTAAGAATGGTGTAATGCTTCTGTGGCATTCATGTCAAAAATGCATGATGTCAATACAATCACAAGAAGACATCAGACAACCCATGCTGAGGGACATTCTACAGAATAACTGGCCAGTCCTCTTTAAAGTATGAAAAGCATGGGAAGATGAAGGACTTTCACAGACTGGAGAAGACCAAGGTGACCTAAACTCTATAGACAATGTGAGACCCTGGGTGAGATTCCAGAACAGAAGGACTTTGGTGGAAAGACTGCTGAGATCTGCAAAAGGCCTGTAGTTTATTTAGTGTTATTGTACCAATATTAATTTTTTGTTAAAAAAATTTACTACAGATATGTAGGATGTTGACATTGGGGGAGGCTGGGTACAGGGTGTAGGCAGCCCTCTGTCAAATCTTTGCAGTCACTCTATACATCAAAAATTATTTCAATAAGAAAAGTTTAAAGAAATCACTAAAAAAGTAATGAGGGACTTTCTTGGTAGTCCAGCTGTTAAGTCTCAGTGCTTCCACTGCTGTGGCCCCAGTTTCAATCCCTGGTCAGGGAACTAAGATCCCACAAGCCATGAGGCACAGCCAAATAAATAAACAAAAAATAAATATATCATTCTCACTTACTAAAAAAACCTCAAGTCTAAAAAAAAAGTAATGAAAACTTATGTGAGACCGAAAAGTATATGGAAATAGCATTTAGTAATACTGTTTAACCTGAAAATTTTGCAAAGCTTCTCAGAGACTCTGACCTACAGGGAATTGAGAACAGACAAGTTAAACTATCTGTACCACAAGTATCCACACCAATATTAACCTTCAGCTTCTATTGAAGGTCTTGGAGAGTCAAGGGCAATCCAAGACTGAGTGGAATCTCTTGATAGGCCTGACCCTGGCCTGCAACAGCACGTTCACATTCACAACCCCACCCTGTCCTTTAAGCTCCTCAGAATCATTATTATTCTCATTATTTTCTGCTGGCCATTCCACCGTCTTGGCTGGGTTTTATTGCTATATTGTGCACACTATCTTTTCCATCTGACAGTTTCTGCTGCACTTCCCATCCCAAACACATGAGCATTGCCTTCAATTTGACCTCTCACTCCACTACTTTTTCTCTACTACAGGTCACCACACAATAAGGGGTCCTTGAACTGAGAACAGAGCATGTGAGTTCTTCCCACCACAACTCAGAGCTGTTACCATACACTATAGAGATTCAGAAAGATTAGAGGAATTGATAAGTAATAAGTAGGATTTAAGCAGAAGACAATTCAATCTAAGAGAAGAACAAGAGCTAAAGTAAAAACAAAAAAGGCCCTAAATAGGCAAAACAATCTTGATTAAAGAAAAACAAAGCTGGAGAGATCACATTCCCTGACTTTATACTACACAACTGCAGTCATCAAAACAGCATGGTACTGGCACAAAAGCAGATACATAGATCAATGGGACAGAATACAGAGCCCAGAAATAAACCCAGGCACCGATGGTCAATTAGTCTATGACAAAGGAAGCAAGAATATACAAAGGAGAAAAGACAGTATCTTTAAAAAGTTGTGCTGGGAAAACTGGCCAGCTACATATAAAAGAATGAGATTAGAACATTCCCTCACACCATATACAAAAATAAACTCAAAATGGATTAAAGATCCAAATGTAAGACCTGAAACCATAAAAATCTTAGAAGAGAGCATAGGCAGAGGGACTTCCCTGGTGACACAGTGGTTAAGAATCTGCCTGCCAATGCAGGGGACACGGGTTCAAGCCTTGGTCCAGGAAGATCCCACATGCTGAGGAGCAACTAAGCCTCTGCACCACAACTACTGAGTCTGTGCTCTAGAGCCTATGAGCCACAACTACTGAGCCCACGTGCCACAACTACTGAAGTCCACACACCTAGAACCCATGCTTCACAACAAGAGAAGCCACTGCAATGAGAAGACTGCACACTGCAATGAAGAGTAGCCCCTGCTTGCTGCAACTACAGAAAGCCCGGGCACAGCAATGAAGACCCAACACAGCCAAAATAAATTAATAAATAAATAAATAAACAAACAAACAAACAAATAAATAAATATATATATATATATAAAGAACATAGGCAGAACACTCTTTGACATAAATCATAGCAATATTTTTTTGGATCTGTTTTCTAAGGCAAAAGAAACAAAAGCAAAAATAAATGAATGGGACCTAATTAAATTGAACAGCTTTTGCACAGAAAAGGAAACCATCAACAAAATAAAGACAATAGGAGAAATTCTTGAATTTCTGAGCTATGTCAGACTTGGGATGCCACTAGCCATTTTCAAAACAATGTCTGCTGAATGGGAGAAAGTATTTGTAAATGATATCACTGATAAGGGTTTAACACCCAAAATATATAAACAGCTCATATAACTCAACAACAAAAAAACAAACAACTCAATTAAAAAATGGACAGAAGACCAGAGTAGACATGTTTCCAACAGACGGTTAACAGGCATATGAAAAAAATGTTCGACATAGCTAATCATCAAATAAATGCAAATCAAAACCACAATGAGATATCACCTCACACCTGTCAAAATGGCTATTATCAAAATGTTTACAAATAACAAATGCTGACAAGGAGGTGGAGAAAAGGAAACCCTAGTATACTGTGTGATTGTTAATTAGTGCAGCCACTGTGGAAAGCAGTATAGAGATTCCACAGAAAAACTAAAAATAGAGCTATTGTATGATCCAGCAATTCTACTCCTGGGTATATATCTAAAGAAAATGAAAACATTAATGTGAAAAGATATATGAACCCCAATGTTCACTGCAGCACTATGTACCATAGCCAAGACATGGAAGCAAGCTAAGTGTCCATCGACAGATTAATGTATAAAGATGTGGCATATAGATATAGATATATAAAATGGAATATTATTCAACCATAAAGAAAAAAGAAGTGTTGCCATTTTTAACAATGTGGATGGAACTAGAGGTTACTATGCTTAGTGAAATAAGTCAGAGCAATTCAAATACTCTGTGTTATCAATTATATGGAATCTAAAAAATAAAACAAACAGATGTGTATAACAAAACAGAAACAGACTCACAGATAAAGAGAACAAATAGTGGTTACTGGCAGGGAGACGGAGGGGGAAGGAGCAAGATAGGAGTATGGAATTAATAGATACAAACTACTATGTATAAAATAAATAAGCAACAGGATATATTGTAGAGCAAAGGGAAATATAGCCATTGTTTTGTAATAACTTTAAATGGAGTATAATCTGTAAAAATACTGAGTTACTATGTTGTACACCTGAAACTAAAATAATATTGTAAAGCAACTACACTTCAATTTTTTTTTAATGTAAAAAAAGAGATCTTGAGCAGTATAACCATTATTATGAAATTTGAAGTTAAAGCAATTTTTCCTATGGAGTTACATATCAACCAGGAAAAAGGGGTAACAATAAAAATAAATTAAAATACCTTTGTGACTAAATTTAAAATAAATTGCTGTTGCAGTCATGGAAAACTTTATAATCATTGAGTAATTTCATTCTTCATTCATTAGCACACTAGACATATTTAAAGTATAAACAGGGAAATGCACTGTAAAATTGTTGATTTAAAGATTAGGCTAACAAATCTTTCAATTTACTAGTTTTGAATGTCAAAATTTATGTTTATTAATCTAGTAGTGACTAAAAATAGCCTTGCTTTCAAGTAAATTGTTTTTCGAGGAACAGAAAAATCAATTCTTAACAATAGCAGTGAATCTTTACTTCCTCATTTATAAATACACTGACAGGAAAATGTTTTTCATCACCAAAGAATTACTAAATTAACAAAAAGTGATTCTAGAAAATTTCAGATGAAAACAAAATAAACACACTTGAAAGATTAAGAAAAAAAAAGGTCTATTCATTAAAACTAATTTCATTTAAAGAGAATGAAATTCTTCCTATGAGAAAATCAATACTCACAGTCTTTAATCGAGACAAAAATTGATTATTTTTTTCCTTTGAGATTCATTAGATAGGAAGTTTTCTAGATTGAAACCCCTTTTATAGATTAACTCTTTAAACTCCCCAGCAATTAATAAATATTTGTTGATACACCTTGGAAATTACTTTCTACAAGGTATTGAACTTAAGCATTTCATTAAAATGAAAATGGACTGTGGGCCATATCTGAGTCAATATTACTACTGATGGCTTCAAATTTATTAAAAGAGAACAATGAGGGTCTTATGCATGCAGAATCAGACTCTCACGTGTGACTCCCTGCTAGCATCTTCTTCTGTTTGATCCTGTCCTTACAAGCCTGCAATCATCAAGTCTCAAAAATTGAAATAGGCTGAAAAAATTTTTTCCCAAAGCAGATAACACAGGATTGTGCCCTGCAGTGCTGTAAGATAAAATTCAGAGAGAGTTGTATTGCCACTTAAATTGTGGACATATGGAATGGGATCAAAACAGGCCAGCAGGCATTGTGTGATGGGTGCCAAGAAGGTCTTACAGAAAGATGTTTCATTGTCACCTTCATTTCATGGAGATAAAAGCTTAACAAGGAACAAGTGATTCATTTTGGTGATGATCACAGAAAGTAAGATGAGCTTCTGGAGTGAAGCTATAAAAAGAGTAGGCTGGAAGTTTTAAGTGACACATTGCTAATTTGGAGACTTTCAACCTTCCTAAATTTCATTAGTGATGACACTACTGTGAGAAATGTGTTTGTGCAAGAAGTTGTAGGTGGTTGAATACAGAACACTAGACACTCAGTTACCCTTGGCGCTAACATGGGTGGATCCACTCATGGCCTTCAACAGAGATGCACCAGCCTTGGTTATTTATAATAACACTTGGATATTTGCACACTGCCTTGAAAACAGTGAAGGGTCATGCTTCCAGGAGCAAGGAAATATTTTTGGCAGTAATTTTCTTTAAAACAATTGTTTCCTTATAAATGTCAGCACCTATACCCAGTCTCTATTTGGATTTCCTGTGAACAGGCTATTTAGCCCTTTGAAAACTTTTAAATACAAATCTAAGTATTAATTTTTTTCTTATTTGAGATGTTATGGATATTAAATCTGTTGATCTAAAACAGACTGCCATTTATTTCTCCAGCAAAAATGGGTTTATTTGGGATCAACAAAGAATTGCAATTTGGAGTCTGCAACCATGGTGAGCTACCTGCAAGTCTTCTGCACAAAAAGGAGAGGAAAACTCTTTTAAAGAGGGGAAAAGGGAGTGGGGGGCTGTGACTTTTCATTGGCTGAGCTGGGACTGTCTCCCATAGGTTGAGCTCTTCCCAGGCAAGGGAAGGAGTCTTTCTTCTTCCTGTTGGGCTCTGCTGTCCTGTTAGGGCATGAGAGTTCCCCCTTCTTGTTGTCTGACTCTATTTTAATTGCAGTTTCTGTTTATTAATTTTTAAAATTGTTATAGTGAAAGACAATTTAAGATGTTAAATACATAGAGAGCATACAAAAATAGAAAAAATTTAGCTTGACATTTCTAGGTAAAATGGCAAAGTGAAGACGTCTCACAGAGCTTTCCTTCCCCAATGCCAAAAACAAAAAGCAATAAAGAAATATTAATAATAATTTAAATAATGACTAAACAATTTATAAACAACACATTAGGAATGGAGAATAATCTCATACATAAACTCTGATATGGGTTAACCTGACTTCTAATCCTACCTCTGTCTCTCAGAAGCAACAGAACAGTAGGGAATAATCCCAGCTTATCACTCAAGCACTATTTGGAAAGAAACAAATTGAAAGTTGAGCAATAATAATTATATTATTGGTGATTTCAAGGATGTCCTTGAAAACATAATGGTTCTGAGTCCTAGCTTTAACCTAATTTAATGTAAATGCATCTCTCCAGGGCCCCAATTTTATGATACAGAGGTATTTCCAAAGTTATGGATCTCATCATTCCTGGAAATATAATAACATACCTCCAGAATTAATGTAGGAGTCTACCTCCTGAAATAATCATTTGACTGTCAAGGAGATAAGTTTTACTGCTCTTTCTTTTGATTTATTATATAAAGAGTGTAAAACCTTGCTCTGTTTTTTTTAGTCTCCTGCAGGCTCCTTACCCACAAATACATGATGAGTTTATTCAATAATAAGTCAATTTTCTTTCCTTCCATATTGATTGTGGAGAGGTTGTTGACAGGATTTTTATTCTTCCAACTGATGAAACAGCTAACTCTCACTAAGTTCTTACTTTATTGGCACAATTAATTTCCCCATGAACAGCAAGCAACTACTATTACTATTCCAATTTTACAGATGAAGAAACTGAGTTAGGGAAAGATATAAACAATTGGCCCAAATCAAATTATACTGCTAAGGAATGAAGGATTAGGAATTAAAAACAAATATACTGACCTCTATTACCATAGCATCTCAGAAGATGCTACCATAGCATCTTAAAAAAAACAAAAACAAAAAAACACAAGCCAAAAATCTGACCATACTTCAGAGCTACCTCTCAATTGGAAGGCAACATGAAATTTACGGGGAAATCCCCCAGAATTACATTACCTAAATAAGAAAGCAGAGTGACTTTTTAAATAACCTAAAACAGCAGATTCTCCAACAAAGAACATAAAAAACTCTGCTGAGATTTCTGTTGCCACTATTTTTGCTGTCAGATTACCAAAAAATAGTGAGAATACAATACCCCATCCTCAAGCCCAGTGTTGGATACAAAGACAATAAGACTAGAAAGAAGAGTGTCACTGAGACTTCATCATGATTGCATCAGACAAACAGGTGGGTGGATGAATCTTTCTCATGAAGCCTGAGAAAGATGTAAGAAATAGTGTGGCAACTATGCAAGGAAGCCATGCACACTGAAACAGTGTGAGGAAGCAGTGCAATGTGCAGAAGGCTGATGGGGAAGCATGTCTAAACGTACCCTACGTGTCCTTCCTTCTTCTTTATCAGTATTATTACTCTTCATGGTGCTATGGGGTGAAGATTTGTGTCCCCTCCCAAAGACATCTGTAGAAACCCTAACCCCCAGGGTGATGGTATCAGGAGATGGAGCCCTTGGGGTGATTAAGTCATGAGGGTGGAGACCTTATACCAGAACCTCACCATGCTGGCACCTGGATCTTGGACTTTCAGCCTCCAGAACATTGAGAAATAAATTTCTGTTGTTTATAAGCTACCCAGTCTCTGGAATTTTTAAATAGCAGCCTGAACAGACAAAGACATGTGGTAAGAACATTTAACACAAGATCTGACCTCTTTAAAATTTTTAACTATATGGTACCGTGTCACTAGCTCTAGGCACTATTCAGTGGAGATGATTTCACAAGGGTATACTTATTTGTTTAATTGTTTTTATTTTTTTATTTTAAATTTTCATTGGAGTATAGTTGATTTACAATGTTGTGTTAGTTTCAGGTGTACAGCAAAGTGAAGCAGTTATACATATACATATATCCACTCTTTTTTAGATATTTTCCCATATAGACCATTATAGAGTATTGAGAAGAGTTTCCTGTGCTATACAGTAGGTCTTTATTAGTTATCTATTTTATATATATTAGTGTGTATATGTCAATCTCAATCTCCCAATTTGTCCCTCCCTCACTGCTTTCCTATTCCCAAACTCACCAAGTTGTACACATTCAATGGGTGCAGCTTTTTACATGTCAAAACATGTCTTTTTTTGCATGACAGAACTCAAAGAAAATTGAAGCCACTGAGCTAGTCAGTGCAAACCTACCAAATTAGTAGAGAGAAAATAAAATAGTAATAAAAATTTAAAAATAAATAGTAAAAATAAATTAATTTTCTAAGCTTTCGAACTTCAGAATTATGGGTAAAGGCAACAAATACATATGTCAACCTGATAATTAAAAGCCTGTAAACTGTTGTTTAAAACATTATTGATGGCAAAATACAACCAATCAAAGATGAATTAAAATAAAGAATTCATGAAATAAAAGAACAGCCATGGTAAAAGGGCTGAAGGAGAACATAGAATATATTTGACTATAGAACAAATCTTACTTGGAAGCACAGAATATTCTAATTGAAATGTGATAAAATATCATCATATTTGATCTAGCTGCACTGTGTATATTGAAGGAAGAGTACACCTTGACAGGTTTGGGTTTTATCCCAGAAAAGCAAAAATTATTGAACAACAAGAAACTGTGAACATAATTAACAAGACTTACCAATAAAGGAGAAAAGCATTTCAAAAAGACTAATACAATTAAACATACATTTAAAAAATAAAAACTTTCACTAAGGGTTAAGGAAAATCCTCTAAATTAATAAATGGTACATAACAGAAACCTCAACAGACATCAGAATTAATGGTATAATTGTAGAATCCTTACCATTCCATTCAGAAACACTTTTTTTTTTTATCATTTGAATGTTATAATGAAGTCATATTAGTTGTGTAATTTAAAATAAATTTTTAGAAATATGACTTTAAAATTATTTCAGAGTAGAAATACCAAAAATACACTGACATTAACATGGGTTGGTTTTATTTATGCATAGTTATGCACAGGTGGATGGCTGATTATTCTCTTGCTTATTAAAAATTTTCTAACTGTAGGAAAACACTTTTCACTTTTTAAGACAAACAATATCAAATAATTTAATTTTAAAATAGCCATATTAAATTTTATATTTTAGAAAAGTAGAAAATTTGTAATAAATGAATTCAAATTTATAATAGATTTAATAATAGATATTTTTATGCACCCTTATCTGCTAATCTGTAGAGGAGAGAAGAAATTGGGGAATATAAAATACAGATTAAAAAGACATAGAGAGATTACACAGCATGCACGAAGACATAGAGCCAATAAATGTCAAATACACTGTGGGCTCCACAGCTCATGCGTTTGCCAAGGTAAGAATTTTGTGCTTGTTATCAACTATTTGTGACCTTAAAGGAGTCATTTAACCATTCCTTGTGAAATTTCTTAAATTATAGCATGAAAAAGAAAGTTTGGATTTATGGTAGCTAATTCCTCTAGGTACTTATTTTAAAAGTTAATCGCACAAGAAAAGATACTCATACTGGTAGTTTTGTTCTTAATACAGAGGAATAGATGGATTTTTTTCCATCTAACTAAAATGGCAGTTAATTTTTTAGTCCTAGAAGCAAGTCTGAAATGGAAACACACACACATACACACACACACACACACTCACACATACATGCACAGAGTAAATTACAGTCATTTTAATGTTAGTGTGCTTTTGTTCCAAGGGGCATGTATTAACAAATAGATTAGATATATATGTTTTTGAACATAAAGACAATGATCCTCACTTATTTTCTAAATGCTGTACTAAGAATGTCCTTCAACCAATAGTGAATTTCTTACATTTTTATGTAGTTTATGCTACCTTTTTCCTCATCCAACTAGTTTCATCTTGACTGGTTATTTTTAATATTGAAAACCATCATAACTAATGTATAACTTCCTTCTTTTAGTCAAGTAATTTTAGTTCTTATAAAGTATTTATCCAGAAGTTTGAAAGTTTCCATTTTCTGGGCTAGAGAACATAACTTTTTAGTAGGAACACAGAAACCTAACGAGTCTTAGTCTACTGGGCTCCATGCCTACTCTGAAAACACAAGGTTATAACCATGTCCTGGCAAACCTTTCATTGTACAGATGGGAAGTTCTCTCTTTTCCATAGATGAGCACTAAGACACTAGGTGAATGTTCTAGGCCCTATGAACCCTACAGGGGAGGGAAAGCAGAAGGAGGCATCTCCTAACCCACAAACACTAGGCTCTACTAAGGGTCCTCTGCTCCAGTTCAAAACAGGAGAGGGAGGTTACAAGCCAGCCCCAGTCACCATGTCCAGGCAACTCCATGACCACTGCTGATCTCACAGACATAGAAAGACTGGATGGGGAAATTGGAATGAGGCCCTTGAAGAGGGATGCTGGCTCCCTTCATTTCTCTGTTCATAAATGCATTGGCGTCAATAGTCTAATGTTCTTTTGCTATGGTTGCCACAGAATATATTCAACAGTTTTTCACCTGACCTAGGTGATAAGTTATAAAAGCTGATGCATTGGAAACCTCACTAATTTCTTTCCTTATTACCATTTTCTCCTTAAGAACTGGCAATAGTTAAAATTCATAATCCACGATTGATTGTTTCTTTTATACATAATGCTGTTCTCGATGGTTCAGAGCAGTTAAAAAGTAACTCCAACCCATTCGTCATTGTTTCTTCCCATCACTGTTCTGATTTCTCAGCCAGACAAGGCAACTAAAAGCCAGAATGGTTTACAAGCACAGATTTGCTCTAAATTTTATTTCTACCTCCATATGCAGAGAGAAATGACCTATAATTGTCTAGGTAGGAGTGAAGGAATCAAGCTCCTTTCCAACTACTCTGTTCCTGTGGTCAGAGGACACATGCATCACCCTCCTTCCATTTATGGTGGCTGCTTTGGAGACGGCGCCCTTTAGATGTCAAATCTGGAATCAACTCTACTCCTAGGTGCATGCTGCCTTGGAAGCTTCATCTGTTTTGTCTCCCGCAGTAGTATTTCCTCATATCACGGAACACTTTTGGGTGGCTACCTACACTGTTGAGCATGAAAAGCAGCTTAGTCTTAACTGGCTGATAAAGAGAAGGCCAGTCTAGTATACGATATTATATAATTCATTCAAAAGTCTTCAAATATTCAGGATCTCCTCATTGTCTAGAAAATTCCATGCTTCTGTTGCACGACACAGAAACCTCTCTATTTATGTTAAATTGATTTAATAAACGGAACAAAATTGTTGCATAGGTCAGAGGAAGGGCCTTGAGAAATGACTTCCATATCAACACTGGCACACTGGCTTCCCAGGGGAGTCTGCTTCATCGGATGGTGGAGAATTGGACACCCATGGAACACACTACTGTACTGTCTCCTGCTTGGCATCCAGGAAGCCAGAGATGGGAGAGTTGGACATTATCACAGAAATATCCATAGTTCCAAATTTTACACAAGTGCATCAAATTGAGAGAACCTAATTTTCAATCAGAATCCCAGCTATGTGATAGGACAGGAAACATAACTTTAACTTTGCAGCCTCTGTAGTTCAGGAAGGCACAGTAGAAAGAGATTATTTCAGATGCACTGAGACATATTCATCTCCTGTAACTGCATCATCCAAACCCCAAGTCTGGTCCTCAAGACATTCTGTGACCTTCCCTGAACCTTTATTTCCAAATTTATCTCCTACCCACTATACCTTTATATGACATTTTTAAAGACCAACAGTCTCTAGTTTATGAATAGAAAGAAATTTCCAGGATTTACACATACTTTGTTCATTCCAAAGAAAGCTTTTGATTTGAAGGGATTACCCAGGTCTTCTTCTCTTTGCAATATATACAATGGAAGACTCTTATTTCCTTTTCTTGTAATTTTGTTTCCACTCAATTGCCAATTTTAAGCTGACACTTGAAAATACCTAGTAGAATATTTTCTTCTTCACTTTAATTAATGTAGCCTATTGCCTTACAGGGAAAATACAAAATTAAGATTATTATAAGGATCACAGCTTAACATCAGGGCTATGTTACAAGAAACAATATCAGCAAGTATAACTATACAATTGAGAACCACCTATGGCACTATGATTCTTATTATATTATTTTCCTGAATTACAATCTTACAACAAGAATCACACCCTATTCTACTTTTTTTAGCCTTGTTTTAAACATTTGCTCCACGCTTTACAACAGAACATTGTATACCTCAGTTGTACATCCAAAAATATATGTGCGGTAAGGAAAGTTCCACTTTAATTTTTTAAATTTCACATATAAATCCAAACCTATGTTAAATATTTAATACTTTCTCCACCCACTGTGAACGGTTTCTTGTGAAATAATTTACAATGATGCTTTACTGTAAATAGTTTCAGCAGCAGATGAAATGTGTCTCATAAATGTAATGAGGGGGAACCCATTTTCTTCTGGCACGGAGGGGGACCATCAGCTCTTGGGCCCAGCTAAGTCCTTAAGGTTAAAGATGAAGTTTATACAGATTCACTGCTCTGGTGTCACTGTGCTTTTTTCTTGGCACGATACAGTCAGCAAACTCCTGAGGATTGTGTAAAGTAAACAACCTGAATTGATGCATCACACCATCTACTGAGGAGGAAGATGTGAGGTCCTGCTTATGAATCATAAAAATATTTAGAGTCTGGGTATCCAGGGGTTAAAGGAAGGTTTGCTGAGGTCATTAGGTCTTCATTCTGCTGTGATAGACACTGGAGCTACTGGAGATCCTCTATCAGGAAAACTGGTTTCCTGAATATGCTGCAAGCAAATTTCCTATCTCTGTGCCTTTGATTACCATTTTTCCTTTTCATCTGTCCAAAACCTACTCTTTCCTTAGTGCCAAGTCTCTTAGCCATTGTTATGCGATAGTTTTATCTCCAGTAGAAGATTATTGACCTTTGAAATCCAAGTCTCTTTTTGATCATCTCGGTCTCCCTCACTTAGAATTTTAACACAGTGTCATGAACACAGGAGCTCAGTAAACAACTAAAAAATATAATAAAAGCAGTTTTATAATTGTATACCACTAATTTCCTTCCCACATACTTTATGTGGTGTGAACTTTACTATTAAGAAACAAATGTAACTCCTAGGGAATTAATTTTCAAAGTTTCTTCAAAGTTCAGAACATTTTACTGAAGCCAAAAATGCACATAGACGACTACTAGGCTTAAAGCGTTTTCTGACTTGAGGTGGGATTCACAACACCCCAGTGTGTACCCGTGGAGCACCCCTAGACCCATTCACAACACAGTTTTGAAAATTGCTTCTTTAGGTGCACTCCTTTCCAGTGTGTGTGTGTGTGTGTGTGTGTGTGGTGTGCGTGTGTGTGTGTGTGTACTCTTGTAGGCACAGCAACACCCAGGAGCATTGTGCAGTTATTATGTAATTGGATTCACAAGATGTTATACAAAAAGTTTAGACCTAGATATTTTAATTCCATAGATTCTTACCTATACTGCCTCAAAAATTAGGTAGAGGGAGGTAAAGGTTGGATAGGTAGAAAATAGACCAGACAGAAAGCAAGGGAAAAAAGAAAGGATGAAGAGAAAGAAGAAAAATAAATGGGTGTGGGGATTTATTGGATGACATGATGTGACCTTCTATATGTGAAAAAGGAAAAGAAAAAGAAGAAAAATATATGTGTCAGGTCATCATTACCTCATCAAGGAAGCTTCCAGAGTCTCCCTAATCCATCCACTGGGCTGAGTTAATCACTTCCCTATGTTTCTCTGGTACTGTTCTCAATATTCCTATTAATTAGAACCATTAATTAGGCCTCAATATTCCTATTAATTAGAACCATTAATTTAGAAACTAAATAAGTTCTCTGTTATGTATACACAGAGAGAACATACCTCTCGCAGTGTAGACCATTATTTCGAGTCCCCATCATACTCAAAAAGTGGCTACCACTCCAAGTGTGACACCTTCCTTCTCTCATCTAAAACATCCATCTACTGGACTCTGCTTAAGAATTGTATGTAAGAAAACATTACTACAGGTAGATGTTATTAGGATTTAGTAAATAAGATAAAATACAATGGTTATTACCTAGACAACTAGATTTCACAGGTTCTTTTAATTAGGAAAAATACTGTTAATTTTATATTCCAGTCATGTAGTCAAATTTTATTTTTTATGTTTCTTATTCCATGCACAGAGTACAATATGTTTCTATATAGCCAAAGTATTCTTCACAAACTGCCTTAACTCATGGTATATTGGGGACAGCCTTATTGTATTTCTTTTTTAAAACAAAATATGTAT
This sequence comes from Physeter macrocephalus, assembly GCF_002837175.3. Classification (NCBI taxonomy): domain Eukaryota; kingdom Metazoa; phylum Chordata; class Mammalia; order Artiodactyla; family Physeteridae; genus Physeter; species Physeter macrocephalus. Next base: position 63,826,167 of record NC_041231.1, read on the forward strand.
TCCATCAAATTGAAATTGCTTCTTTCTGAGACTTTACATTGGTTGAGGTTTGCAGCAAGAAGACATGAAGATAATCCTGTTTGCAGGATTTCACAGACATACAATAATTGTTATTTACTATTATTTTTATTTGGATGTAAACTAATTAGTAGAATTAGTAGAAAACTAATAACTGTGGCCCTATAGTCTTTTCAACTGTGTTTAGGTTATCAGGTGGTTACAGTAGAGGATTTACAGGTTCAGAGTGCCTTCTTTTTCATTTCCTGACCAACTACTATTTCATCATTTTATTTTAGTCAATGGCTTCCTCATATCTCAGTTCAACTGAGGAATTATGTAAAAATTAGAATTTTGCTGATAGTTAGGTGTTACATCTCATCTGAATATATTAAGTAGAAACTATACATAGTTTTCTTTTGCCATGCAAAAACTTGACTACGAATAAAAAAAAATTTCTGCTTCACTATTCATTGTCCTATTATTAAAATATTTCTCACAACTAAATTAAAAAAAAAACCTTGAATAATTATTATATTTAAATTTAAATGAGTGATTTACTTAGAATATTTATCTTTATAAAAAGTGTGCATTAATATATTATTTATATAAAATATATTTTATATTTATCTTATTATATATACCTCATAGTTGGAAAAAAATTGCATACATGTACACACAGGGAGGACATGACTGAGCTGTGACTTTCTCCACTGCTGTGATCTTTCATTCCCCTCTGTACTCACCAAACATCACTCAGCACCTGTTACTTAGCAGCTACTTAATATATGTTTGTCAAATGAATGAATGAGCAGTGTCCTGACAACTGCAATTATGTAAATAATGTCATACTTGAATATGAAAAGGAAAGACACTTTAGTTCATGTAACAAAAAGTCCTCAGCATATCTTCACTCTGAAGTACCATGGAGTGATACTGAACCAAGCAGGACACAGGGGGTCCTCCCAGTGTCCCCTCTGTGACCTTTCTTTCTTGTTTGTAGAAAAAGACTTTAGTCTCCTAGGCCCTCTGTGAGTTGCAAAGAGCAGACTTTAGAAGTTATTAATTAGGGAAGTAAGGGAACCAGAAACGAAGGAAACAAAATGGCTTTGAAGATAACAGTGGGGCCAACCAGGAATTGAAATTCTCAACCCATCACATAGGCTCTAAGTAAATAATAAAATGGTTCAAAATTGCTTTTGTTCTCTCCTAGAAAGAAGTTAAGGGATCACAGGACAATGATTTACTAGTCTGCTTTACAGGAACACATAGATCAATCACAATCATCAGTGACACATCAAGTCACAAGATGGTGACATGAAATCTGCAAGGGAGGTCTTATTTGGAAGTTGAAATCACAAAGACCTCCCTCCTTGAAAAGGGACCTCTCCTGCACTGTTGGTGGGAATGTAATTTGGTGCAACCACTATGGAAAACAGTATGGAAGTTCCTCAGAAAACTAAAAACAGAGCTACCATATGATCCAGCAGTCCCACTCCTGGGCATATATACAGACAAAACTGTAATTCAAAGGATACATTCACCCTTATGTTCAAGCAGCACTATTTACAATAGCCAAGACATGGAAGCAACCTAAGTGTCCATTGATAGATAAAAGATAAAGAAGATGTGCTACATATATACAATGGAATACTACTCTGCCTTAAAAAGAATGAAATAATGCCATTTGCAGCACCATGGATGCAACTGGAGATGATCATACTAAATGAAGTCAAAAAGAGAAAGACAAATATCATCTGATACCACTTGTATGTGGAATCTAAAATATAACAGAAATGAACTTATCTATGAAACAGAAACAGACACACAGACATAGAGAAAAGACTAGTGGTTGCCATGGGGGAGGAGGGGAGGGAGAGGGATGGACTGGGAGTTTGGGGTTAGTAGGTGAAAACTATTATATAAGGATGGATAAACAAAAAGGTCCTACTGTACAACATGGGGAACTATATTCAGTATACTATGATAAACCATAATAAAAAGAATATGAAAAGAATGTGTATGTATATGTATAACTGAATCACTTTTCCTGTACATCAGAAATTAACACAACCTTGTAAGTCGACTATACTTCAATAAAATAAAAAACAAACAAAGATCCCCTCCCCTTTACTCTTTTTGCCATTAAAACTCTTATGCTCCAGCCAGATGGCCAGCCAGCAAGATGGATTTGAGACAAAGCAAGTCTCTCATCTTTGGGGCTAGTGTCCTCTTGATTACTAAACCTTTCTCTGCTCCAAACTTAAGTGAGGCACACGAACTTGGATTTGATAAGAACCTCTGGAGGAGAAGACAGTGGAGGGAGAGAGGGTGGCAAGGAAGGTACTATTTCAACACGGTAACCACTGACCCCACATCAACTTCTGTTACTCTCTCAGAATCCCTCTGTTCACCCTTTGAAATATGCTGTTCTTTATTCACTTAAACAATTAACAAAGAGTTTTGTGTAAAATTACTCTCAGGACTTGACTTTGTATTAATGTTTATGGGTAGATCTGGCTAATCAACATATCCTAATCACTCTCTGTGTGAGATACAGGTGCAAACTTAACACATTTAGGGAAAGAGCAAGCATATTATACAGAATTTACATATCCCTGAAATCAACTAAGGAAATTTAAAGACAAATTAAATATGCACTGAATCAGTGACTGATCTATGTCAAAATATCTGAAAAATTTGATCTATTTATTAGGATTCAGTAAGGGAAAAATTCATTCCCACCATTTATTTTACTAAACAACAGAATAAATAGTCCAATTCAATAACCCATGTCTGTGCATCTTCATTATTTGATGGCCTCTGACTCCACTGAGACTATAACTAAAGCTCTGGACTCTCAGAAAAATGCACGTTTTCATGTACACACACGTGCACACACAAATCATTTTCAGGGTATTCTTGAGCATATTGAAGTTGGACTCCAATGTAAGAATCCCTCCCCTGAGCAGGAGATGCAGACTATGTCTTACTCACTCCTCATTTTTCCATGTCAAGCAGCATCTGCTAGAGTAACACTACTAGACACTTCACTCACTCCTTTATTTATCCTGGACCCATGGGGAAAACCGATAGTTATCTGATTGTTTGGTGACATCCATTGAACCATGTTTCTTACTTGGATGGGAGGGTCACCCAATCAAACTCTGCAGAAACTGAGTAATTACTTTCTTAGCTGCTTTCTTTCCCCAAGCCTCTGTGAGGTAAAAATCCAGGATACAAGTATTTGGTCTACAAACTCATTTTTAATCTCAGATGTATTATGCCAATCAGTAACTTAGGAAGGGTAAGGGGTGAGTGTGCTGGGGTAAACAAGATACAGCAGAAAGCCAGTTTGGCCATAGATCAAAGCCTTTTCCTTTAAGCAGCTATAACAATAATAGGGCTCAATCACTTCCAAACTTAGGAATAGACAAACATATGTTATTTATCAACCTCTTATAACCTTAACACTGGTCATGCCTAGATACATCTTTTGGCAGAATAAAAGGAAAAACTTGAAGCATATTATAACTAACTTTATGATATTTGATGGGAGAGTCTGTTCAAATTTTGTAAAACTCAAGTCAACACATTCTGTTGTACCCAAGAATTAAAAAAAAATACTTATTCATTTTCTATCAGTATTACCAATAAAATCAAACACTTTTAAAGTTACTTTAAAGTTTATATAGCAAAAATCTTTATTTATGGGTAAGTAAAACGGAAATATAAAAATAATTATATTACATGGATAGATAAATACAACTAGAATTCAGATCTAATGCATTTCAGTTGTTTCTTTCAACTGCCTTTAAAAATTCCTTTATAAAGCAAGCATTTCCTCTAAGGTCAGGAACAAGACAAGAGTGCCCACTGTCACCACTATTATTCAACAGAGTTTTGGAAGTTTTAGCCACAGCAATAAGAAAAGAAAAAGAAATAAAAGGAGTCCAAATTGGAAAAGAAGAAGTAAAACGATCACTGTTTGCAGATGACATGATAATATACATAGAAAATGCTAAAGATGCTACTGAAAAACTACTGTTGCTAATCAATGAATTTGGTAAAGTTTCCCAATACAAAATTAACACACAGAAATCTCTTGCCTTCCTATACACTAACAACAAAAGATCAGAAAGAGAGATTAAGGAAACAACTCATTTACCATTGCAACAAAAAGAATAAAATACCTAGGAATAAACCTACCTAAGGAGGCAAAAACCTGTATGCAGAAAACTTTATAAGACACTGATGAAAGAAATCAAAGATGATACAAACAGATGGAAAGATATACCATGTTCCTGGACTGGAAGAATCAACATTCTGAAAACGACTATACTACCCAAAGCACTCTACAGATTTAATGCAATCCCTATCAAACAACCAATGGCACTTTTCACAGAACTAGAACAAAAAGATTTATTATATGTATGGAAACACAAAAGATACCAAATAGCCAAAGCAATCTTGAGAAAGAAAAACGGAGCTGAAGGAATCGGGCTCCCTGACTTCAGACAATATTACAAAGCTACACTATGGTACTGGCACATAAACAGAGATATAGATCAATGGAACAGGATAGAAAGCCCAGAGATAAACCCATGCACATATGGTCACGTTATCTTTGACAAAGAAGGCAATAATATACAGTGGAGAAAAGACAGCCTCTTCAATAAGTGGTGCTGGGAAAGCTGGACAGCTACATGTAAAAGAATGAAATTAGAACACTCCCTAACACCATACACAAAAATAAACTAAAAATGGATCAAAGACCTAAATGTAAGGACAGACACTATCAAACTCTTAGAGGAAAACATAGGAAGAACACTCTTTGACATAATTCACAGGAAGATCCTTTTTGACCCACCTCCTGGAGTAATGGAAATAAAATCAAAAATAGCAAATGGGACTTAATGAAACTTAAATCTTTTGTACAGCAAAGGAAACCATAAACAAGATGAAAAGAAAACCCACAGAATGGGAGAAAATATTTGCAAACAAAGTAACTGACAAAGGATTAATCTCCAAAATATACAAGCAGCTCATGCATCTCAATATCAATAAAACAAACAACTCAGTCCAAAAACAGGTAGAAGACCTAAATAAACATTTCTCCAAAGTAGACATACAGATTGCCAACAAACACATGCAAAGATGCTCAACATCACTAATCATTAGAGAAATGCAAATCAAAACCACAATGAAGTATCACCTCATAACAGTCAGAATGGCCATCATCAAAAAATCTACAAACAATAAATGCTGGAAAGGGTGTGGAGAAAAGGGAACCCTCTTGCACTGTTGGTGGGAATGTAAAATGATACAACCACTATGGAAAACAGTATGGAGGTTCCTTAAAAAACTAAAAATAGAACTACCATATGACCCAGCAATCTCACTACTGGGTATATACCCTGAAAAAAATATAATTCAAAAAGATACATGTACCACAATGTTCGTTGCAGTGCTATTTACAATAGCCAGGACATGGAAGCAACCTAAATGTCCATCAACAGAAGAATGGATAAAGAAGACATGGCACATATATGCAATGGAATATTACTCAGCCATAAAAGGGAACAAAATTGAGTTATTTGTAGTGAGGTGGATGGACCTAGAGTCTGTCATACAGAGCGAAGTAAGTCAGAAAGAGAAAAACAAATGCCATATGCTAACGCACATATATGGAATCTAAAAAACTGGTACTGATGAACGTAGTGGCAAGGCAGGAATAGAGACGCAGACATAGAGAATGGACTTGAGGACCCGGGTGGGGGAAGAGGAAGCTGGGGTGAAGTGAGAGAGTAGCATTGACATATATACACTACCAAATGTAAAAATGGATGGCTAGGGGGAAGCTGCATAGCACAGGAAGATCAGTTCAATGTTTTGTGACGACCTAGAGGGGTAAGAAATGGAGGGTGGGAGGGAGGCTTAAGAGGGAGGGGATATGCGTATATATGTATACATATAGCTGATTCACTTTGTTGTACAGTAGAAACTAACACAACATTGTAAAACAATTATACTCCAATAAAGGTATACAAAATAATAATAAAGACTCCTTTAGTTCCATACAAACAAGTAACGTGGAATAGACCCTCAAGTTGTATAAGCATTGCTGTCTTATTCAGCTTGAGCCACTATAACAAAATACTGTGTGCCTTAAACAAAAGGCATTTATTTCTCTCAGTTTTAGAGGCTGGAGAGTCCAATTTCAATGGGTTGGCAGACTGGGTTCAAGGTGAGAATTCTCCTCCTGGCTTCTACTGTAACCAGCTGCCCTCCTGTGGGCCTTTGTTGCATGATGCATACTGAGAGAGGGAGAGCTTTGTAAGGGCACTCACCCCCTTATGGGGGTTCCACTCTGATCACTCGTCTAAACCTAATTAACTCCTCAGGGCCTCACCTCCTAACAGCATCACATTGGGGGTTGAGGTTTCAACATATGCATTTGAGTGGGGACAGAAATAGTTCATAACGATTACCACTTCCGCTTTAGATTATGTATACATTTATATGTCCACACACATGTATATGTACATATGTGTGAATATATGTAAGTTCCTATATTCACACACACATATGCATGTTTCTATAAATATGAGTGTATATATGTTCCTATATTCACACACATATATATGCATGTATATGTGCATATGTGTGTATATGTTCCTATATTCACACTCATGTATGTGCAAGTATATGTACACATGTGGATGTATATATGTACACACACAAAGACTCCTTTCAATTCTCTTTATTGTTGATGTGCTGTGACTAAGATTCTTATAGACACTAGAGAATAAATAAATAAAATTGCCACACATAGAGGTTTGGCAGATAAAAGAATAGTGTCCTAAACATCTACCTTTGAATTCTTCTCCTTGTTTTCTCTTTACACCTAGCCTTTAGGACTGACCATTTAAATAGATATTTCACTCTGCCTTCTGGGCATCACACTTAAATTGTTCAATAAAATGAGTTGTATATGAACACTGCATTGGAATCATGTTCTAAAAGTGCTTTTGTTGTTTCTATTTTATTAGCCCTCATGCAGCAGTACAATGAAAGAAGTTAGTTTACATTCCCCATGTGCTCTGAAATACTAGTTCTTTTTGAAGTTACTAAAACTTTCAAGCCACATAGTCATTTTTATTACAGTTGTGCTGTCAGTTTCAAGGTCTAAATTATTTGCAAAATTTTAATTGCCAGTGTTCACATTTCAATAGACACTCATGACTCTTTTCCAATTTGCAGATATACTTAATTATATATTTGTCGTCCATGTTTTAAATTCTAAATTGTATTTTACCTGTCAGGAAGATCAGTTCCCTAGATACACTGACCGATGTGCAGCATTATTTTTCTTAAGTGTCACTAATGTATGTCCACTTAAAATTAATTATTTAGGACTAATTCACATAGATGCAAAATGAAATAGAAAGTGATGTGATCAGTTCAATGTTTTGACCAAAACAATAACCCATTCCTTCATTTGTCAATCAAACTGCAATGGTAATCAAAGTGTTCCTTAAGTTGGTCAAACTTTCCAGCCTCCAGCTACGAAATAATCCAGACTCATTTACACCTTACACTTAAATGGGACATATCATTCAATTCCTCTGTAAGACAGCAGAGTATGGTTTTCTGCATGAAGGGAGCTGGCCAAATTAATCCCTTTGGCATTCAGATTGCCCTTTTTAGAAATAGTCAAAAATATTTAATTAGTCTATCTAGCTGAGAGGCATCTTTTTTGCTATATAGAATAGTCTTTTTTTCCCAAAAGTTCTAGTTAATTGTGCAATTTTCAATATCTCAAATTATTTAACACAAATAGGTTTAAATGAAAAAAATGTATTTTTCAAACTTGAGTGATTTTTGTATGATTATTTTAAATATTCAGCAAGTAAATAGCATACACAATGTCACTAAGTAAGATCATCTCTTCCACTCCACCCGCTCCTTTCTGAGTTCTGTGAATGTTGATGTGAGCAGTCAAGAATATGGGGCCAGCTGAGATGCAGGATGGTAATGAGCTGGGTGGTATTCGGGTGGGGAATGCTCTCGAATGCTTCTGCTCTCTCTGTTCGAATTTCTAAATAATCTTCTAGTGTCAACAAATTTTTAAAATGAGAATGAGAACTATGAAATCATTTTAAAAGGACATAGATTGAATGAAAACATATTCTCACCTATTTAAACTGTTCTTGCTGAATCACAAGGTAAATATTCTAAAATCTCTGTTCTTTTTTTCTAATATTCAACGTTGTGGTGTTTAGATGCATCACTTCTGAATTGCCCACCTCTTTCCATCAAATACCATGTCTCCTGATGGTGAGTTCATTAATATGAGCAATTGTACACTGTGTTCCAGGGCTATGAACTTGATATTTATGACTAGCCATTTCAAAGTTGCTGAAGATTAAAAATATTTATCTTAAAGTTTAAAAGTATATTTTCATTGTCCCCTTAACACAATCAATATGGAAATCTCTGGACAGTGAAACTAAATGACAAATTCTTTTAACCTTCTTTATCCTAAAATTGATTTTCCACTCAGATCATATCATCCTGCAACTTTTGCAGACTTCCTAAAAGTGATTGCACAAGTGAAAAAGCTTTCCTGTTGAAATGCAAGACTTAAACTAGAACTTGAATGACATGAAAAAGAGTCACTTTCTATGAGAAAGATATCAGTCTGGGTTACTTTATAATTAAAAGTTTATTATAAGGACCTGAGAAAATGATGTAGTTAAATTTGTAGTTATTTGTCATCTCTCCTCCTTTATCTTCCTGATCTACCTTCTCTGCCTTATGTTTTATTTTTTCCCCTCTTGATGGATATTTACTTTGTGCCTTTCCCAATGTATCCCATCTTCCTTGTAGGTCCAAGATAGATTTTTTTCATAGCTTAATTTGCTTTAAGAAATCTTCCTGTATGCTTTAACTTAACAAGGCTCAGGATGATTGCACAGCTTACTGCCTAAATTAGCTTTAGAAGTTACATTGTCATACATGCTTCAAAAGAACTTCTTTGGAAATGAATGTATTTGGTGGATTTTGGTCACTAGAGACATTGCTTTTACTATTTAACAAACTGTCTTATCCAATATTTATATTTTCAGGTTAACACTATTATCCATTATCCAAATGTAGGCTGCATGTATGGAGGTGACTCCTATGTATGATTCCTTCTTTGAAAGAAGATGACCAGCAGATGGGCTATATAAATTTTCTGTCATAAATGATTTGTGCTTGTAATTTTCTTTCAAATTAGAACTGGTTTCACTATTTTTTCTTGTTTTGCTTCATACATCTTCCCTGCAATATATCAAATGTATTATGCTTAACTTTATTTTTTACAACTTTACTTTTTACTTTTTTACCACTCAGTCCATTTACTTTCCCCTTTCCTCATCACTTTTCCCAGGCATCCTCCAAAGAATAGAAAATGTTTTTAATTATGTTAAAAAACATTGATATCAGAATGTATTTGGCCATCAGACACATCTGACTAGTACCCATACAATAAAGAGTCTAGTAGCTCAAGTAACAAAATGTTATGAGTATTCAGGACAACTTCAGGTTAAACTCCATACTTCTATCTGGTAACCATTTTGATTTTTTCTTCTACAATGATTTACTCATAATCTCATAGTTCTCAGATTAACAGGAGAAAAGCATACAAATTTATTTAAGTTTTATGTGACATGGAAGCCTTCATAAGGAAATGAAGATCCTAAGAAACAGGTAGCCCTGCATATTTTATGCTAGGTTTGATGAAGTGTGGACAGCCATGTGGAAATATGATAATTTGGGGAGTAGGAGGGGATTGGAGTAAAAGGGGGGAAACTTAGTGAGGCCTGTTGTTTGGATTCTTCTCAGCATCCCTTTGTTTTCAGAGATAAGGATGCTCCTTTCCTCCAGGTGTAGGAAGTCCCCTCTCACGTGAGGGTTTCAGGGAAGAAGGGTTGGGGGAGGAGGTCAGAGTGGCCTTCCTGCATCTGCTCTTTTCTCAAAGTCCTTCAGCTTAAAATATTTAATATGCCAAGGTGCCATGCTTTTGGGTAGTATGTCTTGAACCCCATCATTGACACCAGTCCAGAAGCAGAAAGAGACTCCTTTACTCTCACTGATCTCTTTATAAAACCTGGGTGTCCTTCCCAGAAGTCCATGCCTGGACTTCCCCTCAGGGCTTGTGGCCATGGTGATTGACATGCCCATTCTTTAACCAGTCTTTGGCTAGAGAAATGGCATTACCATAATGGGCTATGACCCTGCAATATTGTCTTGTGATTTGGAAGGAGTACAACACAAACCTGCCTGAATCTGAGAAAAAGAAGAGTCTATGTGAGGATGAAGGTGTGTGGATAGACAACAAATGTGTTACCTCTCCACAGACAATAAAGCAAATCCTGTGCATCCTGGTTGAGTGCAGCAACTCAAAAGGTCAACACAGGGCCCATGTACAGTAGGTGTTATCTAGTATTTGTGAAACAAATTCATGAATAATGCAAAAACTAATATTGATAAGAATATGACGTCTAGTTCTTGAAAGGCAAGATAGGAGGCATATAACCCAACCTCAAATCCACTATAAGAACAGAACATACCGTCTTTGTTACAATGGTGTGCAGTATCTGGATATTCTGGAACTTTATTTTAAAGTCACCAATGACTTCCAGGTGGCTGAATCCAAGGGTCAGTTCTCAGTTATGTTACTTGAAAAATGAGCAGTATTTGACACTGATCATTTCCTCCTTTTTATACACGGTCTTCTTTGTATTTTCAGGGTATCACACTCTCTTGTTTTCTTTCTCTCTCACAGGCTGTTCATTTCAAACTACTTTAATTGTCCTCCCCTCTGCCGTCTTAACTCTGGAGTGCCCTAGGGCTCAGTCCTCATTTCTCTTCTCTTCCCTATTTACATTCATTACTTTGATGGTCTTTCTCTCTCTCAACTTTGTATATTATCCTACTTGCTAAAGAATACCAAAAAACAAAAATTTGCTGTTATGGTTCTATAATTTTTTCTTTCTTTCTACTTCTTCTTTATTTTTATAGACCAAGATAGAAACCAACAAGAAAATGAAATAAATTTGCTGCTGTGATTGCAGAATTACTCACAGCAATCTTTGAAGAAATATGCCCACTGGGAAAAATGACACAATTCAATTCAGCAAATACCTGTGTTACGCCTATTATGTGAATGACACAGTGCTAAGAAGCCAAGTGGGAATCAATCCTGCTCTCAAGATGCTTATAACAGAGCCCAGAGAATGTCAGCACACAAATAACTACAACTATAAAAGAAGGCAGAATAATCCCTAGCAACTTCTCCTTCACTATAAACTTGTTACTTATCTCTCTGCCTAAGAACAAGCAAAACAAAACCAAAATAAACCACAAGAGCAATTTTTTTTTCTTAGAACTGCTTCCTTCCCTGCTTTGTAATTCCAAAACCTTGCAGGAATTTCTCCTATTTGCTCTACTCACTCAATCCCCTTGCTATCTGCACTGCATCACCTCTTTTGTACTGAAGTCAGCATCTTAGGGGTGAGAGCACTGTCCTGCCAGGTCACATCTTTCCTCTAGGCCTCAGCTCCCCTGCTGCAGCTAGTGCTTGAGCCACTCTTTTTTCTCATATTCCATTGCACTGTTCTTTGTTCTCTCTTCCTTGTTCACGTCTCATCTCTTAACTACCAAATGAGAAGATGTTGGCTTAACATAAATTTATGTGGAAGGATTTTATCTGGCACAAAGCATACTAAGAATCAGCAGTATAAAATATTCATGAAAAACCCAGTGCAAGTACAAGTACTGAGAAAATGGGAAGTCATAGTTTCTATGTAATCTGAAGCCATATTCTGCCAGAACCAAAGCACTGGGTTCAGTTACAAGTTCCATGTTAAAGAGATATTAACCAGTTGAAATATACCCCTAAGGAGGCAACTTAGTAAGACATTGGGGGGATCTGTAAAGCAAGTCACACAAGGAATGGTTAATGATACAGGGTATATTTAGACATAGAAGGGAACATAATTATTGACTTTAAACATTTCAAGATTATGTGTGGTGGTAGAATTAGGACAAATGGGCAGACATTTTAGGAAAGATCCTAAAGAATTCCTAACAATTTGAGGTATCTATTATTGGAAAAGATTTTCTTGTGAGGCAGTTAGTTCAAGCAGAATTTAAAGGAATATATACATGAAATGTTCTGAAAAGGATTCTTGCTTTGCATGGGAGCTTGGACTAGATTAAAAGCCTCTTCTAATGTGAAAATATTATAATTAATAAAATCATTAGAAGTATATCATTAGTTTAAGCTTCCAATTTATGACCTGGCCATCTTTCAGTGTATGTTTCCACACTTGTTTCTGGGATTTAGGGAGGAGATGATGAAATCTAATTGTGCTATGAATGACTAAAGTGTTCTGAGTCTGATGGGAAGTTTTGTATAAGAAATGTTAGTACTCGATGTGCAAAGTATAAGATTTATACAGCAAAACTATTTTGGAGACCACTTAGCAAAAGAGAAAGTATACAATGATAAAAATATTTTCCTCTGTATTTTTGGTTAAGAATATTTTCATGAAATTTCTAATTAAAGTACTTCATTCGTGTTTCCAGTGGAGAAATAAAAGATAAGAAAATGTGAAAACTCTATTAGCAGTTAACAGTTGTGTTATTATAACCTTGGCATGGCACTCCCTTTCAAAGTATAGTACATTAAAAACAAACAAACACACACACACACGCACAAAAAAAAACCTTGTTCCATTTACTTTAGATTAAAAAGCTTTTCAGGGCTTCCCTGGTGGCGCAGTGGTTGAGAATCCACCTGCCGATGCAGGGGACACGGGTTCGTGCCCCGGTCCGGGAAGATCCCACATGCCGCGGAGAGGCTAGGCCCGTGAGCCATGGCCGCTGAGCCTGTGCGTCCGGAGCCTGTGCTCCGCAATGGGAGAGGCCACAACAGTGAGAGGCCCGAGTACCACCAAAAAAAAAAAAAAAGAAAAGAAAAGAAAAAAGATTTTCAGTGCCTTGAACTGTTGAACATTTGTTGAAGAGGAAGAAATTTTCCCTCTACCTTTCTAGGTTCTTCTGGCTGGTCTAAGAGTTAAATTGACATGAGACAGATTTACAGGAGAAAATCAAACAAAAGTTTAATAACAAGTATACCTGGGAAAGACCCAGGAAAAGTAAGTAACTCACTAAAATGACTGACACCCTCCCCTTAAATACCTTAAATACCATCTTTAGCTAAAGACAGAAGAGGATGTTGGAGGTAGTGGTTTAGGACTTCAAAGGGGAGGAAGGCAATTCATGTGGAGACAGAAAAGCAAAGGTTTGGTAAACAAATGTCTGCTGGGCCAGGCAGAGACAATGCGATACAGAGAGGAATTTTAATGAATGGGCTTTGCTAGGCTCCTTCCTGTCCACACACCTAGTTCATCTATGGTGATAGCTCCCTTCCTGGAACAGGTCCTCTATCTACGTTCTTTAGGCAGGTAAGGGGAGGTAAAAAGAAGGACTTCCTGAATTTTGGGGCCTCAATTCTTTTCAGCTCAAAATAATTCACATGCCAAAAAGACATTCTGGCATGGCAAATTTTGCTCCCCTACAATATATATGTACATACATACCTGGATGTATGTATGTACATGTGCACACATATGTGCTTTCATATGTATATTTATCATATGTAAGTTTCACATACTTTCATATATAAATTCATATATGTGTCAAAAAGTGCACAACCTAAAATTTGAGAATTATGATTTACTTGGTGGACATACTGAGGACTCAAGCCCAGGAGGCAGCCTCTCAGATAGCTCTGAGGGACAGCTCCCAAGAGGTAAGGGTGGAGCCAGCATGTACAGGAGTTTTTGCAAAAACCAAGTAGTCAGAACATCAAAAGATTACTGATAATTAAAGGAAACCAGACATCTCAAATTAATGAGTTTAGCGTTTTTCTATACATGGGAAGTTACAAGAGTCTGGGCTTGTTGAAAGCGTTCCGTTGATATATTCCTTAACTATCTAGGGCCAGTATCCTGTTTATTTCCATCCTGAATTCCCCTGAGGGTGCACCATTGGGGGTGGCTGCAATGGCTGATGGCTTGATGGCCAAAGCATCCTTTGTTTACTGATATTGTTAGGGAAACCACTGACAAAAACCACCCTCCCTGGCCAGGCATAATGGCCACCACTTGCATGAGTTATCTTACAACAGGAGGTCCCGGTAAGGAATGCAGAACTAACAAGCCAGCACCAACTGGAAGAATTCGGGAAAGGTCAAAAGAAGAGAGGAGATGTCAGTCCATATGTCCTACCAACCTCTCAGAATCCTTCTCGCTGGAATCCATCTTGGCTAAGTGATGAGCATGCCACCAGGAAGGACCCTGAGTCAGAGTGATTGGCCAGAGACAACACGGAAACTAACCCCATTCCCATAAAACCTGAGGCTGTGAGCCACATAGCAGAGCAGTTCTCCTGGGTTCCCTTACCCTGCTGCTCTCTGCCCGGGCTACCCGTCCCAATAAAGTCTCTTGCTTTGTCAGCACATCATACAATTTATTCCCTAGTGTTAGACAAGATCCCACTCTTGGGCCGTGGAAGGGGCCCCCCTTCCTGCAACAATATGGCAGGTGACATTCTTTGTCCATATATATATTTATCTTTCCAATGAAAGTATAAATTCCAAGGGGTAAGTAGTTTCTTTTGACCTCTTCCTACACTCAGACCCTCTTACTTGATATAGTTGTGAGTTTAAAGTCAATTTTCAATAATAACTTGAGTTTAATTGATTTTTATTTGAGGTATCTTTAGCATGAAGAATACTGTGCATGAATTTTGCTTTTAAAATAATTTAAAATGTTTACTGCATGCAGTGTGAAGAGGGAAGGCAGGGCATTAAGGATAGAAACTGCATTCAAGGCTATTAATAGAGCAGTCCTAATGAATCAGATACAGCATGTAATCCATGAAATAATAGATTATCATGGAATAAATGAGTCATCTACTAATTAAAAAGTGAGTAACAGCAATTCAGGGAAACCTAATTTCATAGTAACAATAATTCCTGCCAAGAAACATTCTCATCTTTAAGGAAACAAATGATTGTCATTAACTGGGTGTAGGTGTCTATTAAATGTTGTTACTATCAAATGATGTATTTTGGTAATGGGAGGTTATCTTTCATGTACAGATCCTCTTGCTTATCTTAAGATATGGTTTAATTTAGAAATGACAAATTATCAATATTGTACAAGCCCCACAAGGTCATGGTTCAATTTAAACATTCATTAAGTCTTGTTTATTTTTCCAACATATATGTCAATGTTCACTACTAATCTATAACTTAATAAGAACAATTGATGGCTGATGCCAGATGCACACCATCAAAATGAGAGTTGGGCTGAGTCATTCCAAGCAAAATGGACTGCAGCCAGTGAAGCCAAGGTAAGAGTCTAAAAATGGAAACAGAGAGCAGAATTCTCACAGCTCTTTAGAGACTCAAGTTATCTTCCTCTCCTCTGCCAGGGACTGGTGCTGGATTGCAAGTTCCCTGAAGGCAGGGGTGGAGTGATTTGAAAACTTACATGTGACCCAGTGCCTAATACATTACTTAGGACAGAGCATAGCATGGAGGAATCATTAATCTGATTTCCAAAGGTGTGGGTGGAGTGTTTTTTATATTTTCCTGATAATAAGCTATTTCTCTTTTTTAAGTCCATATCCACAAAGTATGTGAAAATATATAAAAATTGCACAGTAAAAATACAGAGAGAGAGAGTTTCCATTATTAGTGCAATACTCCACAAAACTCCTATGGCTCCAAAAATCTTGTGAGAAGGTCTTGGAGTCTCCTCCCATGAGAGAACATCAAGACCACTCCCTTTCAGGGCTCTCATTCTCTGATCCACTGGAGAATAGCACATGGAATTTCAGTGATTGGGATAAAATCCATGGGGTCTCTCCCCACATTCATTTCACCTGATAAGTATTTAGAATTCTTGAAACCATTATTGAAAGCCCTTTAATTCAGAGAGGCATATACTGAGTTTTCCACAAATGGTAATGTAATCACTACTATGTGTTTTGAAAACAATAATAAATAATATTCATTATATCTAAGAAGTTTGAATTTTGCCCTTTTGTGCTGTTTTTTAAGTTGGATAAAACCTTCCATTATACTTAGTTATTCACTATTAAGTCTGTTGTGAGGATTAAATGTGTTAATATTTATAAGGTATGCAGCATTGTGCCTGACACAGAATATTCATACAGCTAAACTGGCAAGGATAATTATGATAATAATAATCATCTTTATTTTCAGTTGCTTTTCCATAAGTGTCTGATCCTAACCAAGTCAGTGAAGGGTGTACTTGAGTGTGCACTGCAATCTGTCCAGGCCCTTCATCATTTGTTTCTTCCATATACACTCTTTCTTCATCTACTTTGACATTTGTTTATTTTTAATTACATGATGTAATAGATTAGACCCTCATGCAATTGATATCTTAAAACATCTTTTGACAATCTCATAACTACCTCTTTCTTTAATATGGATTTAATTATCTTTGTTGAAAATGCATTAAAAAAGTGTTAAACATTATCAGAAGTGGGGGCAGATGTGCTCTGCACTCTATTCAGTGTAATTTTCAAAGTGAGCCTCTGTTTCTCTCCCATCTCATCCTTTGAGGATCAATGTAGTAAAAATAAAGTTAAGAATGGGCATGGGTTATAGAAATAATTGTTGAGTCTTCATCAAATAAGAAAGATTAAGACACTATGCTCTAGGCTAAAGTGGAGTAATATGCAAGTTTGGGCATCTAAACACTGGAACTGACACTTCTACTACGTTACTGTGTCACCTACAAGTATGATGACTCAATCTGTAAAAGTTTCTGTTTCATGACCATACATGGACATGATGCCTATCACATAGGCTTTTTTTTTTTTTTTTTTTTTTTTTTTGTGGTATGCGGGCCTCCCTCTGTTGTGGCCTCTCCCGTTGCGGAGCACAGGCTCCGGACGCGCAGGCTCAGCGGCCATGGCTCACGGGCCCAGCCGCTCCGCGGCATGTGGGATCCTCCCAGACCGGGGCGCGAACCCGGTTCCCCTGCATCGGCAGGCGGACGCGCAACCACTGCGCCACCAGGGAAGCCCCCCACATAGGCTTTTGTAAGAATTAAATTTGCAATATATGTAAAGCGTCTTTAGAATGCCTAGAGGGTAGTAATTTGTGAATGAGTATTATTTACCTTTGGCACTCTGCCCCCCCTGCAAATATTCCTCTAACAGTTTTCACCTTAGTGTTTTGAAACACTTAAGGTTCTTCCTAACAGTTTCAATGACTTTTTGACCTTGTTATAGAAAATATGCATACCCAGAAGCCTTTTTTTATTTTCTGACTTTCTTGCACACTAGTCCTCCATTCAAATATTTAATGTTTTTTGTTTTCTAGACTTAGAATTGTTTTCACTTCTAGAATTTAAACAACCAGAGATGGAGAAGGACAGAAATACTTGAGACGAAAGAAAGTTTTCAATATCTACCAAATTTCATAAACATATTTTTTTAATGTTTAACTTGTTGAAATTGGGCTGCATCTTTTAATCAACATCTTACAATTAATGCAGAAAGGGAACAATTTCATTAGGTTTCATTCATGTTCAGGTATCAGGTATTCTGGCATCAAATCTTGCTTGTTGGGTTTAAACTTATAAAACTATCCAGGAAATCATAGTGAAGTAATCCTTCAACCTACAGAAACAAAATGGTGGCAAGGAAAGGATGAGAAATGTGGTGATTAAGATGTTTATTAACATTGCTTAAGCAGTAATTGAAAGTAGACCAGCTCTACATAACTGCAAATCTTGCTTTGAGCACACACTGCTAAAAAGTTTATTTTTTTATGGAATTTTTAAAGAACTGATGACAAAGCAGATCATACAGTGTGAAAAATCATAAACATTGTTCATGAATTGAAGAATAACCTAGACTCTTAAAAATTTAGTGATACTTTGAACAGTTTATTTGCTTACTTTTCCTTTTTATGTATGCACAAAAATATATAATAAAATTTATATTAAATTAAGCTTAAAAGCTTACTATATATAAAGCTCAAATAAATGTCAAATTTCCATGTGAAAAGAAAGGATGTTTCATAATTTAACTGAAGGGTGTTTATTCTTGAAAATGATGATTGTTACAATTGAGTCTGCCTTAAATTTTAAAATACATGACAGCCAATTTTCTCTTCTCAATATAAAAGAAAGTTTTGTTGTTATTTGTCTATTTATTAGTTTTCATCACTTCTCCTTTCTCAGTACCCTATTTTATAAAACCTTAGCTACTTCTAAGCCAATAAATGAGCAAATTTATTACAGTACATTCCAATTAGATTTCCTTAGGTGGGTCTTCTGTCTGTTTTCTAAAATATTAAAAAATGTAGTTCAAGAGCCCAAGCTATAATGACTTTATTACTAGCATGTCTCTTTTGAAAACAAACACAATATCTAATCTGCTCTGTGTCACACTTCATCTCCATTTTTCTCTTCTTAACAACTAGTTCCTATTTTAAATAATTATCCTCAGTGGAAGTGGTTTAAGGTTAACTCACTCTGAAATGCACTTTGAAAATACAGAAAATTTACAAAGATCAAATATGCATATACTAGAATTTCTCATGATGAGAAATTAAAATTCAGGAAATATCACTATGGTAATTTTCTTAGTTGTCTCAGGCTGACATACAAAATACCATAGATGGGGTGCCTTAAATAACAGAAATTTATTTTCTCACAGTTCTGGAGGCTGAGAAGCCCAAGATCAAAGACTTAGAATCGCTGACCAATTTGGTTCCTGCTGAGAGCTATCTCCTTATGTTGCAAAAGGACAACTTCTTGTTATGTCCTCACATGGCCCTTTCTCGGTCCTTTCACTTGGAAAGAGGGAGAGAGAGAGTGATTTCTCCCTTTTATAAGGCCACCAGTTCCATGAAGAGTGCCCCATTCTCATGACTTAATCTAACCTTAATTACCTCCCAAAGCCCCTTCTCCAAATACCATTACATTGGGGGAATATGAATTTTTTTTGGGGGGGACACAAACATTCCATAACAGTCAGAAAAGAATGTTATATAGGTACAGATAGTTGAGAAAATCAGGAAGTGAGACTTTTGAGCTTTTTGCAGAGTAGAGTTAAATGGTAAAAGTGGGATTTTAGGAGGATTACTTTTAGAATACACTACCTAATAAATCAGACAGAAGACTTGAAATAAATCCCATTAGAAAAACATTTTCATGACCTAGGCATAAGGTAATGAGGAATTCACATCTGGATAGTGACTTCTCAACAACCACAACAACTACAATAGTAGGAATCATCTATGGAACATGCACTGTGTGCCAGGCACTACTAAAAATGCTATGAATGCATTATTTTATTTGATTTTCAAACCAATCATATGATGCAGGTACTATTATTCTTTTCATTTTATAAATGAGAAACCTGGCTTAGAAAGACTAGTAATACCCTGCTTCTCCAAGGGAAGGTATAGATAAAGGATCATACAAAAGAAGGTAGGCTGTGGTAATTAGAAATGCACATTTTGTATGAGACAAATTATCAGAAGATTATATTATGGACTACTTGGTTATAAATGAAAATTGAATTCTTGAGTTTATTTGAGAGAAAATAGAAAAATAGAGCTTTAGGGTAAGGTAATGGTGGAGGCAGGAAAATATGAGGAAGGAGGGTAAAAAAACAAAAATGAGATTGAAAGTCTTTCAAATTAGGTAGAAATGAACAACCACTGTGTTGTATATTGAAAATTAATAAATAGTTTAAAAATGGTAGATTAATTCCCTATATCATAAAAAAGTCAAGGAAGATAAAGACAAAATAGTTGTTCAGAAAGGAGTTATTCATGATATAAATGTTTTCTTCCAATCTTTATTATGGGGTATATTTCAGTTAAAATTAAAAAATGTTAAAAATGTTGCCTTCAAAGAGACTGGAGTCTTTTTTAAAGTTATTCTAGTCTAACCAAAGATATAAAAGAAGAAAAGGTAGAAACTAAAGGGAAAGAAGAGAATGGGGAAAGAAGTCCAGTGACAGAAGGAATAAAGTATATACAAAACGATGAAAGGGAGGGAGGGAGAGAATGCAGGTTGGTTGGATAGAAAGTAGGAAGAGAGGAAGGAAGAAAGATTGTACAGGAAGCAGGGAGGGAGAGACGGAGGGAGAAAGATTATTTATTTTTCAGTCCCGTATACATTATTTTCTATTAAAGGTTACCAGATATTTTACACATAGAAATAGCATCAAAAGATTAATATCAGAATCACATAATATTATAACCATTTGACACAATAGCAAAATTATGAGTGATTCCATTCAACATAGAATCTGGTCTGACAATGTTATTATGATGGCAATAGTTTAAAATTTTTATTAACTGCATTCTTTATCTAATGAAAAAAAGGAGAGTTAAAAATTTAATATGTTTGTCTTTCTTGCCCAAATGAGGGAAGGAGAGTTTAATTTATATTTTCTTAAACTGAAGTAAAATAGATACAAAGACTGGAGTGCTGGTCTAGTAAGTTTTACTCTCGACTGAATATAAATCTTGTTAGTCGGTCTCAACTGAACACAGTTCAAAAAGCAGCAACATTTAACTCCAAAGACTGATTTTGTAAAGAAGATAACCCACAATATCCAATTAAGAGAGATCGATTAGATTAGTAAAATTGAGTAAAAAACAATCAAAAGCATACTTCGGGCAAATAAAGTTTAAAAAGAAATCTCCAAAATGTTTACAAATTCAGAAATATGTTATGAAGGAAGACTAAAAATTTTAAATATTTCTTTTTTAAAAAAGCTTTAGTTTATTATTACCTACATTAATTGTGGTAAAATGCACATCACAGAAAATGTTCCATCTTCATGTTTTTAAGTGGACTGTAGTCCAGTAGCATTAGGTACATTCACATTGCTGCTTCACTGTCATCACTCCCCACCCACACAACTCTTCAACCTACAAAACTGAACCCATTAAATAGTAACTCCCCACTTCCTCCTACTCCCAATCCCTGTAATCACCATTCATTTTCTATCTACTTTATCATGAATCTTCTCATTACTTTTTAAAATCATAAACCTAAGTTTATTTTTTAGAAAAGAGCCATAAAATCCAGCAATCCCACTTCTGGGTGTATATATATATATCCCAAGGAAATTAAATCAGTTTCTCGAAGAGATATCTGCACCCCATGTTCATTGCAGCATTATTCACAACAGTCAAGATGTGGAATCAACCTAACAACCTAAGTGTCCATTGATGTCCAAGAAATAAAGACAATGAGGTATATATACACAACTGAATGATATTCAACCTTAAAAAAGTAGGAAATCCTGCCATTTGTAATAACATGGATGAACCAATAAGACATGTGGTAAGTGAAATAAGCCAGACATAGAAAGGCAAATACTGCATGATATTGCTTACACATGGAATCTGAAAAAGTTGAACTTATACATAAGGTATCTGGTGAGTCACTTCCCTAGAGCCTTTCTTCAAGCTCGTGCTGAGAGTCTGATAGAGATACTTGTGTATTATGGGAACTGCCCTGTCTTGACCTTGAGAAAGAGAAAGCTGATGACAGTAGATTTATCAGGGAAAATATGAGGTAGGTATTAAATGCCCCAGGTAATGAAAATATTCAATAAGCCATTTCAGTTTTCTTTCACAGTGCCATTAAGTGTAATCAGTTTTGTTTTTTAAGAAGATGACTGATTCGGACACATTTACAATGTTGTATCAAAGACAGAACTATGCTAGATATCCCCAAAGGCTTAAGGGTTGACTTAGCAGTCTATAATATTTTAATACATTCTAAATTGAAGTTTCTCGCTTAGTGTGAGCCTAAGCAGCCACCGTTTAACGTCCTATTTCTATATGTATGAAGCACAATGGAGCATCGCCTATAACACTCCCAGTGTTTGAAGACAGCCTGAAGGCTTCTTCATGACCATTTCCATGGCCCTCTGCAACCTCACCATACCTTCTAGACCAGTGTTTTGCAATCTCAGTTGCACATTATAATTACTGGGGTACTTTTTGAAAATCTCAGACCCAGACCCCCCACCCCCGAATCAGGTAAATCAGAATTTCTGGGGATGGAATAAAGGCATCAGCATTTTAAAATCTCACAGATGATTCCAAGGCACAGCCAAGATTGAAAACTGCTGCTCTAGACGGGCTCTGGTTTGCAAATTTTACTTGTAAAATCTGACAATTCAAATTGCTATAACAATGTGTTCTATGGGTTTCTGCTCCAGAAATGTTAATCTGAATTGAGAAGTGAAAATTATATTTCTTTTAGTAGGATTCAAGCGGGAAAAAAATGTTTGATATAAGGGAATACTTCCAAAAATTCACTTCTTAAATTATAGCCTTCTTCAAGATTCTTTATCCATCCCTCTTTCCCTCTATACCCACTTTCCCTGGGAGATCTCATCCACTCCCGTGAATTCAGGTGCTGTCTACCAACAAACTACTGAGGTCCAAACTCTCATATCCAACCCAACTTTGTAAAAGATAATTGTTAAAGATAATTTTCAAAAAAAATGGTAAAATGGTGACTCTTGTAAAGAAATAAAAATGAACCTGTGTTAAAGATTTTATTTCACTCATGAGGGAACCAGAACTGGTAGGCATGATATATATTATCCACTTCACAAAAGTTAAAAAAAATGATAAAGCATAAAGATATGTTGAGAAAAATGTGCAAATAGAGGCAAAACTAGTTTTGCCATGGAGGTGGGAGGAGTTGGGAGCAGAAATTTTTTGAACCTTTACTGTGCAGGACAGAATCTGCATGTCAATCAGTTACTTACAACTTAGAATCCCCAGATAGTTCAAGACAGTGTACGGAGCTAGAATTCCATGACCTAAAGATGTGTTCAATGGAGATGATGCATAGCATCTCATTGACAGATATTTTACAACAACTGTAACACCCGCTTTTGAAGAAGTGAACTCATCATTGCCTCTCTCTCTCTTGAATCCTTTGCCAACACATCCCTTAAAGACAGTCACTGCCAAAGGAATAATCTTCAAAATTCACAAGCAGCTCAATATCAAAAAAAAAACAACCCAATCCAAAAATGGGTAGCAGACCTAAATAGACATTTCTCCAAAGCAG
>NC_041231.1:63852198-63886948 GCF_002837175.3 Physeter macrocephalus
ATTAGAGAAATTCAAATCAAAACTACAATGAGATATCATCTCACACCAGTCAGAATGGCCATCATCAAAAAATCTACAAACAATAAATGCTAGAGAGGGTGTGGAGAAAAGGGAACCCTCTTGCACTGTTGGTGGGAATGTAAGTTGATACAGCCACTATGGAGAACAGTATGGAGGTTCCTTAAAAAACTAAAAATAGAATTACCATATGACCCAGCAATCCCACTACTGGGCATATACCCTGAGAAAACCATAATTCAAAGAATCATGTACCACAATGTTCACTGCAGCTCTATTTACAATAGGACATGGAAGTAACCTAAGTGTCCATTGACAGATGAATGGATAAAGATGTGTCACATATATACAATGGACTATTACTCAGCCATAAAAAGAAATGAAATTGAGTTATTTGTAGTGAGGTGGATGGACTTAGAGTCTGTCATACAGAGTGAAGTAAGTCAGAAAGAGAAAAACAAATACTGCATGCTAACACATGTATAAGCAATCTAAAAAAAACAAAAAAGATTCTGAAGAACCTAGGGGCAGGACAGGAATAAAGACACTGGCATAGAGGATAGACTTGAGGACACAGGGTGGGGGAAGGCTAAGCTCAGAAGTGAGAGAGTGGCATGGACTTATATATACTACCAAATGTAAAATAGATAGTTAGTAGGAAGCAGTCACATAGCACAGGGAGGTCAGCTCGGTGCTTTGTGACCACCTAGAGGGGTGGGATAGGGCGGGTGGGAGGGAGGCATCACAGGGAGGACATATGGGGATATATGTATAGCTGATTCACTTTGTTTTAAGCAGAAACTAACACACCATTGTAAATAATTATACTCCAATAAAAATGTTTAAAAAAAATACATGAGAACTACCCTATGACCTGACAGTGGCTTCCTGGATATATATGCATAGAACACCATACTTGGAAGAGACACATGCACCCCTACGTTCCTTGCAGAGCTATGTATGATAGCCAAGACATGGATGCAACCAAATGCCCATCAACAGATGAATGAAAAAAGAAGATGTGGTACATATATACAATGGAGTATTACACAGCCATAAAAAAGAATGAAAAAAATACCAATTACAGCAACATGGAAGTACCTGGAGATGATCATATTCAGTGTAGTAAGTCAGACAGAGAAAGGCACATATCATATGATATCACTTAAGGGTGGGGTCTAAAACTTGATACAAATAAACTATACTTCACAAAACAGAAACAGAGTAACAGACATAGAAACCAAAGTATGGTTACCAAAGGGAGAAGGTTGGGGGGAGGGATAAATTAGGAGGTTGGTATTAACGTATGCACACTAACATATATAAAACAGATTACCAACTAGGACTTAACTTGAACTCAGGCAACTGTTCCCAACACTCTGGAATAACCTACATGGGAACAGAATCTGAAAGAGAATAGATATATGTAGATGCATAATGGAATCAAGTGGCTGTATAGCTAAAAAACCACAACATTGTAAATTAACTATGCTCCAAAATAAAATAAAGATTCAATAAAAAAAATACAGTCACTGCATCTTCTTTTCCATTATATCTACAATATGAGATGAACATACATTTACACCCCCTCAGATTATTATAACTGCTTGTTGGAATAAGCAAGTGGCTTTTTCTTACACCTATTTAAAGGAAAGCTGATAGTTTCATACAGAACAGGAATGAGAGAGTAGGATTTGAACGGAAGGAGTTTAAGTTTCAAATTCTATATAGTGGAATTTTCTGGGTATCTTATAGATGCTCAATAAGTCCTTGCTTTCTTTAAATTAATTAATTTATTTGTAATTTATTTTTGGCTTCTTTGGGTCTTCATTGCTGCACACTGGCTTTCTCTAGTTGCAGCGAGCGGGGGCTACTTTTCATTGCGGTGTACGGGCTTCTCTTTGCGGTGGCTTCTCTTGTTGTGGAACATGGACTACAGGCATGCAGGCTTCTTTAGTTGCAGCACATGGGCTCAGTAGTTTTGGCTCACAGGCTTAGTTGCTCCATGGCATGTGGGTTCTTCCCAGACCAGGGCTCGAACCCTGGTGTCCCCTACATTGGCAGGTGGATTCTTAACCACCGCACCACCAGGGAAGTCCCTAAGTCCTTGATTTCTGATGGATTAAAATTTGAAACTTGCAAGACCATGTTAATCCCATACCTACAGTTACAGCAACATTGGAAAGATTAAGAAATCGAAAGCATTATCAGCCTGGTGATTTACAGAGGACTTTATAACCGATTTGTCATTTGAAAGAGATAGAGGCTTTTAAGTATTTAAGAGATTAGCAATGTGAGGGGTACTTTCTCTTGATCTAAGCCGTAGATTTCTGTTTTTCTGCTTATTATCTTAAGATGGATCTTTCAAGCAATGCAATTATCTACACTTTAGACTGTGAATATCTGCTGCTATTTGTGTTACTTTTGCAGTACACTGTGACAATCTTTTATTAAAATCACAGAAACAATAATATCTATTTTAAATAACATGAATAAATAAACTAATATTTCCATTGGGTTGTTACAAAAAAACATAAAAACATATAGTTTTCCTGATAAATTTAAAAATAGAAAAACAAATGTAAGCTGAAAATCAACCTTTTTAAACACAGGATATTCTTAACTCTAGGAGTTATAAATACTAACAATTAATGTATGTTTTTATGATGAGAGAGTATTTAATTCCTGTAACTATACAACGATATGAAAAAAAATCAGGATTTTAATATACTAATGGAACTAGAGGAATCTAGGGCCTCATGAATAGACTGCAGGAAAAATACATTTCATTTTTCTTATACAGTCTTATCTCAATAAAACCCCTCAGTTATTTTTATCCGTTTGAATTAGTGCTTTTACTGTAACAATTACTTAAATCTAATCCACTAATTTCAATTAAGCAAATTCTTTTCTTTACTATTCAGAAGATAATGCATTAACTCTTGCTAGGACAATAGTGTGGATTTTAGTTGTTGATTTAAATAAAGTGAAGCATTCTAAATTTCCTGATTTCATAAAAGGCATTTTCTAACCAAATGTCCTGCCAAAATTATGGAGGTAAATATGATGGAAATATACCATTGTATTTTTACTCAAATGTTTACATTTAGACTTAAAAATAAATTATTTTGAGACAAATATTTGTCAGACAGACACATTTACAGTTTAGAAAGTGTTTTAATTTTTACATTAAATGTGGGTTGTGCCCCCTGGTGGAACTATGCCAAAATAAATAAAAACTTTAATAGTTAATGCTGCATAATTTTTAAAAATCAGACTCAAAGGTTTGAGTTTGCATTATGGAAACAACAAACCCTATGTCAATGATTAAAACTAATTAGTATTTTACATAAGCTGTACAAGGTGATGCCTTAGAATGCTTATGCAGAAGCAGCCAGTTCTCAATAATCCACCAGTTTGGATTCATTTACATTGTTTTATACACTTTTTAAAATTAACTTTGTAAAGTAGCCATCCAATATTTTAACTACACCTGGTCATATTCAAATTCCTTGAACATTCTGTATATTTCAGCATTGTGAAGGCAGAGATTTTGAATGCCAATGATTTATTCTCAGTGAGTTTGTTCATATGGCAACAGCTCAGTAGAAGTTTGTTGTGGCTCATTTCACAGATTTTATCAAGATACTGAAGGTAGGACTTACACTACTCTGCATGTAGAATCTGTCTTGCAAACTGGAATCTATATACTAAATACTGAATAAATATGAACTGACTCATTAATATTGGGATATTTGCTATTATGCCGTGTTGGAAATAAAAATAATCTAGTGTAGTCTTCAGCAACATCCAAAAATAGTCAATATTCACATAGAGTATGTAGAAATTTGCACTATAACCCTGTCAAAATATGAATAAGTAGCATGAAACTCAATTTAAAGGATTAAAGGTAAAGTGTTTAACCTGGTTCAAGGGAGTTAAATTATTCTGAAGCAGTAGCACCAAGTTAACTCTATAGCAAAATATTTCGTTACTTCAAAGGCTTATTTATACTTGTCAATGGCTATGGAAGGCATGTGTGAACAAACACTAAACAATTTAAAATATGAGGCCTCCCTGGTGGTGCAGTGGTTGAGAGTCCGCCTGCCTGTGCTCCGCAACGGGAGAGGCCACAACAGTGAGAGGCCCGTGTACCACCAAAAAAAAAAAAAAAAAAAAAAAAAAATTTAAAATATGTACTAAAAGTTTAAAATGTCACCACATTGAATGAAAGAATGAGAAGTCATGGTTGTTAATGTTAAATTACAATGATCATTTTTGCTTTTAAATTATGAAATAACTGAAAACCTTCAGGAGTTAAGTTTTTTGCTTATCTGCCATTACTTAGTGCTGCTATGGAATATTGGGATTGTTCATTATTTTTATCATGTTGTCTACTCTTCGAATGATATATCTGCAACAAAATTTAGACATTTTGAAATATCTAGAGCCATGGACATTTTTCATACATAAAAAAGGAATGCTCTAAGGTCTTAGACTTGGACTATAAAATATTTGAGATAGAAACAAATTTTCAGAAGATGTGAAGTATCTATTGTGAGGAATCATTATGTCATACTATCAGTCACAGATTATATTCAAGAAAGAAGTATTTAATAAGTAAATTTTTGCTTCTTCATAAGGAAAGGTTTGAATATGTATGTATAAGAAAATGTTTATACAGTGTGACTTTAACGCTTTTATTTCAGTCTTCTATTTTGATTATACTTATAAGCACTTGAAAGTCAATGATAAATTCAGCTACTGTATTTTTAAGTGTTTATTTCATATTAAACAATGTAAAAAATTGAAAATAATACAGTGATTTTAGGGCTAAATTCTTGGAGTAAATTAAGAGGCATGGAAAAATGAATACCATCATACCGAAGTGAATATTTAAAAACAAAGTAAAAATTAAACATAGTCATAAACCCTCAGGTTTTTAAGGTGTATATTAGAGTGTATCACTTTTCAAACTTAGGAATAACTTCTTTGTATTATTATTAAAAAGTATTTCTATGATGATGAAAAATAATACTAGAGAATATAGTTATCTATGCTATACATTCTCTGTGTGTGTGTCTCATGCAGTACAATCTTTCTTTGAATTCTTTCCATGAGGTCAAAATAAAGTTAGAACATATTAAAGATTATTAAGGAAAATGAGACTCATATAAACTCTTACTTTTAAAATGACGTGAAAAATATTTTTGACTGTGTGGATTTTTTTTATGAGAATGATCCATTTGAAATGGATAGGGCTTTAGCCAAACTCAATTTGCTGTTACAAAGAGCTGTCTTGAAGTACTCTAAATATTTACATTTCTGCACTGCCAAGCAAAAGAGTCATGTACAATTGGAGTTCTTGGTAGAACCTTATGTGCTGGATATACTCTTGTTAGTGTGACTTAAAGCAAAGAAATTAAATTGTAACAATGCCTTTCTGTAATAACATTTACTCTGGGTGCAATGATAATATTTTCTCATCTTTTGAAGCAGGTCAGTTGGCAGGTATAACATTTTTGTTTGGCACATAAGTTGATAAAAAATATTAACTTTCCCAATATAGCCTACTCCTGGTTTTCATCCATTCTGAGAATTTTTATTCCATCAAAGAAAAATTCTTATTTGACAGAATCATTTTATAAACTTCAATGTGGATCGAAAGGTTGAAATTCAACAAGCAAAATTTAGATCAGAAAGAAAATATCCATGTTCTACGCACAGCTAAGCAGGACAGGGCTTGGAAACACATCCAGTTTTGTTTAACTTGATTTAGGAAAAGCACCATCTGATATTTTGCCTCACTGCTTTAGTATCAGAGATTCTGCTAATAATCTACATGGACTCTTGTCCATCACCTCAAAAGTCAAAAACATCAGATCTGGCAACTTGACTTATTTTTCCATGGTTTTCAATAAATGGCAGATACATATAATATTCCTTTCAACACCACAGTTTTATTTTTGCCTTCAAGAGGATAAAACTGGAGGCTCTTGATGACCATTTGAGCAGAGATTTCACATTTTTGGAAAGCAAAGCAAACCCAACTCCCAGACTGGTATGATAAAGAGAAGTTATTCATAACATGATTGACTCTGTGAGTATTTTTGGTCATAAACTGAGGAATAGCCTGTAATTTAGGGTTAATAATTCACTATTATTGTTGATGCTAAAAATATTTAGACAAACTGCAACTCTGGAAGGCAAAATTGGAGCTTATCAACTATGAAATCGTTCCAAACCTAAAGGGAGTGCAAAATGCAGAGGAATATGAAAAAATAAGTAAAGCTTACTGTTTTATCCCCAAACTGATATCTCCAGAGATTTCTGGAAACCTTGAAAAAGTCTTCTTTTTTAAAAAAAAGTAGGCTGAACAAATTCAGGCAACTAAGAATGTAGAGAAAAAATGAAACACCACAAATTTATCAGCAAGTGTAAGAAAGAAGGATTACAAGGACAAATAAAAGCACCTAGGTATTTCAACCTGATTGTTTCCACTCCTTTCTGGGATGTCAACCACTATCTTGAAGCTGAGTTTCCCAACTTCTAGTACTTCTTTGTTTTATTAAATAGGAATACAGCTTTACTAAACAATATAGAGCACCAGCTCTCTTTATATCATCCTCTACATATTCTATTACAATTGCTCATAATCATTGCAGAGAGATTTGTTTATGTTTGGATGTATAATTCTAGTTCATTAATTTTTCATAGCTGTGTAGTATCCCATTATGTTAGTGTTCTACAGTTTATTTACTAATTCTCCTGTTGATGGCATTTAAGTTGTATATCAGTTAGGAGAGGCTAAATTTATGCCGTGACAGGAAACAACTGGAAAATATCAGAAAAAAAATGTATTTCTTGCTCAGGCAGTCTGCTATAGTGGAACAAGATATTTAGTTCCACAGAGTACTCAGAGATCCAGGTGATAAAGGCTTCCCACCTGTAAAGTCACAGTCATCATGGTGTGGGGAGGGAGTTTGCTGGCCAGAACCAGCCACGTGGTTCATCTCAGAGCAGTAGTTTCCTGAAACCTCAAAAAGAAATGAGGTGTTGGTGAGCTGGGGTAATGCTTACCACCACTTGTTTCTAGTTTTCACTATTGCAAACCTTACTGATGTCTCTTTGTATTCAGGTGAGGGAAAACTTAGGAGTGAAATTGCTGGCCTTGAGGAATACCACCTCTTCAGCTTTCATAAGCAAGAGCCAAATTGCATTTTCAAAGAGTTCTGCTGTACTCCCATCACAAGAGAATAAGAGTTCCTGTTTCTTATAGTATTTGCCAATAATAGGTACTATAAGTCTACCCCCTACCCCATGATCTGATTGGTAGTCATATCATTTTATTGTGATTTTAATTCACATCTGCCTGGTTACTGGTAAGATTATCTTTTTATTTGTTTTTTGTCACTCAGTTTATCTTTATGAATTTCCTATTCATATCCTTTGCTCATTTTTCAATTAAGTTGTTTGCCTTTTCTTATTGTTGAAGATTTTATATGTAATGGCAAATATAGGCTCCAAATCTATGGATTACCTTTCTAATTTTTATCATGCCTTAAAGGTGCATTAAAATTCTTTTTTGTAGATGCAAATGATTTTTTATAGATGAAAAAAATTCTAATGCAATCAAATTGTCAGCCTTTTTTTTTTACAATTGGTATGCTTTATAAACAATCCTTACCCAAGAATTTAAAAAAATATATTTATCTTCTAAAATTGTAATAATTTGCTTTTCAAATTTAGTTTATTCTCATGTAATTCTTTCTTATGTTATTCCTGGAGTAAATAAAAATTTTAAATATAATCACTTTTTCAAAATTTCTGAATAATACATTCTTTTTTCTGATCTAAATGTCACTCTTCCCATATATATATAAGATTCTGCACACATTAAGGTATTTTTCTTGATGTTCTATTTACTTAGTTGATCAGTATGTTCATCCAGACAACTCTCTACAGCATTAAATATTGATATCTGTTAGGACAGGTATGCTCACTTTGCTTTAATTTTTAAAATTTTGGCAGTTTTTGGTCCTTTACTCTTCTGTACAAATGTCAAATCACCTTAACAATGTCTATGAAAACTCTGTCAGGATTTTCAATGGAGTTGCTTTAAATGTTTAAGTTATTTGGGGAGGAAATTGATCGTTTTATGATATTAAGTCAAAATAAACATAGTTCATCTGTTCATTTATTGAGAATTTTTAACTGTCTAGTAACAAATGATATAATCATCTCCATTAAAGTAATACACATATTTTGTTAGGTTTATTCATGATAGCTTTCATTTCTTTAGTTTTGTTGCTATAATAAATGATACTTTTTAAAAAATTACATTTTCAATAATTTTGTGGTTGTATAAACATGCAATTGATTATTGTATTGGTATATATTGGTATATAAAATTAATTCCAGTGTTATCCTTGCATTTTCTCTTATGTTTCCTACATAGAGAGTTATATCACCTGTAAATAATGATAGTTTTACTATATTTATTAATATTTATTAATTTTTCTTGTATTACTGTACTTACTAGGGAATTCTGGAATAAAAGTGAATATAATCAAGGGTAGCAAACATCCTTATCTATTTTCACATTTTAAACAGATTGCCTCTAATGTTTTCCTATTAATTGTAACATTTCATAAACGTTTAGTAGCTAGTCTTCAACTGAGTTAATACTCTTCAATATGTTGAGTGTTTTCCTTTTCTTTTATTTTTAATTAGCAATGGCTTTTATCATGAATAGGTATTGATTTTATCAAATGGTATTTTTTTGTCTCTATTTATGTGACCAGATAGTTTTTCTTTTTATTCTTCTTTCATCTAATTTAATCCTTTTGTTTCTGAGATTATCCTAGCTTTTATTATACCACCACAGTTTTTCTGCATTAGAGCTTTTGCATCTGTATTTATAAGTGTAATTGGTCCACAACTTTTTATTCTTATCCTGTCCTTGTTTGATTTAAGTTCAATGGTTATTCCAGCTACATAAAAATAGTTGGGAGATTTTTTTACCTCTTTTTCTAACTCTGAAAGAGTTTCTGTAAGATTGGAACTATCTGAATCTTAAATGTTTAGGGAGCACGCCTCTAAATCTGGTATATTATTATCTAGTAATTTATATAAACTTCACTATCTTGTCTACAAAACAGGCATTATTATTTTTACTGATTATACTGATATAGCCAAGTTGAACGTAATACCGCTTTAAAAAAGTCTTACTGACTGATTTTTGAGTCCTTATATATCTTGACGTGGTTAACTAACATTTTGTGAATATGGTGAAGTGTTAGATTCTTAATATTGAAACATTTTCTAAATAAATAAGAAAAAGATGAAGACCTGTAAAATGAACAAACAATTCACAAAATAAATACAAATAAAAAAATGTGTGAAAAAAACCTCTCTAAATTGAGATTTCTCTCTCCCTCTGAGGAAAGGTTATATAATGGTCATAGAGTTAAGGAATGTGAAGTCAAATAATCACTTTTTGTACACAACTGGGGACAATATAAATTGGTACCAGCCTATTTATCATAGTTATTGATAAATTTTTGAATATCTTAGGTCTTAGAGGAAAGATAATTATCACTATAATGAAGCTAGAGTATTAGCATCAATACTGTCTTTGTTATTCCCGTAATATCTATTCTAGTGTTTTGGAATAGAGTAGGATCTCAGAGTTGTTATCCCCTAATAACTGTATAATTATATCTGAATCCCTAAAGTATACCAGCATTTCACATATTGGAAAATTATATTTGCACACCTATGCTTCTATTTAAGTCATCAATATTCCTCATTTTAAATTATTTTATTTAGAATATAATGTAAACCAAAAATCGACTTATCCTCCATGAATGCTGTTATAATATTAACTGAATTCAAGTGTAGATTTTATGGAGATTAGTCATTTGTCCAATAGTCTATATTAACCTTTACCTTTTCCCCTTTGCCTGAAGTCAAAACGACCTGCAGTCTATCGAATACATTTCTGGAGAGTTAACATAATGAATGTATCTCCAGCTTGTTAAAAATAGTAATTTGACCTTGTTTAAGGAAGCATGGTACCTACTCTTGTTATTAAGGGTAGAACTTTACGGTAGATTAACTTGGCTCAACATAAAATATATATTTATTTGGTGAAGCCTCAGTAAGAAAATTTGAAAACAGCTTACCATCAATTTTATTTTTCACTTGACCTGATGAGACAAATCAAGCCTATGATGGTGATTTAATGATGCAATCAGCAGTGAGTCACACCTGACTGATGGGTCACTTCAGAGTCTGGCAGGCAAACTTGACCACCAAAGTCTCAGACAAATTTTTCCCAAAGACCCTCTGACTAACCAGCCTCCAGTCAATTGTCTTCTGTCTTGTCCTTGAAGAACTGTGATTTTTTTGTTGCTGTTGTTGTTCAGCTCCTCTGCTTTGAATTGAACTGCACATAGTGACCTCCAGATGTAATTTATAAGAGTTACACTTACCCTTCAAAATGTCAAGTGTGTAGTCAAGTGGCAAACACTGAATTCTCTGTGGAGACTTCAGTAAGAAAGTAATAAATGTAATTTGCACAGAACACCAGTGTTAATAGCTATCAGTATAAACACAATGAAATGTACAATTGCACTGAGTCAGCACCCAGTCACCCTCGCTCCTTAACTCTCACGTCCCTGGGTGTGGACATGCCACTGTCCTCATCTGATACACGTGTCAGCTGACTGTCACTGCAATTCAAAGGTGAATCAGATGATATAGTCTCAAAATTAGTGTGCTTTTTTTTCCTTGTCATCTGTACATGTTGGGAAGTTTTACTAAAAGTTGTACCAAGTTCAAGGACATTTGTGTGATTTCACAGGTGCATCCTGCTCTGCATCTAAGGGCCTCTGCATGTGGAAGAGTAGCAGGGGGCAGTGTAGACTGTGGTGATGGAGAAGGTGCAGGAAAAGACATGTGGTTTATCATGTCTTGTAGTTCCACGGATCAGGACCTGGCCATTACCTGAGAGCTTGTTAGGAACGGAGACTCTCAGGCCCACCCAAAGACTACTGATTCAGAATCTTTTTAATAAGACCCACCGAGTGAATCGCATGAGCATTAGAGTTGGAAGAACACTCATTTTAAATATTGCTCTACTGTGAGTATAGGAAACCGATGGCTACTTCACTCATCAGGCACACACCCAGTGCTGATTCTTAACCCCTCTGAGCCTCGCATTCCATGTCAATTACCCTTAACACATCATCTGTGCTGACACCAGAGTGGACTTGTTATCAGAGCAAGTCGTGACACAGTCAGGTGTCTGACAACCTCAGATAAGGTTATCAGTCATGGTTATCATTATTAATTTTTCTAATAGGGAGCTCCCCTTTCACCAGTTCAGGAATATTGACATTTTCCAATACCTTATAATTTAAATGTGTTTTTGTCTATTGCAGCATAGTGAATTGTTCTTCTAATGCTCATCATCTCATCTATATCTGCTCCGTCTTCTCTGCCAGGCATGTGAAGGGATTTTACTTCACTGCCCCCAACGTCTTCTGTTGGTCAGAGCCACTTGACCAGTCTGGCCAGTGGTCCTGGGCCACAGTGATACTTTTAGGTAAGAACATTTATTTATCAGTGTAAGACTCTGCAAGGGTCTCTTCTCTCTTCAAAGTAGCCCCTTTAGATGGTGGAGTTTCCATCAATCTGAGTCCCTGAGTGCGGAAGATGTTGGAGGGACCTGCTGTTGGCATTTCGTGAACAGAGATCATGAATGAGAAATAAACATTTCCTGCTTTAAGTCCCTGAGATTTTGGAGTGGGCTGTTAATACACTATGAAGAAGTAGATCTTGACTACAGACACATCTGCTTTGCAGTGCTAACCTTCAAGACTGCAGGTTGCTTTTAGACACTTTGGTGGAAATATAAGTCTTCTAGGGATACTTCACAAAATAAATACCCTAGAAACAAAAAAGATGTTGTGAAGAATCTGTCTGATTTATTTTAACAACCATTTAGTCTCTGATTCAGCCTTGTCATTTCAGTCGGCCCCGCACAGCTTACCCAAACCAATCTTCCTTCAAGACTCTAGAATGAGATTTCTCTAGAAATTCTTCCTGTTTCTGACCACACAGTCTAGCTCAGTATTGCAGACACAGCTCACATGCCCTTGCATATTTCAAGGCAGACATTAATAATTGATGGCAGTAAGTTTTCTTGAAGGCCTCTCTTACAATCATTTTTAACTCAGAAATTTTGAAAGCCTCTAGTAATCCATCAGACTAAACCAGAAAGATATAATAAGTTTGCTATCATTGGTCTAAATTCTTCAGCTTGATGTCCTAAGTAAACACTCCATAAAATCTGGTTTTACTCTTTTAATTTTAATTTTCACTTCCTACAACTCCTCAAAAGAATAACCTTTCCTCAAACCAGAACACCCTCCACACTTTTTGCAACAAGTAAAATACAATAATGTGAGGTCTGATTGAGAACTTTTATTTCCACAGAGTTTATTAAGTAGATTACAATGCAGGTAGTAACCTGTTGAAAACTAATTTGAAAAACTGTCCAGCTCTTGTCATGAGACGGTTGTGTTTCAGGTATGAAAAGACTAGCTGGTTTATCCATCCTTACTAATGAGAAGATTAAGGAAGGTTAAGAATGGACAAACCAGCTCAGTTTCTCATAGATCACTACACTCATCAAAGAACCTAAAATACAAGGTCAGCATGACTCTGAGGATGTGAGATTGTGGCTGTACACTTGTTATATTAAAGGGCTAGAAGAAACAGAAATAACATCAATAGCAATGGTAGTAATAATAATTATTACATATTGAGTACTTACTATGTGACAAGTACTGTGAGAAAGGCTTTTCTTGCATTTATTTTTCCCACATGCCTTTAAGATAGGTGTTATTATTATTCCTACTTTATGGATGGGGAAACTGAAACTCAGAAGTTTTAATAAACATGCCCAAGGTCACATAGCTAATAGATTTTGAAAATAGGACTTTCTATCTCCAGAAATTACATGCCTAACATCTTTCTCTAGACTGCTCCAGACAGTGAGACAGTTGTGGTCACACTCCTTGGAGTAATGGGGGAAAAATCAATAACTGAGGAAGAGTTACACCTCAGCTCTGGTTCCAATTCAGTTTCAAGTGTCCATTTTACTTTGGGTAAGATCACTAATGTGCTTTTATAACCAAGATCCGGTGACTGTTACATAGTTTGCCATCTTTTACACAGATACTTCACTGAAGAGCAACTTATGAACTACTTATCTGGGTCCATAATTATTTTATATGTTTAAAATGTATGTCATTGACTGAATCTCTGTATACATATATTTTCTAAAATGAAGAATCCTTTTTTTCATGAAAGCAATAACTTGCAGTTCATCTGGTTTGTTATTTGCAATTTTATGTATTGATATTTCTCAACAGCCAATCTTTAGAAGAACTGGATTTCTCATTTTTCTCAACTGGTTATATTTTTTAAACCTTGTAAAAACTACTTCCAAGTTGTTCACCAATTATTCAATATTAAGTACCAATTAATTTAAAAGTTTTCCAAGGTCCAGCTTCCAATATCTATGCATATGTGAAGCTGAGGACCTGAAGAAGGTACTGAAGGAGTTTTGAAAGTGACGTAAATATTAGAACCAAGGAATACTGAGCCATTGTTCACTGAAGACATTGGGAGTATATTTTATGCTCGTGAGCAGAAAGAATCTGTTTATTATCATAATTTTTCATGGTATATATGCCAAGGTAAATTCAGAAAGTATCTAGAATATTGAGAAAACATTGATTTGGTTATGAAAATGTTCTAGCTACAATTTACACTTACCAGTTTGTATGACTTTGAGCTGTTACTTGAATTTCTCACTGTCATTTACTCATCTGTAGAACTGTCCTGACAAGTGCATGAGATTGTTATAAGGATACAATCCAGACCAGACATATGAAAGAGCTTTATACACTGTAAATTTTTATAAAAACAAAGTTCTGCTATTACTGTGAATATTGGTTTGCCTTTTAAATATCTGTTGTTAAATCTGCAAAGACTAAAATTATGTGTAGCCCAGAGTAGTTGTCTTATCAATAAAAAATGACTAGATTAAAGCCTGTTCATTACTTGTCTATTTTACCTTTATGAACACAATATTTATGGCATATCCTTTGCCTGTCTCTGCACTTTACTCCTGTCTATAAGATCTGCTGAGACACAAAGAGGAAATAGAAGATGTGTGTGTGTATAAGGCAATTAGGGATAAGAAGAGGTGATAAGATTACTAACTTTTGACATCTTCGTTGTAAATCTTTTCAATGTTAGCTAGTGAGTATCCAAATGGAGCTCATTTTTACAATCAAATGTATAAAATATAATTATTAATTGTATTTTTCTGTGATAAATTTTTGGTAAACTAACCATTGTGAAGTAGCCCAATACAATGAACATTATAAAGTTATGAGTATTCCTTTGATCCTTTGGTTAGTAAGTGACAATTTTAAGCACTATAATATTTTGGTGAGAAATTTTTATGTCTTACTAACAGGGTAGCAATATTTTGAAGTCTCACAATTAGATTCATTTGATTCTTCAGCACCAAACCATGGGATAGTGTCCAAAACAGAGAAATATTATCACTAATTTTATTCTACAGAGGCAACTTCAATATTTTATTTTCTTTTTGTCCATAGTAAAAAAACTTCTAACCTCAGAGCTATTTCAGAAAGTAATTATTTAAAATGCATTTACATTAATATGGATTTCATTACTGAGAGTATATGGAAATGACTAGATAAGAGAAGACTTTTTCAGGTAATTCATAGTTATAATTAACAATATGCAAAATTAGGGTCAGCTAGTTTTGAAAAGTGACAGAAAATTCATTTTACTTTATTAAAACATAGTCTGATTCCCAAAACAAAATCAACTCTAGCAGTCCATTTCTATAATAACTTTTAAATTTTTAATTATAAAATTAATTTTCCAGACTAGCAGGCTGTAATGAGATATTATAATATTTATGTTGACTTTTATTTTGGATTACTTATCTAAATAACTACCTTTTGACATTTTGTAAGTCCAAATAATGAATTTTAAACATTCTAACAGCAAAGCAGAGCCTCAGAAGGGTGATTTCTAAAGTTTCTTTTCTAAGATTGCTATATAGTCTCAGATTGTGTCATTGTTTTTGAATAATTTAAATCAAGCTTTAGAATTTAAAAGTTATTTAAAATTTTTCATTGAATTATAACATAGTTACAGAAGAGTAAACAAAGCATTTCAATCAGTTGCCACAAAGCTAAGTACCCAATGGAGCAAACTCACAGGTCAAGAAATAGGACAGAGTGAGCCAGGGTGCCAGCCTTTGTGTTCCCTCCCAATTCAACTCTAACTTATCTCCAAACTTCAAATACCTTAGCATGGTTTTACTGTTTCTCAGTTTTTTAATACTTATGCAATAAGTATGCTTTTTTTTTCAAGCTTCTTTCATTCATCATTATTTTTGTGAGATTACTCTGTATGGTTTACAAGTAACAGTTGGTTATTTCTCATTGTTTTGTATCATATGCCATCACGAATGGTCTCTATTTTATCCATCTATCTAATCTATTTATCCACTTATTTATCTTTTGATGCATATTGGAGTTTTTATAAACAAAACTGCTAGTGGAATTCTATTTTATGTCTCCTAGTTGTGTGTACCTAGAGGCTGAATTGCACAAATATATTACAGTATACAAGATGCAGCCAGACAGCTTCCCAAAGGGACTGAACATAATTTACACTCCCAGGATCACCTAGTAAATTCTCCATTACTACAATATTGCTAATACATGGTATTAGCAGTACAGTCTTGGTCATCTTACATCTGGTGGAGGTTATATAATGGTGGCTTATGATGGTTTTCTTTAGCTTTTCCCTAATGACTAATGAAGCTAAGAATCTTTTCATGTTCTTATTGACCTTCTATTATCTTCACCTATGAAGTGCCTGTTCAAAATTCTTGCCAAATTTTCTACTGAATTTTTTCTATTGTTCTCGGTATTTGAAAGATTTCTTTTTATTTTATTTTATTTGAATTTTATTTTATTTATTTTTCTATACAACAGGTTCTTATTAGTTATCTATTTTATAGAAAGATTTATTAATATTTTCTGGATGTGTTCATTTTCAGATTCTCAAAATCTTTTGTAACTCCTTGTGTTGCCTTTTCACTTTCATAATGGTGTCTATAGTGAAATGAAGTTCTTCCTTTAAAATAGTTCAGCATACCAATCTTTTCCTTAAATTATAGTTACAGCTCTTCATATTTTGTTTAAGAAATATTTTCTACCCCAAGGTAATGTAAGAATTCTTCTATATTATCTAGAAGTTTTATCCGTATGGCATTGATGGTTTTAAGGCAGGAGTCAACTTTATTTCCATATGTATATCTATTAACTTAACACAAGTTATTGAAGTTGTCATCTTTCTCAACTCCTCTGTACTGACACTATTTTCATAAATCAAGTGCTCATAACATTGTGAGTCAGTAAAGACTCCATTCCATTTTCATAAAAAACATTGACCTGTATTTCTTTTTTGTTTTCAGGGTCATAAAATGAGTTAGGAAGTATTCTTTTTCTAATAATATCCAGAAAAATATGTTTGTGTATTTGTGTGTGTGTGTGGTGTGTGTGTGTATCTGTTATTTTTTTCCTACATTGTTTGGAAGAATTCAGCAGTGAAGACAACTAGAGCAAGAATGTTCTTCATAGAAAGGCTTTAAATTATAGATTCAAGTTCTTTACTAAACATAGAAAAAATGTTTAAATATTCCATTTTTCTTCTTGATAAATTGTATTTCTCTAGGATATTTTTATTTCATCTATTTCCTAATTATTGCTATAAAATTATTCACTGCTATTAAAAAGTTTGTCAAAACTTATGAACAATGTAATGTCTATAGGGTCTAAAGTGATACCACTTTTTCATTCCTGATATTAATTAATTCTGCCTTCCCTCCATTTTTTTCTCACCAAATCAGTAAAAATCATCAAAACTCTAACAGTTTGATTGGTCCTTTCAAGAAAAACAAATGATTCTCTTTTAATTGATTTATCATGTATTTGATCAATTACTTACTATAGCTATTATCTTTACCACATCTTTTCTTTCATTCTTCCTTTCTAATCTATGCCTTGAAATGCACTTGATTATCCTCTAAGTTCTGATTTAGCTTCATCCTACAAGTTTTGATGTGCTTTTTACCTACTATTATGATGTTAAAATTGTTGATTTCCATTGTGATTTCTTTTTAATCCATTGTGTTTTCAAAAGTACATAGCTTAATTACCATATTTATAAATATTTTCTAGTTACAGTCTATCCTTATTATTTATGGATTCTGTATTTGAGAATTTGCCTACTCACTAAAATTTATTTGTAACACCAAACTCAATACCCTGTCACTTTACTGCTCATCAGCAGACTTGCACCAAGTGCTAAAAAATTTGAGTCACCTGATGGATAGTTCTACCCAGCTAAGGCAGCACAGGGGAGCATACTGCTTCTTGTTTCAGCTTTCACATAGAGGCAACCAGAGGATGGACAGGGAAAGGAATGATGAAGTACAGCACAAGAAGCTCTGGTTCTGGGACCTGTTGGATGAGGTCTGAATCCCAAATCTGGCACCTGTTAGTGGGGCAGCACCAGGCAAGTCACTAAACACATCTGAACCTCCTTTTTCTCTTGCAAAATAAAGAAAATAGACTCTACCAGGATAAGTATTTTTAGTATTTAAGAGTATAATTTATGTGAGATATGTATAAATATGAACATACTTCCCTAGAAGCAACGTTTCATGTTCACCTAGTCAGTATTCACTCTAAAGAACATAACTACTGAAAATAAGGAGAATTAATCTGTTTCTTTTTCTTAAAGAAATTTCTGGCTTAATTGACTTGTGTTC
Organism: Physeter macrocephalus; assembly: GCF_002837175.3. Lineage (NCBI taxonomy): Eukaryota > Metazoa > Chordata > Mammalia > Artiodactyla > Physeteridae > Physeter > Physeter macrocephalus. The sequence goes on from NC_041231.1 coordinate 63,870,182, forward strand.
CTAATTCTTTTAATTTGTAGAGGCTAGTTTTATTGCCTTTACCTTTCAAGCTTGGTGAATATTCCAAGTGCATAGCTGGGTCGGTGATATGTTGGTACTGAATGATGTCCCCCTCCAAGCTCATGTGTTAAAGCCCTGCACATCCTCACTCCCTCGGGGCCTACATGGTACCTTAACACTGATTTTTAAAAAAATAAATTTATTTATTTATTTATATTTATTTTTGGCTGTGTTGGGTCTTCGTTTCTGTGCGAGGGCTTTCTCCAGTTGCAGAGAGCGGGGCCCACTCTTCATCGCAGTGCGCGGGCCTCTCACTGTCGTGGCCTCTCTCTTTGCAGAACACAAGCTCCAGACGCGCAGGCTCAGTAGCTGTGGCTCACGGGTTTAGTTGCTCCGCGGCATGTGGGATCCTCCCAGACCAGGGCTCGAATCAGTGTCCCCTGCATTGTCAGGCAGACTCTTAACCACTGCACCACCAGGGAAGCCCCAACATTGATTTTTTAATGTTCAGCTTTTCTAGTTGTTCTCAGTAGTAGAGATGGCCTTTAGTCCACTATTGCTGGAAGTGGAATTCTTTTTTTGTTGTTTTTGTTGGATTTTCTTATAATTCCATCTAACTTGTCTGACTGTCATATTTATATGTAATTTTGCAAAACAGAACAAAAGAATTGTATCTGTTCCCTCTGCATGTGATTAAATCTAAGTTTATACCATGAAACAGGCTCCTGGGTTATTATTAAGGCCAGAACACTGGGAGAGCTTTTGTCTCTTTTATTTTGATCAGTGTATCAGTCAGGATAGGCAAGGTTGGCTGCACTATGAAAATGAACAAATTCCAAACTTAGTGACTTCAAGCAAACAAGATTTATTTTCTTCTCAGTTACATTTCTTGTGTCTCTGGTTAGTGGCGGGCTCTGCTTTTACTTGATTTCATCAGAGATCCAGACAGATCTGGAACATCTCTAGTCACAGTGAAAGACAAAAAAAGTCATAGCAAATAAAGCTCTGGATATAACACATCTCTTTTCACATGCGATCGGTCAAGTGGCATAGCTAGGCCTGACTTCAAGGAGGCAGAGACATTAAATCATATTATGTAGAAGGAGAAACAGACTATCTCTGAAAGCACTAATGGCTAACACAACCAGTTTTTTAAGTGACCAATGGCCACCATTTCCTAGTAACTGAAAGACAAATCCTCAAGAGTGGAGAAACTATTCTGCTCTTAAATGTTTTTGTAGTCTCTAACATAGTTGTATTAGTTTTGTATTGCTGACATAACAAATTTCCACCAACTTAATGGTTTAAGACAACACAAATTGATGGTTTGACAGCTCTGTAGGGGGAAATTCAGAACTGTGTCACTGAGTTAAAATCAGGGTGTCAGCAGGCTGTGCTCCTCTCTGGAAGCATGAAGGGAAACCCAAGTCTTGGTTATCTGAGTTGGCAAAAGTAAGTTTTTTGTTGTTCTAAGATAGAGGTCTCTGGTTTGTTGCTGGCTGTAAACTGAGGGCCACTGCCAGCTGCTGGAGGCTGCCTCAGTCTTTGGCCATGGTCCCTTTCTTCATCTTCAAGGCCAGCAAATGTGGTAGAGTCTCCCTGTCTCTCTCTGTCTCTCTCTGTCTCTCTCTCTCATATATATATTATGTATATAAATTTTAATTTAAAAATACTGAAATAGACTTTTTAAAAAATGCTATTTGTGCTTGATCAATCTCAATTAGCTAAGCGAGGGCCATCTGGTGCTATATATGGAGAAGTATAACCATAAAGGACTTCATTCTTTTTCTCTGTAACTGATTAATCCTGATCCTTTAAAGGATAAATTAAATTAATATTTTTGAAGCATAAAATAGAATAGTCTCTGTTAGTGAATGAAAGAAAGAGTTTCAACAATCTACTTTTTTACATGATTCAGGGAGTTTTGCTGAATAATCAACTCAAATATTGAGGAACGACTTCTATACATGGTGAAAATAGTGGATATACTTCTAAGGCATAAGTGGTTTTCACATAGGTATCATCTGTATTATCCCATCACATTTTCACAATTGCTCTATGATATAGGCAGGGCCGGAATAATTAACCCAATTTAACAAATGAGGAAACTGAGACTTGGGAGTAAGTGACATACCCACAGTGTAGATTAAGTTGTGGGAAGGTGAGAAATCCCTTAATATAGGTATCCTTCTACTTCCTTTGTTTTTGTTTGTTTGGTTGGTTGGTTTTTATAACATCTTTATTGGAGTATAATTGCTTTACAATGGTGTGCTAGTTTCTGCTTTATAACAAAGTGAATCAGTTATACATATATATATATATATATATATATATATATATATATATATATTCCCATATCTCTTCCCTCTTGCATCTCCCTCCCTTGCACGCTCCCTATCCCACCCCTCTAGGTGGTCACAAAGCATCCAGCGGATCTCCCTGTGCTATGTGGCTGCTTCCCACTAGCTATCCATTTTACGTTTGGTAGTGTATATATGTCCATGCCACTCTCTCACTTTGTTACAGTTTATCCTTCCCCCTCCCCATATACTCAAGTCCATGCTCTAGTAGGTCTGCATTTTTATTCCCGTCTAGCACCTAGGTTCTTCATGACTTTTTTTTTCCTTAGATTCCATATATATGTGTTAGCATACGGTATTTGTTTTTCTCTTTCTGATTTACTTCATTCTGTATGACAGACTCTAGATCCATCCACCTCACTACAAATAACTCAATTTTGTTTCTTTTTATGGCTGAGTAATATTTCATTGTATATATGTGCCACATCTTCTTTATCCATTCATCTCTTGATGGACACTTAAGTTGTTTCCATGACCTGGCTATTGTAAATAGAGCTACAATGAACATTTTGATACATGACTCTTTTTGAATTATGGTTTTCTCAGGGTATATGCCCAGTAGTGGGATTGCTGGGTCATATGGTAGTTCTATTTTCAGTTTTTTAAGGAACCTCCATACTGGTCTTCATAGTGGCTCTATCAATTTACATTCCCACTAGCAGTGCAAGAATGTTCCCTTTTCTCCACACCCTCTCCAGCATTTATTGTTTCTAGATTTTTTGATGATGGCCATTCTGACTGGTGTGAGATGATATCTCATTGTAGTTTTGATTTGCATTTCTCTAATGATTAATGATATGAGCATTCTTTCATGTGTTTGTCGGCAATCTGTATATCTTCTTTGGAGAAATGTCTATTTAGGTCTTCTGCCCATTTTTGGATTGGATTGTTCGTTTTTTTGATATTGAGCTGCATGAGCTGCTTGTAAATTTTGGAGATTAGTCTTTTGTCAGTTGCTTCATTTGCAAATATTTTCTCCCATTCTGAGGTTCTTCTCTGATCTTTTTAGAAGACACTTTCCTAGGCATTAAGGGCTACCAAATGGTTTGACACTTTTCCTGAAGATTCTGTGACCTTCGTTTCAGAGAATCATCCAGCAGTACAGAAACAACAAAAGGTGCTTCCTCACTTTATGGGAAGTGTGGGGGTAGGTTGGTGCATTGGCTGATTGGCACGTGGTCAGTTCAATGGAGAGGTGGGTTCTGCTTTGCCATTTACTAGCCATATAATTGTGGGCAAAAAAAAATCACTCTGAAAAATACATGTATTGCTATCTTATCTGATTTATAGTTTTATGACTATCCAAATATCTATGTGGAAGTGAGTTTCTATAAGCAGAGATGAGATGCAGAGTGAAACCCTAGAACATGCCATTGCCAAAGCTCTTTCTGTATTCTCTATTAATAAAATCAATCCTTCATTTGAGGATAAATCATTTCATAGACTGTATGAGATCACCATGGTGGATGACTCTACCAGCACTCTACCAGTTTTAGATAGCTCATATATCTTCCTTTAATTAGAGGGACTTGTGCGTTATGATGATATACTACATTCCATAGGTTATCAAAACATGCCACCATCTCTGAAAGCCTTGTCACCAGTAGAAGTGGCCAAATATTTGTCCTCTTTCAGTGAGGAGTAATGGATATGTATAAATCCAGTCATGGCACTCTTCACAGCAAGTGTGTATCAGACTCTTTGTACTTAGTTTAGGCTTTTAGCATAGATTATCTTCCTTTAGTCTAACCACCTGTTACGTGGGTTTTGAAGTTTATTTCACATCATAGATCAGACACCATGAAACCATCATCATTCATATTGTGTCAGAACTCAAGAAATAGGTAACTATTTTTCTTCCTCTTTTCATTTTAATTCATCTTATTTCTTTTCAGAGTAACAGTAAACTTTACATGTCATTCTCATCAACATCAAGTCACTTCTTTAAACTAGCATATTCACATCCAACTATCATTTTAAAAAAATTATCCTTTAAGATGAAACCTTGTCTCTTCTCCCTGAATTTTACTGCTTTCCCAATTTCTGTTATCTGCCCTTTTGTAAGAATTCTATTCCCCCCCTTTCTTTTTAATGCAGGGAACTCTGAGACATTAATTAATAGTTCAAGTACAATAAGAATCCATAAAATTGTGCTGATAAACCTACCAAATAACATTAGAGCATCTGATTGAATATTAATTTATTATTTCATGTATTCAAATTCATACATTGAGTGTTTGCTTAGACATGAGGTCTTCTCTCAAGGAAGTCATTTATGACAGAGAGAAACAGACGTGTAAAAACAAATTCCAATATGGCATGATTAGTATCAACAAGTATACATAGAAAATACTCTGAAAAGACAAAAGCAGGTATGATTCACCCATGGTAGTAAATAAGAAAATGATTCATGGAAGAGGTGACATTTATGTTGACTCTTAAAGGACTATTTTAGTGGGCTATAGAACTGAGTAGAGAGTAGGGTGCAAACATATTGCAGGCAAAGACGAGAGTGAGATTTATTAGTCAACTACTGTCGCATTACAAAATACTACCTTCTTAGTGGTTTAAAGCACACATTTATTATCTCATAGCTTCCATGTCAGATTCTGGGTTTGCTTAGCTGAGTCGTATACCCAGAGTCTCCCGTGGCTGCAGCCAAGGGGTTATCCTGGTCTGTATTCTCCTCTGGAGGCTCAATTAGGGAAGAATTGGCTTGAAGCTCATTCAGTTTGTTTTCAGGATTAATATTCTTGTGGCTGGATGGCTGATGTCATGACTCGTCACTGGCTGGTGGCTGGAGGTGTCCATATGATTCTCAAGGTCATGTCCAGCTCCCTTCTATGTGGCTTTCTTCATGGGCCTTTCAAACATGGATGTTTGCTGCTACAAGGCCAGCAAGGGGATATCTAACTTTTAAGGGTTTTCAGCTGATTAGGCCAGGCCCACCTTAGAAAAGTCTCTCTTTTAACTAACTCAAAATCAACTAACATGAGACTTTAACGACATTTGCAGAATCCTTTCACCTTGACTATATAATGTAATTTTATCACAAAAGTGATATCTCACCACCTTTGTCATATTCTATTGATTGGAAGCAAATAAAACTTTCTAACCACACTCCAGGGACAGGAATTATGCAAAGGTGTGGCCACCAGAGGTTGGGAATTATTGGGGGTTTACCCTAGTGTCTGACTGCCATATGGGCAAAGATAAGTCTTCAGGAAATAATATAGTATTGCAAAACTGCAAGTACTAGGTAGTTCCATGTGGTAGAAAGATAGAATGTAAAAGACAGAGGAGGGTAAAAGCTAGAACCTATGAGCTTTGGGTATCTTGTGAAAAAGTTTGGATTTTGTGCTACAGGTGGTAAGAAACCATTGCAGAACATTCACAGAGTAGAGTTTAGGTGCAATCAGTATGGAAACAGTGAGCAAGGTGGAATACAGTAGACTGATCTGGAAGAAGGGAGACCAGTTAGAACACCCTGGCAATAATCCAGACAATGGCAGGTGGGGACTATTATAAGACCAAGACGATGAAGAGAAATGATATATAAAAATATATTTAAGAAAATGATTACCATGAGCATTGAAGATGGGAAAGAGGAAGGGGTGTGTGGTGACTTATTTTTGTCTAAACTGGTTATAATCTCTGGCATAGGGCCTCACAACCTAAGTATGAACATTGACAAATGGTCTTAACCATTGCGTCAAAAAATACTGATTGAGGATATATTTTATACAAAGCACTCTATTAGGTATTTCATGGATTTCAAATATTTACTAAATGTATTTTCCAACTCAAGGAATGTATAGGACATATAATCTAAAAAGCTGGATACATAAGGGAGAGTGTAGTATCATATGTGATAGAATGTAATGGCAAGATATCTAGAGAAGGTTATATTAGCTGTAATGTAGTTTATACAGGATAGTAAATAAAGACAAGATTTAGAAATGGAAATTGGGGCTAATATAGGACTTTTTGAGTGAGGTTAAAGAAATTGAGCTTTAGTCTATAAGCAATGGAGAAATCAATGATGGTTTTGGAGCCCAAGAGTGACACTACGAAAACAGTGCCTTCTGAAAATTAATGTGCAAATCGATGTGCAAATAATAGATTTGATGGACAAAGTCTGGAATAGGAGACTATGTTAAAGAATATATTTGTATACTCAGCCATAAAAAGGAATTAAATTGGGTCATTTGTAGAGATGTGGATGGACCTAGAGGCTGTCATATAGAGTGAAGTAAGTCAGAATGAGAAAAACAAACATCATATATTAACGCATATATGTGGAATCTAGAACAATGACACAGATGAACCGGTTTGCAAGGCAGAAATAGAGACACAGATGTAGAGAACAAATGTATGGACACTAAGGGGGGAAAGTGGGGCGGGGGGTGGGGGGATGAACTGGGAGATTGGGATTGACATATATACACTAATATGTATAAAATAGATAACTAATAAGAACCTGCTGTATAAAAAAAGAAAAAAAATAAAATTAAAAAAAATAAAAAAAAACAAACCTACATTAACACATAAGAAAAGAATGTATTTATAATCTAGGTTTGAAGACATATGGATTTGGGCCAGTGGGATTGGAAAATCATACAAGTTGGAAATGATTGTCAAGAACCTTCACCAAAACTGCACTAAGTTTGTGGTTGCAGGAAATCGCTGCAGTGGGTCCTTCCTTATTTGAGATTTTCACTTTCAAACCAGCATTTTAAATGTATCCCCATCCTACAGATCAAAGTCACCGTTAGTGCACATTCTACTTTTCATGTGATTTTGCCTTTACCCTTGGTCACAGCATAGCGATCAATCATTGTTGTTTTGTTAGAAATAAGTAGTTTTTTCCACCCAAAGCCTAGAGATTTCTACTCTAATGAATAATCATTATTTTATTAATACTACTAAAATTGCTATTGAGTGTGCATTACATGTAGATAATATTCTGAATACTCAAAAATAATTTTCCCTTAGAATAAACCATTTGGTTATAAACCCAATGACAGGAGAAGAAGCTGAGGATAGATATCTTGCTCAAGTTCAAAGGACTCTAGTGTGGAACATGGACAGACATCTATTGCAGATCTTATGGCCTTGACCATTATGTGATACTCCTAAATTTAACACTGTAAACAAAACAAACACACAAACAAAAACCTTGAATACTTTGTAATACTTTAACTGGTTCTCATTATTTTCTTCCTTTTGGATTCTTATCCCACTAACTTTCTGCAGATGAATTATATGGATTTTCCACCTCACGTTATTTCCCCCAAGTGGGGAAAAATTAAATGTTAATAAAGATTGCTTAATATTTTTGCATAGTAAATTGGAAAGGAGAAGAAGGAATCTGTCATCTGAAAAGAAATGTATTCAAAAATATATTTGTGTGTTGATGAGGTTTGAAACATAATAATAATCTAGCTTTGAGTATTATAGTTGTCATGGGCAAAACTAGCATATAGCCTATTCAGTGAAATGCTCCCTATGGTATAATCTAAAGTCACTAAGAAGTCATGTATTCAGTAATAAAATTCTCCATTGTTTAGGAAGCTGTTATAGCCCCCATTTTCCAGTTAAGAGTTTTTCTCTAAACACATGTGAGTATAACATCAAACCACATCATACAATTCAATACATAGGCAGCATCAAAGTTACAGAATGAATCACTCTTTTTCACCCATTCATTCAATCATTTTTTCTTTCAATGTAGATATATTGAGTGATAGATGTGATAAATATATTGGCAATGGAGAAATGAAAATATGATAGTCACTTTTTTTTGTCTTTCTGGGGGCAGACTTTGAATTACTTTTGTGAGTGGAAAAGAAGTATATAGAGAGAAGTAATTCCAATTTCTGGACAGATTTCTTCCCTCATTTGATAAAGAGATCTATCAAGAAAGATGGCCAATGTCAGGGACTGTGGCAGGAAACGAATTTCATAGTAGGACTCACCTAGCGCAAAGACTCATTAGGCAGCGTAGGGCAGAGGATGAAAAGAAGGTGTGAAAGCTAAAGACTGGGAGACGTTGAGCACATTGATATTCATCCACTGATTTTGTTTGTTCTGGGAAGAATGTTCCCTACCCCAGTTATGAAGCTAGAACAGACTTAAAACAATATAATACTTGTTATAAAAGACAAAGAAAAAATTTAGACAATGGAACAATTAGTGTGAAAGAGATGTTTGTTGCGCATATTAACTCAATGACCAAATTTTTTTTTTTAAAAGTGAATTAATGTAATTAGCCAGGTTATTTTGACAAGACTATGCCAAACAGCTTCATTAAAACCAACTGTTTCAAGAATCATAGACATAGAGAATAGACTTGTGGTTGCCAAGGGGGAGAAGGGTAGGGGAGCATGGACTGGGAGTTTGGGATTAGCGGATGCAAACTATTATATATATGATGGATAAACAACAAGTTCTTACTATATAGCACAGGGAACTACATTCAATATCCTATGATAAACCATAATGGAAAAGAATATTAAAAAATAATGTATTTGGGGGCTTCCCTGGTGGCACAGTGGTTAAGAATCCACCTGCCAATGCAGGGAACACGGGTTCAAGCCCTACTCCGGGAAGATCCCACATGCCGTGGAGCAACTATGCCCATGCACCACAACTGCTGAGACTGTACTATAGAGACAGTGAGCCACAACTAGTGACCCCATGTGCCACAACTACCGAAGCCCACACGCCTAGAGCCCGTGCTCTGCAACAAGAGAACCCACCACAATGAGAAGTCCACACACCACAATGAAGAGTAACCCCTGCTTGCCACAACTAGAGAAAGCCTGTGCACAGCAACGAAGACTCAATGCAGCCAAAGATAAATAAGAAAATAAATACTTAAAAAAAATTATTAAAAATGAATGTATTTATACGTATAACTGAATCACTTTGCTGTACAGCAGAAATTAACACAACATTGTAAATCAACTATACTTCAATAAAAAAAATCATCTACCTTGAAAGACTCAATAAAAGGGACAATTGCTTTGCTCGAAAAAAAAAAAAAACTGTTTCATATGTTTGTAATATGCAAAACACCTTTGTGAGGTAGATCAAGGTGTTCTACCCTCCTTTCACTTTACAGACAGGGAACGTGAGTTAATTACTACACTTTTTGTGGATGGATAGCAATGCTTAACTTTTCAGTCACTGGTCCATTTAACCTCTTTCCTGTTTAAAGAATGAGATAGTTTTGTCACTGGTCTAAATAACAAAACTATTGTTTTATATCATATGTAGTCTGGAAAATAGACAGGTACAAAAAAATACAAAGAGATTGGCAAATTAACTTTTCAGCTAGTAAGCAGAGCAATTTCTGACTACTGAGGAGTTTGTTTTCCTAAAAGTGTGAAAGTGCCTAATGCACCCTCCCTAAACCACCATGAAGCAGTCTTAATCCACTCTCAGGAAAAGCAAAACTTCCCCATAATGTGGAGAAATTTATTTATTTTTTATTTATTTATAGTTGATTTACAATGTTGTGTTCATTTCTGCAGTACAGCAAAGTGATTCAGTTATACATATATATATACATTCTTTTTCATGTTCTTTTCCATTATGGTTTATCACAGGGTGTTGAATAGAGTTCCTTGTGCTATACAGTAGGATCTTGTTGTTTGTCCATCCTATATATAAAAGTTTTCATCTGCTAATCCCAAACTCCCAGTCCATCCTTCCCCCACCATCTCCCCCTTGGCAACCACAAGCCTGTTCTATATGTCTGTGAGTCTACTGCTGTTTCATAGATAGGTTCATTTGTGTCATATTTCAGATTCCCCATATAAGTGACATTATATGGTATGTCTTTCTCTTTCTGACTTACTTCACTGAGTATAATCATCTCTAGTTGCATCCATGTTGCTGCAAATGGCATTATTTCATTCTTTTTTATGGCTGAATAGTATTCCATTGTATATATGTACCACATCTTCTTTATCCATTCATGTGTTGATGGACATTTAGGTTGTTTCCATGTCTTGGCTATTGTGAACAGTGCTGCTATGAACATAAGGGTGCATGTATTTTTTTGAATTACGGTTTTCTCTGGATATATGCTCAGGAGTGGGATTGCAGGATCATATGGTAGCTCTATTTTTAGTTTTTTGGGGAACCTCCACACTGTTTTCCATAGAGGCTGTACCAATTTACATTCCCACAAACAGTGTTGGGGGAGGGCATCCCTTTTCTTAATGTAGGGAATTTTAAAGGGCTTCTAGTCACCATCAGCAGCATGAACATTAAGAAATAGCCACTGAAATTCACTAATTTTTTTTTTTTTTTTTTTTTTTTTTTTTGCGGTACGCGGGCTTCTCACTGTTGTGGCCTCTCCCTTTGCGGAGCACAGGCTCCGGACGCGCAGGCTCAGCGGCCATGGCTCACGGGCCCAGCCGCTCCGCGGCATGTGGGATCCTCCCAGACCGGGGCGGGAACCCGGTTCCCCTGCATCGGCAGGCGGACGCGCAACCACTGCGCCACCAGGGAAGCCCTGAAATTCACTAATTTATTAAAATATATTTTTTGAGCTCCTGCTGTGAACCAGACACTTCTAGGCTCAAGGAATATAGTGGTAAACAATATTTTTGAGAGAAATAAGCAGACTTTGAACACATAAACAAATACATGTGATTGTTTGTGGAGGGGTTATGAGGTGATGGGTAGAATATAAAAGAAAATTCAGGTGGGATAAGGAGATGGGTGGGGCCCTTTGGTATACTGGTGGTGAGTAATTGCGTGTAAGCCCCATGGGTATCTGGTGAAACAGTGTCCAAGGCAGAAGAAACAGCATGGGCAGAGAAGCATTAGGCTTGGCAGGTTCAAGGAATCGTCAGGAGGATAAAGTGCCTGGAATGAGCCTGAAGCTGTAGGACATAGGGCTGATTTAAAATATTAGAGTACAAAATTAGTTGGCTGGGACTGATCAGCCGTGATAAACAGACATGAGTAATTATCTGCACTTAACCAATGTTATTGAGTCAAACTATGTGTAGACTACTTATACTGTTTATTACTAAATGACGCAGTCTCTGTGTTACTATCCTAAAACCATTCAGTATATCCTGTTTCCTCTTGTTGATTCTGCAAGAGATTCTTCAGGTTATGGACCCATAACCTGTAATCTATAAAACATGAATTCTAATTTGTACTTCAAAGGATTTCTATGAGGAAAAATGGTGAAAATTACTCCAAATATGTAAATGTAGGGTACTTGTTAATCCATCCTTCCTTTGGCAAAAAATTTATACTAGGTGGAGTAGACAACATTTGTCTGAGTACTTTTCACGTCAGTCTATCTATCATTATTGGAAGATATATTGATATTTAAATTCATTTGATCCAAACCCACAATTTTGTAGTAACAATGCTCTTTATAAAATGAAATATATTATTAAAGGGGCTCTCGTGTACATTATTTGAGTTTATTAATAACGCACTGAAACTGTTTTTTATGTATAATAAACAGTCAATTCCTCATTAGTAAACCACATCTCAATACAAAAGCTCTTAGAGAGACCAGGATGTGGACTGTACCTCAAAGTATTAAGATTTGACATCCATTTACATTTATATTATCGGAACATTCATCATGATACACCATAAACAAATGAAAGATTGTCTACCAGTTTTGTGAAAAACATAAATAAAAGGAATAAACATAAAAACAACAGAGCAGTCACCTTGGCTCTTTTTCTTCAGTCTAGTTTGCAGGAACATTAAACATTTACACATCTGGTCTTTAGATGTACACAGTACATTTGTCTAAAATCTAAAGCAACAGTTTAGGCCTACTGATATTTAAAGAGATATGTGTTATATTTCTCCAACTGGGGCAATTTTTCAAGTCAGTTTTCATGAAGCCATCCCAAAGTGAGCACAATGGGCTAAGTTTCAGTGACTACGACTCTGAGGAAAGATTGTGACTTTATATTATTTCAGGCCAGTTTTTTCTAATTACTCTATGCTGCCAACTCAGCTCTAGAGCTTGGTTGTGGAGTAAAGGGCACTATGTGCTTAAAGCTTTATTTTTACCATCTCCAGTTTTTAAGAGCTTTTTGCTTGATAGCATTTCATACATATGCACTAACAGCTATTTTCTTGCCTGCAGTGCTTACCTAAAGATGATTCTAACTTTTTTTTAAGATCTTATAGTTGCCATGATGGCATTGCTCTGCTTCTTAGGGAGATGCTTTGAAAAATAAAACACTGTAATTTTTTTTTAACATCTTTATTGGAGTATAATTGCTTTACAATGGTGTGTTAGTTTCTGTTTGACAACAAATTGAATCAGTTATACATATACATATGTTCCCATATCTCTTCCCTCTTGAAAACACTGTAATTTTTAAAGAACCATTGACAATTATTTACCTTCTATAGATGTGCTGTAATACTTCACAGAAACTGAAAAGTTTCTTAATGGCTAGGAGCATTTCTTGTAAGGATACACAGTAAATTTTATGTTTGAATGAATTCTCTTTTCTGAGATGCTGTGTACAGATTCTGTACATAATTTTCCGAGGTAGAATATTACATCCCATTTTTTTGTCTCCATTTTTCCATCACTAATTTCCTCTGTGATACACTATACATGTCTGAGGACACACACACAATAGGAGAGGATGACAACGAAAGGCACTTAGGAAGCTAATCCTCACAGCATTCCCGTTGTTCTGGTATCTTAAACGCCAAGAATGAGACCTTTTCTTTCAGACTCTTTCTATTTTTCACATTTTATTCTTCACTAAATGCCTCATTAGCTTTATTTTAAGTGGGCTTTGTTTACATAGACATTTGTGTTCATTGTTAAATAAGACTATTTTTCAAAGTGACAAAAGCAGTGCATTACCATTGTGATGCTTTGAAATCTGTTGCTAAAAATGTTCTGTTTACAAATCAAAACACAAATTGTATGCTTACTCTAAATGCTGTACGATTAGATCTCCCTGTGGCATCCTATGAGCTCATCCTGGCTTTTATTAGACCCAGACTCCCGTCTCCCACACCGTGATTGATTCTCTGCTCTAGGGTGCACAACACGCATCCCTGACCCAGCCATCAAGTGTTTATCTGACCTTCTGTGTCTGTGCTGTGACAGTCCTCACTTTAGGAGTGTCTGCCATCTAATTTGTATGCTAGGTGTTAACCAGATGTCCAATACTAGGAGACAGGGTGGCTCAAAGTTTACCTAGAGGTTGGATGCCTGTGGTGACCATATTTCTAAACCAAAAATTGAGACAAATTGGTTGACAAGTATGAATAAACTTAGGGGCAAAGAGGGAGATACTGTTATAAAATATAACCATCCTGGAAAAGTCCACCACAGGAAGTTTAGACACAGAAACAAACCCAAGAACACACACATGTGCACACACACACACACACACACACACACACACACATCCTTGGTTAAAAGCATAGCCATCCCATTACCCTCAACAGAAATTACCACTGATCAATCAATTTCTGATCAGAAATTACCACTGATCAGAAATTACCACTTATCAACAGTAATTTTCCAACTTTACTCTTTATGGAGATATCTATACATTGTGTGGAACTTCCATTTTAGCCCGTTTAATTTACACAGGTTTTTGGATTCATCTCAAGAATGCAGTTAAATATTAGATATTTCCTATTAATCCAGTGAGTCCAAATATTTTAATTTTATGTTTAAATATAGCAGATTATTAACTTAATAGTAAATAAAAATTTGAAGCCCTTAACCATTGGGATTTCATATTTATTTCCTGAGTTCCAAACACTCAAACTATATAGAGCATTGAATTTGGTTCATTAAGAGAAGAAAGACAATATTATTTTGATCATGTAAGTTATATAATAGTCTCACAACATATTAAATATTAAAGTAATAATCAATCCCTGGCATCATCCTGACATTATATTTTCTGTAAACACATACCACACATATACACATTTATTTATTTCTATTTAAAGTTGTAGATCAATTTTTGAGTTTTATACTGCTTTTAAGGAATAAATATTTCCAAGTAGCTTAAAAAGTAATTGCTGTAATTAAGGCAAGGATTTTACAGTATAAGTGCCAATAAAAGTATTTTAAATAATTTATATTCAGTTGTACAGAGTTTCTAAGGGTCCACACAGACAGCTGCAAGTCATCTTGGAGAATCTATAATGAAGGTAACTCTTAGGAGACTTATTCTCTTCAATATGGAAAAAAATAATACAGCCTTGATATTGATGTATGCAATGTATTTTTAAGATGACATTTATACAATACTGCTCTTGCCAGTTAAAAAGTAACAATTCAAAGAAGAGAGTTTTTCTATAGTGTGGTACAATATTACTGAAAGGGCCTAATGTTCCAATTTCTACACTTTTTCTACTCACTCTCTGAACAAATCAATCCTATCCTAATGGAAATATTTTTAAGATAATCCAATATGTATAGAACTAAAATATTTATTTATCTAAGGAAATTTAGAAGGAGATCAAATGTGATTTTAAAAAAGACACAAAAAGATAAATATTATACAATGCTGTAAACTTTATTAACTGTAAGAAATGAGTGCACTGTTGCATGTTTGTAACCTGTGTCTGAATGCAGACGAGGAGATGTTTAAATAACCTGGTTGTCAACAACACACCATGTATCACAGCATGGACTTTGGATCATGAGATCAAATGAAAAGCACCTTGAAAAGCCAATAAGGGGAAAAGGAAGAGAATTAACTTCAAGAGCAGGCTTATTCTCAAGGTCAAAACTATTAACTCCACAAATACAATACAGAAAATAATTAATAGGCATAAGACATATGAAGCTCATCTCACAAAATCAAGTATTAAAGAAGTATATTTTCTATAACTTAATTTTAGAGTCCAAGCCTCTATTCTGTTGGGAAGGTAAAAAATAAATTAACATCTACTGTTCATGACCAGCTCCTCTTCCCACCATTGCTTTCTGTGACATGACCCTGAGATCTGCACCATGCTGTGCCCAGGCTGGGTTTCCTGGTACCTCCATGTCACCCAGCACCAAGACTTCAAATCCAGCTTGGTCTCTGTAGATGTAAACAATCCCTGAGGCTCTTGAGACCCAAGGCCCTTTGTTTCCATCAGCTTAGATCTTCACATAGGTATTTTCTCTGGGTCATATTACATTCTTGGTGAGCTGACCTGACTGTAAGACTAGAACCTACCAATTTCTCTCCCTCTCTCTCTTCCCCTCTCCCTCTCTTCCTCTTTCATCTCTTCTCTTCCCTGAGAAAATATCTTCTTAGTCTTATGTGGCAAGGGCTACTGAATGACAATTTCAGGTAGGCCTGGTATTGTAGTAAGAAAAGACCTTGGAACTGCATGACTGTGGCCAAGACAAAATCGACTTACATGACAATGTCATGTGGAGCCTGGTGGGGCCACCAGCCTCCCACCATCCTACAGCCTGGAGTACAGTTGAGGGAGGGACCCCACAGTTTTGGGTTCCTCATATCTGGTAAATTCTTTGTTTCACACAGGCTCCTAAGACCTGTGGACTCAGAAGCACCTTTGTGTGGAAGCAGGCCTCCTCCTAATCTTGTGTTTGTCCTGTGCACCAGATTTAGATTATGGTTTGGTAGTAAATCAAACTGAAAGCAGACTGATAATTCTGAGTCATCTTTCGCCCCAGATTTGGAACCCGTGCCAGGCTTGGTGATTTAACACAGCTCACTTTGTTGTTCTTGTTCCATCCTCTCCCCACTCTGGGCTACACGTTTTGGAAACAGAAGGAAATAGAGAGAGAAAATATGCTGTCTTGAGCAGAAAAAGAAATATGATGAGTGCAAGTAAGAAAATAAAAGGTAATATCTTAAACTATTACCCCACCAGTCCAAGTATAAGTGTAAGAGAAAAAGACCTCTGTGTCAAAGAACATGAGAGTAAGTAATCGAGCTATTGTTTTTCAAATTTACAAGAGATAGAGACATATGTATAAAATTATGAAAGAATTCTTATATTTAGCAAGAAAAAAGATGCAAGAAGTTACTTTTTAAAAAAAACACGATTCACCGAGTCTGCCTTGTTCTGAATGATCTTAATTGATAATTCAATTGCTACCAAAGATTTGGGAACTCTCTAGGCTGGATCTGGTAGAAACTGCAAAATATGTAGGTTTCATCCAAAATGAAAATAAATAAGGAAACACAAGCTTTAAATGATACATTACACAAGATGGACTTAATTGATATTTATAGGACATTCCATCCAAAAACAACAGAATACACATTTTTCTCAAGTGCTCATGGAACATTCTCCAGGATAGAGCATATCTTGGGTCACAAATCTAGCCTTGGTAAATTTAAGAAAATTGAAATCGTACCAAGTATCTTTTCCGACCACAACGCTATGAGAC
>NC_041231.1:63890092-63937647 GCF_002837175.3 Physeter macrocephalus
AAATAAATAAATAAATAAATAAATAAATAAATAAATAAAAAACACGATTCACCGAGTCTGCCTTGTTCTGAATGATATTAATTGATAATTCAATTGCTACAAAGATTTGGGAACTCTCTAGGCTGGATCTGGTAGAAACTGCAAAAGATGTAGGTTTCTTTAACAAACCTGTGACGTTCCACTACTTTTAAGAGTGATTTGCCTGGTTTCTTCATGTTCTCTTCCATTCTTTCTTCCTGAAACCTATCCTGGAAAGGACAAAACACATTTACAGCACACTTAGAAAACAACTCAGTAAGCAAGCAAGTTATATTTGGAGGTGAGCAAATGTTTCTGGAGTCTCAAGCCTCCTATCAGGGTCCACCTCTGTGCCTCTTTTCTAAGGAACACAGAGGATTTCCAATTTCAGACCAGCAATTTTTCCAGTGAGAAATTGTCTGATAGATTTTTCTCCCTCCACAAATTAAATATTTAAGAGTGTTAATTTAGTCCCTCACCAATATATTTTACTAAACATTAAACAGAATTCTACAAGATTAATTTAGTACTTTACTTTGAGGGAAATTCCAAGCAAGTAAAAAGAACTTAGAGCTTACAGAGCCAGAAACACGTGCTACAGATATCAGGGCCTCTGGACATCAGTACACAACTGGAACCTCTTCTCTCTCCCAAGCTCCACTGTCCTGCCCATAAATAGTAGTTGACAAGTTCATTTTCATGCCACAACTACAAAGATACAGGAAAATATAGTTAAATGAAGTTCTCAATTTGGATAATAACAAAGCCATGAAATTCAGGGATTGGAGGGAAGAGAAGCTTTCTTTTCCTAAAATATAAAATAGATGATGAGAATAGTTTTTAACTTAAAGATTATTTTCAACTTTTACTTAATTAAATGGTAATAACCTTATATATGGATAAGAAGATAGTGTGGTGAAAAATATAGTGATTTAGGTTTGATTCTCTCAACTTTCTGTGGCAATACTGCCCTAATTGTCCAAGTACCATTCAGAGGAGATCACACCAAGTCACATACAAAGTAAATCACAGGTGTGTTAGTCATGAATATTCAGATATAGGAATAAGTTTCAATACATGTGTTATATAACCTAATGGGGTTCTCGTTGCTTTAAAAATGGATCTTCTCATTAAGCTTTCTTGAAATTTGTGTATCAAATGTGTATTTGGAAACCATCTAACACTTAGAATCAATTGCGTCATAAGGGTTTTAATCCAAGGTGATGCTCATGGTTTACATTCACCTGAATTGTGACAGAAATTTTGTTATGGTTATAGTAATTGGCATATTTTACAGTAATTGGCATATTATTAAATTTAATTACTTTTTGCTCCTGTACCCTGATGTGAATAGCATCGGGCTTCTAATCTAATAACACAGACTGTTTGGGAAATATGTACTGTCAATTAGAGACATTTTGTAATAAAAACAATAAAAAGAATCATTAATGAAACGTAGTTTGCCTGTCAATGTACTTGATGCTAGTTAATCAACAGTACCTTGAAATTGAAGTCATTAATAAACTTTTCTTGCCTTTATACCAGTGAAGTACTCTGAGATTTATTTTTGAAATTAGAAATGTATATAAAAAAAATGGATAGGTGCATTTTGCATATTTCCAAATATGGTTTTCTTCACCACGTACATATGGCAAAACTATAAGAACAACAACAAAGAAAATAACATTTTGAATTTTCAACCAAAACAGGAAAAAAAATCCCTGTAAATTTAATTAGTACTTTCATAGAGATGGATGTGATGAAGATGAAACTCTTTACTTATTCTGCTGGCTATTCTCCATTTTCTCCCACATCAATCATTCCTAAATCACGGGAGGTATTACCTGAACACCCTTGTCCTCTGACTTTGAGTGATTTTGGCCAACAAGAGGCAACAGTGGGAGATTGAAAGGTGGAGAGATCTCTCTCGGTTGGAATATTTCTGTCTGCTTTCCTTCCTTCATCAGAACTCCTCTTGTGGTAGCAACTGCGTCTCTCTCTTTCCAGATCTTTTACTGGCTCTGGTAAAATGTCCACCTCTCTCCTGGGTGGTGTTGCTTCCCTACTATTGTGAGTCTCTGGATGCTACAACTTCCCTTATCTGGCCCTGTCCTCCTATCTGTACATATACCTTAACTAAAGGCTCTCCATTTAAGCCATCTCAAAGGATTCTGAGACACGGACACATATATTGTCAGTACATAAAATTAGTCTGTTTTTGGAATCATGGACTAAGAGTTTCTATACTTTTTCATATATCATTCCATGAAAAATATAAGGATAAAGTTCAGTGTATTATAAATATAAGGATAAAATTCAGCATATCAAGAATTTTACATGTTGTGAAATTTTTCTGGAGGAAAAACCTCCTATTCTATGTACCTTTAAGGAGAACACCCTTTCTTCACTAGGTGTTTCTCATGATCTGAAGCAATAATGCATAAGAATTTAAAAGCATGTTAGTCTTTATTTCATTTGGAGGTAATGTGGCATTAAGAAAATGATGTCACCCCTGAATTTTTCAGTAAGTAAGGTCAATCTTATTACTTATGTGTGTTATAATCATGAAACTCTTAGTAATTTGCACCAAAGTGTTCGAATGATTGTAATTTCAGAAATAATTATTTCCTACCTAAAACCCTACAAGGGTTCATTAAACCTATCTCAATGTTTCTATTTTAATATACTCTCAAATGCGCATTACTTATACGGATTTTAATGTTAAAATATTCCATGTTGATTTTGAAGTTGATTAAAAATCAATAAAATGTAGAGAAAATCTTTATGATCTTCCCTTTGAGGTTACAATTATTATTAAAGAAATACTTCTTTGTAACATTTATCATAAAAGAAATGAGTCAGTCAATATACCACTGAATACAGTTATATTTTCTGATAGATTCATGGGCACCTATCAACACCTCACTTCCAATGTTAATGTGTAAGTAACATTGGAATTTTAATTAAATGTCAGCAATATATGATATGTTCCTAGTATGGAAAACTATAAGCAATTGTTTTAAAAATCTAGTATACTTTACATGTGAGTTCAAGAAGGACAGTGATCATTTCTGACAGATTTGTGTCCATTCTGTCTGTTTTATAGCGTAAGGGTCTAATGTAATCCCTGCAACATAATAGGTGCTAACCAAATGCTTAAATAAATGAATGAGTTTCTGGCTTGAAATATCTTCAAAGCATTGGTTAATCTAGAAAAGATTTAAAAAAATCTTTTTAACTTAAATTATTTAATTTTCATTTAATGTATTCTCTTCTTTGCTTTAGCATCCATTAACTCTCCCCAAATGTCCATTTAACTGATTATCAGTTGCATTACTAGAGTTTATTTACATGGGTTTATATGGTTATAGAAAAAATACTTTGACTTCAAGCTTTTGGAATGTGTTTTCTATGAAATGGTTTTCTTTGTATGATAAACTTATTTAGTCACTTTAAATGTTATGACCTCCTCTTATATAATTACACAGAACAACTTCAGAATCATGGAGCACCAGTGAAAACTGCAAGACAATGTTTATACTTTCATGTTTCATGTCACCTCTATCTCTCTGAGCTACTTGCGAGTATGTGCTAAAGTCTCTGACCTTCCAGAAGCTCTCTTTACACCTTACACTCTGCTCAGAACTCCAACACTGAACTTGAAGGGCGGCATCTCCCAGGCTCTTCTGCGGTCTGGCTTCTGAGCAGTGTTTGGACCATGGGAGACCCGAGGAGGAGGAGCTCTGAGGCAGGTGGAGAATGAGGTGGGACATGGATCCCAGCCCCCTGCCTACTGGGCTGCGCCCCTTTGCAAACCTAAGAAGGGTGTGGGGCAGTTCTCTCCCGGAACAAGAGCCCCCCGCCCCGTTCCCACAGCTGTTCTTTTCCTGGCTCCTTCAGCCCAGGGATGGACGCAGCTCCCCACTGTGCTAGCTTTGCATACCCCAGCATCCCTTACCAGTGTCCCGTACCCTGTCTGTAGCTCTGCAAACAGTCCCTTCCTTAAATCTCTTTAATTAACTCATTGAAATGTGTCATTTTTCTCCTACAAAGACATCGATTTATGCAACACATTTTATTAAATAACGTGTATTTCTAAACTTTTTTACTTCTTTCAGATGATTCATTTGGAAATTCTATTTATTTGCTTTCTCTTTTAAAAAGATTCCCACTGACATAGATTTGTTCATTGAAAAATAGATAGTTGACATGGAGAACTTAATATTATTATACATCTTAATTCAATAAACTTTTCTTGATCATGTTTCTAAGTAGTTGTGGAAAGAAAAGTTCCAAATATATTTGAGTCTGTATCATTCTTTATTCGTTAGAAATACAAATACAGTATTTTCATACATAAAGATAAGATGATAACCTACTTCTTTTTCTACAGTTAGATTAACCTGTAAATATATATATAAATAAATATATATATATATGAAGTGAAATGAATAGCTCTGATATCCTACAGCAAAAATCCATTAACAATTATGAAGGTAATCATTAATCATATTTGCCATGATATTATAATCCAGTTTCAGCATCATTTTTTCAGGCTTTGCCTATTAAAATGCCTTGTTGACTTGAAATGTGTCAGTACATTACCAACTGACTGATTTTGATAAGTCAAAAGGCAGAGTGGGACAGGGAGGTCCTTTCCAATTGACCCCTTTGGATTTATTATTTTTAACAGTATTTCCTACATATGAGCAATTGTTTGTATATCACTACATTATAAAAGCAGTAAATTTGCAAATATTTTATTTGCACAAATATTTCAGTGATTCAACAAATATAGTATGGGGGCACATACCATTCTAGTTGTTGGTGTCAGGTGTCACCAACAGAATAAATAAAATAGCTCATTCTTTTGGAGTTTACATTCAAGAAGAGCTGGAGAGACAATAAATATGATTAACTATACACATAGAACATAATATACATAGACAGTCAGATGCTGATAATGCTATGCAGAAAAATAAAGGTGGGAAAGAGATAAGATGTTGGGGTGGGATGAGTTTAGTTGGTATATTTACTCTGTTATCTGACAATGCAGGGTGTTAGAACAATTAACTCCTTTGGAGTATTGTCAGCATGTCTTTCATTCTACATATGCTTTAAGCCCTAGAAATGGGTATTATTGCTCTTTTATGAAGATAATTATACTTTTTCCAGATAATTATAATTTTACTGTTTTTTTTATTCCCTTCTGCATCATTGGCATTCCACTTGGGATTTGTTTCCTTTCATCAAAAATCAATCTCATTATTTTCTTTATCTCATGTTCACTGATAAAGTCAGGATTATTTTGTTGTTCAAAAATTGTCTTCATCTTCAGTCCTAAAGAAAAATCTCTTAGGTTTAGCTTTCTTGCTGGCAGTTCTTTTATTTTGACATCTTAAATGTCCCATTCCTTCCAGCCTCCATTGGTTCAGTAATAAAGTCATAACTCTATTACTTAATTCTCTCTTTAGCTATGTCCAATCTGCTGTTAAACCCAACCACTGATTCCTCAACCTTAAATATTGTATTTTTTCAGTTCTAGAATGGTCATTTGATTTTTATACCTTCCAGTATTCTGCTAAAATCCCCAATCTCATCTGTTATCCTCTTCAACATATTAACCATGGTTGTTGTAAAGTCTACATCTAATTAGTCCTCTATCAGGAGCATTGTGGGTATGTTTCTATCATCTATTGCTTTTCCTTTATTTTTTTCCTTATTTTCTTTATTTGTGTGCCTATTATTTTCAAAGGACTGTCAAGCACTGAAAATCTAAAATTGTAGAAATAATAACAGGATTTAGCTGAAGATGATGTAATCTGCAAGAGAGGATTTACATTTACCTGTGACAGACTGGGAGCATTTGGGGAGCACCTTCCTCCAAAGTTAGGGCTGAAAATGGTTCAAAGTTGAGCTTCAACCTGTACAAGGCTGACCTGTTTTGACTGCATCCTTACTCCTAGAGTGCAAGGCTTCAAGATCCCCATGAAACATGGGAGATATAAAGTACCCTCTTTTGGAGAGCCTAAACCTGGATTTTCCTTTCTCTGGAGTCCTAACATTTTCAAAGGCCTCTTTCAGTTTCTCAGCCACTCATCCACCTCACCTGAAATCTACAGAAACCCATGGGGCTGAAACAGCCCTAAATGACTGGGTAATCCTTCTTATTCTTCACTACCTTATTGGTTTTTCATGGCTTCAAGAAAGTATTCCTCAACTTCTCTCATTTTTCTCAGCAGGCAAGTTGGCCAAAATTCCCCAATCTGCCATGACTGAAAGCATAAATCTACCAATAAATGTATTACTGAAGCCACAGGGAAACAAGTTCTAATCAATAGATCCACAAGAATCAGAGAAACAACAACACTAGTTAGTTGTTTGCTAGTTTTCAAAACTCAACCTTAAGATTTTATCTCCCAGCTCCAATAACTGAACAAAATTTTAATCATGTAAGCTGCATAGTATATAAGATGTTTGTTCTATTTATGCTTTTGTTGCAAATATCACTTGTACTTAGAAATGCAATAGTGCAAGAAACAGGAAAATTTTTTTCAATTGACTTCTCTGCATGTTCTCCACACCAACAATATACAATGTACAAAAGTGGCCTTTCAATCATTATTGCAATAATAGAATGTCCCATAAAGAGATATGAATAGTTTGTTGGTCTCAGTGATTTCAAAGCTATTTTAATACTTGGATAAGAAAAAAGGATATTTTCCCTGCAATTAAGGAAGATAATAAAATGTTGCCATTATGTAGTAAATTGCCACCTTTCAGAAAACTGTTTTTCTCCCTAAGTTCATACCAATCCAATCTAAGAAGTGTCAGTTCCTAAGGACAAAGGACACATACTTTTTATTAGATAGTGAAGAAAACAAGTTATGCACATTTGTCCTTTAATTTTTATCTTTTCATGCTTTATCATTTAAAAAGAAGGAACATATTTTCACAGAATTTTAACCTTCAACTCCTTCCTTATAAGTAAGAGATATTCCTCAGAATCTCTGTCTTTTATCATGTCACTGAAGGGTTTGGAACTCAAGTGTTTGAAAGACCAAGATTCAAATGTGGGTGGAGGCAGTGAGAGGAACAGATCAAAGGAAGGAAAAGGAAAAGAAGCACAAGGAGAGGCACAACTGGAAAAATTTTCCCAAGAGGACAGGTTTCTAGGAATGTCTTAGTTGAGACTACTATAAGAAAATGTTTACAAACAGCTGGAATTTATTGTTCATAATTCTGAGGCTGGGGAGTCTTAGATCAGGTGCCAACATGGTCGGGTTCTGGCGAAGCCCCTCTTCCAGGTTGCAGACTGCCCACTTCTCACTGTGTCCTCACCTGGCTGAAGGGGTTAAGCATCTCTCTGGAGCCTCTCTAATAAGGGTACTAATCCCATTCATGAGGGCATCACCCTCATGACCTTACCACCTCCCAAAGACCCCACCCCTAATGCAATCACCTTGGGGGTTAAGTTCAACATATGAATTTAGGGGTACACATTCAGACCACAGCAAAAAAGAAGAACAAAATACACATAAATATGTGTAAATAGAGTTAAAATATATCCCGACTCTTACAAGATGTACTTATATTTATTCATCTAATTCACTCATTCAAAGTTAATTCAGAGTCTTTAATAAAAGTTGCATTTAAGAAAATCTTGATAGATTAGAACAGTCAAAAATGACCAAGATAAAATTTAATAGAGATTCATAAAACATTCTACACTTAGATTCAAAATACCATTTAAAATTATGAGTAAGGGACAATTGTTTATAAGAAACTCTACATTTTTTTATATATGCAAGATTAATGTGGGTATCAGAAGCATAAGTGTCACAATATTAGGTTAAATTGAGAAAGAGTTATGATTTTCTCTGCAAACTACATGGGTCAGGGAACATCAGCACATTCATATCAACATCAAAAAACTAAAGTACAATCTGCAGAAGGCCTTCACAATACTGAAATACACTGCTGTTTAAATCCACTGTATGAGAAAAAATTACAAAGGAACAGAGCTATGTAGCCTCAGGACAGAGGATGCAAGTTAAGGAAAGTGCAGTTTTGTTCAAACTAAGGTAAATGTTCTTAGCAACTGGAGCTATCAGAAAAGAAAAAAAAGCAAAAGCTTCCTTTGACAGTTTGTGAATTGGTGATTACTGGACATTTTCACAAAACTGTGAAGGAGGACCCATCATTGTTTCATTGTTCCAGATGTATTTTATTTATGCTCAGTGTAATCCCCATTCTTCCAAGATCTCCTCTCTGGTCAGTTTCTGGTTAGATGGTGGCGCTGAGTTGTTCATGCTGGATTTGGAAAGAGAGAGGGGAGGATGGGTTAGTCTCTAACAACGTTGAGTTTTTCCTGTGCTCTCACTGCAGGTGGCTGAGATCACTAGTAACCCCTTCCTGCTGTTATCAGATGATCTAAGTGTCCTCTGGAGAATCCTCACTCTGTGCAAAAGATGCTTTCCAGTCTTATTCCCTGGACTAAGCCTCTTCCTACTCAGAATTCCTAGAATGGCCTGCATTTCCCCCCTAATCCATGATTGAATGGGTGCTACATCACCTGAGTTCCACAAAGCACTCTGTGAGATACATATATAACTGTAAATAAAATAATTGGTGGAATAAGTATTTTCTCTTTCATATATTTATTTATTTGACTCAAAGAAAAATATGTTGTCATATACTGTTTCCAAAAAATGTTATCCTTTTAAAACTCATGTAATTGATACACTGGTTCAAGAAGCAAATTTTATATATATTTGCTGATTACTCTTAAAAAGTGAAACACTGGCTACTTTTGAACTCTTTCATTAGTAAAACTGGAACATGAGTAAAATCGTCTGTCACTAGTTTTCTACTCCCATCTTTAACTGTCTAAAAAATTAAACCTGTCAGATTAGATTCAAAGTACTGTTTTCCATTTGAAGTTTTATTTCATTTGTGAGTTTTGCTTTCAGTCTGAATATAGGAAGAAGGGTAAAGCCAAGTATATAACTGAGATATGGGAACAGCCTGTCCAAACATGCAATCAATGGGAGGAAGCCACTAGTTTGGGCTAGTTTTGGAAGGTAACTTGTAGGTGTTGAACTCAGAATTATTTCTACACTTAAAGGAAAACTTGTCAATCAGAGATCAGAGAGCTCTGAGAAGACCTGAAGGCCTGAGCTGGGAGAGTAAGTAACATGCAGGTGTTGGACCTCAGACTCACAAGGACATTGGACTGGAAAATGTGGACAAGCAAGAGGAACGGTCCAGAAACTCAGGGAGGCAAGGGGAGTGCAAAGCCAGGATGGGACTCATGGAGCATTGAGAAATTATTGAAGATTTTTCTTACAAGATGTAAAGATCAAAAAAGGTGAAAAAGAAAACACTGGGCAAAGTAAAGATCAGTGAGAGAAGTAAAGTTGCACCTTGAGGCTGGGAATAAACATCAAATTTTTCCCACTACATAAATACACACACACACACACCATACAATAAGAACATGCCATTGTGTGAAATAGTGTAATGTCAAATATAATGTTAATTGATAATAATGTCAAATAAATGTACAGGCTCCTTTTTCAGGACCTAGTCTGAATTTTAATAATGCTTTAACTGTTTCCTTTTCATAATTCTAATTAACTTCATATTTTTGTACATGTCTTAGTCACCTTACTTTTGGAGGATGGAACACACTTTTATGCAAAATTAGGAAATTATTGAAAGAAAATACAGTCCTTTATTTGTCTCTATCCCCTGCATAATAACTAAAACAATTTGCCCTTCACTAATTCTTTATCTTTGTTTTAGCGCTTTGGATTTAGTTCATGATATCGTTAAAAAGTGTTTCCTGTAAAAGTCTTTTTTTCCTTGCCCTCATCACATTGAACATTCACAGATTTATTTAATAGTATTTGTCAGGTTTTTTTTGTTGATTTTTTTTTTTTTTTTTTTTTTTTTTTGCCACGCCACATGTCATGCAGGATCTTAGTTGGAACCCATGCCCCCTGCAGTGGAAGCTTGTAGTCTTAACCACTGGACCACCAGGGAAGTCCCTCTTGTGACTTTTTTTAAGGTATAATATGTTTAATGGATTATAGTGAAAAGCAGAATCTCATTAGACTTTGATGCTGTCAATGACAATAATCAATAAACAATCTATAATAAGAATAGAAAAGAGCCAAACTGAGCCTCTTGGATAACTCTACAAAGCCGCTCCAGAGAAGCAAGGTTTTTAGCACAGTTTCATATCTTGTCAGAACAAAGAACATTAAACAAGTCAGGTCTACATTTCTTTAATGTTTTAAAAAAAAGAATGGACCAGCATGTACACAGCGAGTCAGCATGGCCTTGACACCTGGGAAGGGAGTTATCATCGAAGGAGGACCAGGAAGAGAGGCATTTAATCTTTCTTTTCAACATAGACATTTCTTACTTCTGGTCAGTGCACCCTTTTCTTAAATAATTAAAGCATATGTACAATGTATGTATGATAGGCCACAAACAGACTACTTTAGTTAGCAAAAAATTCAAGTTAACTCCTGTGTAAGCCAGAATGACTTCCCTATATCTCAATATGTGTACATTTATTTTATCAATGGTAAAAAACTACATTTAATTTCCAGCTTTGTTACTTAACCAATTATGATTCTAAAATTGTAATAATAGTGTCCAGCCCTCGGAAGGCGTTGGGACTATTGAGACTTCACGGGTAAACCTCCTAGCACATCGAGTTAGCCCCTGCTCAATTAATACTCATCCTTTCCTCTTTCCCTTGAGACCAGCTTTTAAGTTTCTCAGAAATATCAGATCCCCAATTCCTCTCACCTGTGTTCACACATATCCAGTTCAGAGTTTCTCAATGTATCCAGAGATCACCTGCTTCAGAATGACTGTGCTAGTAAAAAGAAAAAAACCAAATTCATGAGTTCCAATTCTGGATGTATCTTCCGGACTAGGAGACAGAAATCTGTTTTTACAAGTTCCCACATGCTATTGATGCATCTGATATTTGAGAGCAATTAAACCACACTTTCCATAACAGTTGACTACTGAAATTGTCCACTTCAATTCTATCTAGAAGAAAATCATGAAAAATAAATTTTTTTAAAAGTTTTTAAAATGGACATGAGGATTGATTGTAGAAAATAACACTGGGTGGACAAATAGGGCGTGCTGACTGATAAGGAGGTGAAACGTGGGACCTGGCTGACTTTAGAATTTAAGGAAGGGGCTAAAATACGTTCTTGAAAGTGCATATTAAATGGAGAGGCTTCATGGTTTCTGTGTAGCTTAAGCAATGCAATAACTGCATAGTGTGCAGTGAGGGGTCGGTTCCTTTTTCATCATCTTAATAGCCTAAGATTCCTGCTATCAAACTGACTCAGTTTTCAACGATGTCCTTCAGTGTCCTTCATCCTCAAGTGTCCACCTTACAAATTCACCAGACCGCATAGGTGCAGGAAAAGAGAATCTTGATTTTCTTTATCCAAAGTTTCCAAATTGTATCGTCTCTCCAAAAAAGATTCAAAGTTTTCCGTAAATGATTCTAAGTGAGACCAATCCTAGGTTTAGCAAATCAGTTATATTTTAAATCCTCTGGGACACAAACAGGGAAAAGTTGTCTTCAGGGAAGTTAACAGGCATACTTTTAGATTTTTTTAAATGTGGACAGAATGCATATACGAAAATACTCAATTTATTTTTCTTAATCCCTTTATATTGCATCTGCCTTCCCTCAAGTTTGATAACTGGTTTCCCTACTTTCTCTTCCAAATTAATTATTTACTCTTTCATTATAATATTTATCAAGATCAAATTGAATCACAGCAGTTCAGCACTGAGTTAGTTTTTTCTTCTCAAATCGTCCAAAAAATTGATGATCATTCCCTTTTTTCCTTTAGGCCACTGTTACATGTCATATTTTCCTAATAGCAAACTATTATTTGGTTCTTTGAAAACTGTGCTTACTAAATGACATACTATTTGGTAAGTTCCTGCTTCAAATGTCTAAATTCAGTCATAATGGACTATAAGCACATTAGTAAAATATACTGTTTAATAATAACACCTTCCATTTAAAAGCATGTTATAAAGTACATCATTCCATTTATTTTTGCAGGGTTGAGAGGCAGACAAAATTATTGTCCCTGTTTTACATACAAACAAAATTTAAAAGGTTAAAAATGGATTAACCCCCCCACAAAAAAATGGATTAACCCAAGATCATATGGCTACTGAGTGGTAGACCCAGAAGTTAAGAGAACCCAGACCTTCTCACTAAGATTCACTGGTCTCTGCCTTGTACCAGCCTCTGGTTGGTACCACTGTATCACCTCTAAGTGATAACTGGGAACAGTATGGTCCAATCTGTTTAACTCCCAATTGTAACTTTAGTAAACATATAAAGATATGAAGTAAATACAACACCACTGTAGACATAGTTGGACTATAGTGAGGGGCAATCAGATATTTAACCCAAGAAGTAGAGCTAATCTGAATTGTTTGCAGCTTTTATGAGGGACCACATTTTAGAAATAGCTACTGAATTTGAACTCTATTTTTCCCCTAATCCAATATTTTATTGGTAGGGAAACACAGAACAAAAGTTCATATAAAACAATTGAGCAAGTAGTCCAGTGGCCTGACATGGTCCCTAGGATCCTGGCCACAGAGCTTGCACAGTGGTCCACAGCTAAGGATTGATTTACCTGAACATGTTGTGGTTGTAGACCTTGAATAAATCTAGCTTATCCTGATTGTCCAATAGTCTGTTTAGAATGTAAACTCGGTGGTCAGTATTTCTTTTATCTCAGAGATTAAAAACAATACTGCATTGTAGACATAGAAAACAAATTTATGGTTACCAAAGGGGAAAGGGGGTGAGGGAGGATAAATTAGGGGTTTGGGATTAGCAGATACAGACTACTATATGTATAATAAATAAACAACAAGGTTAAAAACAACAACAACAAACCCAAAACCCCCCACAAAAACAAAAACAATACTGTATTGTAAAGAGCACAGAGACAGCATCCAAAACCCTGCAAAGTACCTTTCCACTTGGCGACCTGGAACAACCTAAATGTCACCAAGGCTCAGTTTCCTTGACATTGACACAGATTCAATGACAACTCTGTAGACAGGCCAAACACCTAATACACATGCGATCTGTCATATTTACCACTTGTGAGTATTTTATGTTAATTAAATATTTGATTATTTATGTGTGAAAAGAGCACTGCTGTAGAACATAAAGACAAAACTTCCATCCTAGTTTTGCTGTGAACTGGCCATTTAACCTTAAATAGGTCACTTCCTCTCTCTGGGTCTCATTGTTAAAATGAAATGGCAAATCAACACCACAATGAGATACTGCCTCA
Source organism: Physeter macrocephalus (assembly GCF_002837175.3). NCBI lineage: Eukaryota > Metazoa > Chordata > Mammalia > Artiodactyla > Physeteridae > Physeter > Physeter macrocephalus. The sequence continues at coordinate 63,903,490 of NC_041231.1, forward strand.
CATGTGTCAGACTGGCTATAATCAAAAGACAGCAAATAACAAATGTTGGAGAGGGTGTGGAGAAAAAGGAACACTCCTGCACTGTTGGTGGGAAAGTAAATTGGTACAACCACTATGGAGAACAGTATGGAGAGTCTTCAGAAACTTAAAAATAGAACTACCATGTGATCTGGCAATTCCACTTCTAGGTATTTATCTGAAGAAAATAAAAATATGAATTTGAAAAGATATATGTACCCTGTGTTCACTGCAGAATTATTACAATAGCCAATGTGTGGAAGCAACCTAAATGTCCATCAACAGATGATGGATAAAGATGTGGTGTATATATGATAGAATATTATTCAACCATAAAAAAAGAAATCTTGCCATTTACGTCAACATGGATGGACCTAGAGGGTGTTTTGTTAAGTGAAATAAGTCAGACAGAGAAACATAAATACCATATGATCTCACTTATATGTGGAATCTGAAAGCAGAACAAACAGACCAAACAAAAAGAAAACAGATTCATAGGTACAGAGAACAAACTGGTGGTTGCCAGAGGAAAGGGGGCTGGGGGCAAGATGAAATAGGTAAAGGGGGGTAGCATGGAATCAACCACCAAAAGCCATTTTCTTTCTTCTACGAGGAATGAAAAATTACCTGCTCATAAAATAAAGGTGAACTTATACCAAACCTTACTACAAAGTTTCCAAAGGTGATGTGGGAATGTGTGCTTTGACCTAGACTTCTTTCATAATGTATGCAAATGTCAAATCACCATGTAATACACCTGAAACTAATAGAATAGTGTATGGCAACCATATTTCAGTTTAAAAAAAGAAGAGAAAAAGATAAAATTACCTTTCAAGATTTTAGATTTAAAAATAAAATGAAATAGTTTCTTTAGTTTCTTTTTCCAAATATGCAACTACTATTCTTTAATGATTTACCTCTAAGTTGCTAGAATTTAGTTTTACAATCTTTTATTCCCCTCACAAAAAGATTTTCAAGCACTAGCTCTCAGTGTATTTGTAAATAAATGTTCTATAAGATTAGTTATATTCCTAGCTACCAGCTCTATATAGATTTTTACATTTGAATAGCATAATCTCTTATATCAACTCAGCTGGGAACTGACCAAACACTTACAGCCTAAACTATATGGAAAAATCACTTAATATGAGAATTAATTTATGGAAGAGTAAGATATCCTCTATGTTCATCAGAGTAGGGGCTGCCTGTCTTTTCTTAAAAGATTCTGCCTCATTATTTAGTTGAATATAGCTCAAAACACTGAAATGGGGGAGATTTTAACCAAAGATATGGCTGCTGTACTATCTGGTAAACAAAGTCAGTAATGTTTTAAGGGAAATATCTGTTAAGCAGAATAAATTATAACTTGGTTTATTTTTTGCAAACCTTTCCCAAGTTATCAGTTAGTGGTATAATTCAGAAATATTTTTAAGAACTGTATTTTAAAGGTGGAATAAAGCCCAAGCACAGGAAATGCTTGTTTGTCAAGAACAGAAAAAAGTTATTTTATGTCCACCACAAGAACAGCTTGCTCTCTTACTCACAAGTTTCACATTCAGCCAAGGTCAAAGCACACATTCCCACATCACCTTTGGAAACTTTGTAGTAAGGTTTGGTATAAATTCACCTTTATTTTATGAGCAGGTAATTTTTCATTCCTCGTAGAAGAAAGAAAATGGCTTTTGGTGGTTGACTCCATGCTACCATAAATTTTTAACCTTTACTGAGACCTCACCAAGCACAGAGTCATTTGTGAAGAAGTAAATGTTTCTGTAGTTTGCATAGCACAACCATCATTGGTGAGCATCATTTGATTACCCCACCTCTGCTTCCAGATTTTAAGAAGGAAGCATAGAAACTGAAGATAATTTACAGTACAATGAAAGGAAGAAAAGAAGGAAGGAAGGAGGGAGGAAGGGAAGGAGTTATAAAAATAGAACCTAAAATGACAGATCAGGAGATTAAAGTTACCTGGGTGTTATGGACAGAAGTGTGTTCCCTCAAGATTCGTATATTGAGATTCTAACCCCTAGTACCTTAGAATGTAACTTTTTTGTAGATTGGGTCTTTAAAATGTAATTAAATTAAATTAGGTCATTAGGGTGGGTGCTAATCAAATATAACATGTCTTTATAAAAAGGAGGTTAGGACACAGACACACAGGGAGGGAAGACCATGTGAAGACACAGGCAGAAGATGGCTGTATATAAGCCAAGGAGAGAGGCCTCAGGAGAAACCAACCTTGCCCACACCTTGATCTCAGACTTCTAACCTCCAAATCTGTGAGAAAATACATTTTTGTTGTTTAAGCCACACCCAGTCTCAGATACATTGTTGTAGCAGCCCACCAAACTGAAACAGTGGGTGATGGAAAGAATACTGTGTATCAATTTAATATGTGTTTAATTAGAAGATTCACTTAATGGATAGCTTTCATTAAATGTATTGGATACATAATTAGGTGAAAGGAAAAGGGCAAATAATTGGACTTTTCCGTCATTTTGTTAAGTCAACTGTTAGGTTATTGCAACATATTATATTAAAATATTCATTATAATTTTTCATTAATGAAAGTGTTGATATCAACTTCATAGACAAAAACAAACAAAAATACAGCCTCCATTCAAAAATCAATCAATCAAGTGACATCACTGAGCAAATTTATGGACAGTGTTTTCAGTCCTGATTTTGAAAACCACCCTTAAAGACATAACAGCCTGTCTTGAGAGAGGGCTTTATCATATTGAAGAACTGATGGATCTCACGTCCTACTTGAACCTCACCTGAAAAACCCAAATATCTTTTATACTTAAAGGATTTCTTAAATATGTAATGAAAAATAACACACAACTAGTAAAATGAAGGGAAATTACACAACAGTGAATCAAGCCTTTTATGAGATTGAATTTTTGATGCTGAAATATCAAGATCTAACTGATAATTGCTTTAAATTCACGAGGATTTAATGGTTTATATAACCAAAAAGTCTAGGGAAGGAACTTAATCATGGTTTGATTCTGAGGGTCCCTAAATTGCCAGATTTCCATCTCAAGTTCGCAATAATTCTCTCAGCCCTGTTTTCCTTCATGTGCCAAATACATCCCCTCATGTCTCTCTACATCATAACAAAAAGATGCCTCTGTTACAGGCTTTGTTTTCAGATGACACATAGTCTTTACCTTGAGATAATGGCTCCAATTGTGGCCCACAGACCAGCATCATCAGCATCACCTACTAACTTGTGAAAAATTTAAATTCTGGGTCATTTGTCAAGTAATTAGAACAGGAAACTACAATTTATCAGATCTCTGAATAAGAATTTCTTGGATTGGGCCCCAAAATCTGTCTTAACAAAACCTCCAAATGATTTTAATAAACAGTAAATTTTGAGAAGCACTGTTCCAGAGCAGTGGTTTCAAATCTAGTTGTATGTAAATATCACCTGGGAGACACTTTAAAATAATATCATGGCCTGAGTCCCATCTCAGAGATTCTAATTTTGTTGGTCTGAAGCAGGGACCAGGCAGTCTTTGCTTTGTATGCAGATTTCAGTTACACAATTTAGTCATATAACACCAGTGCCCAATGACATGGCTGAAATTTCAGTTGCAATGGTGTATTAACTGCCAGTAATCACATAAGAGGCAAATTTCACTGCTGCTTCTTCAGCCCACAAATCCCTGTGTGAGCAACAAATGTGCATTGGGATTGATGACCCCACTTTTTCTAAAGCAGGTCTGAGATTGGTCACGGCATGTCCATTATTCAGTTCTCACACAGAGCAAATGCGTCTGTCAGTGATATACCCACGTGGTATTATAAAAATGGATTATCAAAAAAGGAAATTGGCCAACAAAGCTAAAGGAAAGCAAAGAAAGGAAAAGTGATAATGCTGCAAGTGAAATGCAAGTTAAATATAAAAGAATTTTAAAAGAAATAGCTGACAGTGGGAACATGGTCTCTGCTGCTGTTGCACAGACTCTAGAGGTGAAGCCAGAGGACCTCAGTGAAGGCAAAGTTGCAGCAGAGGCAAGGAGAGTGGTGTGAAAGGAGGGACGAAGTCTTCCTTGAGGAAGTGACATCCGTAAAAAGTTTCATGTTGAAGAAACTCTTGGAGATATTTCACAACTTTGGACACCCAAAGGGTAAAATGTTGGAAGCTGATCTAACTCTGAAAAGAGCATGAAGGGACTTCCCTGGTGGTGCAGTGGTTAAGAATCCGCCTGCCAATTCAGGGGACGTGGGTTCGAGCCCTCGTCCGGGAAGATCCTACATGCCGAGGAGCAACTAAGCCTGTGCACCACAACTACTGAACCTGCTCTCTAGAGCCCATGAGGCACAACTACTGAATCCTGTGCACCTAGATCCTTTGCTCCACAACAAGAGAAGCCACCGCAATGAGAAGTCTGTGCACCACAATGAAGAGTAGCCCCCGCTCACCGCAGCTAGAGAAAGCCTGCACGCAGCAACAAAGACCCAATGCAGCCAAACTAAATTTAAAAAAAGAAAAAATAACAAAAACAAAAACAGAAAAGAGCATGAAAATTTGCCAAAGCATAGGGAAAAAATGCACACTGCGTATCATGTTTTATAACAAGAAGGCAAGCACTATTCAAATTATTTTTGATAAATTTTCTACAAGGAAAGAAAACATTATTCTTAATATTTATAATGCTTTAAATTATAGTGTCATAAATATTAGTTTTACTAAAAAAAACTTTAGCCAACATTAAAGAGACAGTAAGAGAGTTTTCTAATATTTTGACAAAAATATATAAAGATCAGGGAGCAATTGTAAGTTTTCTAATGATTGTTAAGATCACATTGCACAGGGCCAGCTTGCACGGTAATTTCTGCAGTGCTATTCTACTACCTGAATCCATCAGCTCCCCATGTGTCTCCAAAGTGCTGACAGGATGAGGACCACCCATCTGAGCAGCATCTCTCAAACTGTGCTCCTTGGACATGGACATCAATATCAATAGCTTATAATTTATAAGAAATGTAATGTCTTGGGCTCTACCCCACTGGGGGCAAGACCTAGACATTTACATTTTATTTAACAAGCTCTACAGATGATGGTGACTCACATGCATGCTAAAGATTAAGAATCCCTGATCTAGAGAATAGAGAGCTTCCCTTACCAAGACTTCAGTGTGTGGAAGCAAGTGTTCTCAGGACTCTGCCAGTCATCCTGTGTTTTCCAAGCCTTAATTGAGTCACTCAACAGTCACTGTTGTTATTGAGAAAGTGCCTGCTGGGAGGAATCCAAAATGTATACTTTACCTCTTTTTAAAAAGTTTCACAAAACATTAAATTAAAAGAGAATAAAAACTAGGAAAGGCATGGCTTCTAAGTAGGAATGCACTTATTGAAATTTGATAACTATGTTTCATAAAAAAACGTTTCCTGATTCAACTGAAGATTAAATGTAGACACTGTTAAAATTATCCACAGACAGTTTAGTGATACAGTTAGCTTTTATTCAACAATCCATAAATTAGGCAGCATCCAGTCTAGAATATAGAAGGGAGCTCTGAAGAGCTGTACAAGGTGAGAGATTTTTATAGGCCAAATTGAGCAGGAACAAGGAAGTTACACTGCGCCTTTGCTGATGGGCTAAGGAGGGTTACTTTATGGAGAGCGAACATCTCAGAGCAGCTCAGATAACCTGTGCCAAGGAGGCAATGCTGATTGATTGATCTGGAACCTCATTTTCTGGAAGAGCCAAATGTAAAAAGATAGTTAAGTTTTGGATCACTAATGTGGGGCTTAGCACAAGTGACTCCATCTTGGGCCTATTATGGCTACTTTAACAGTACACACAAAAAATACACTTTTCCAACCAATGAAATGTAATATTGAAATTTGTTTTCTTAAACACAAATAAATGAAAGATATTTCCTTGATATTACGACACCAATATATACAAAAAGAAAAGTTTGATAGGTTTTGTGTATGATTCATATTATATCCACTGAAAACAGTGTGATTATTACTATAGCTGTGACCAGAATTTACAAATAGAATTTCTTTTAAGAACATTAGCCCAGGCTTTTCAAGGTTGCTACTTCAGCCATGATCACAAAACTTGTATAAGCTTAAGGACTGTGCTTGAATATTCAAGTAGGAAACCCTTTATGCAAAGTGGGAAATTTTTCTCTCACATTCCTTGACCCTTCAGGTTTTACATCTCTTAGTCAGTATGGCTTGCTTAGAAATCGTACAGCACTTTCTGAAGTATCTATTGGTCCTCTATATTCAGTAGCTCATGTCAAGGCCAAGAAGAACCAAAGAAAGAGTAATTGGCAAGATAATAACCACTTTTATTGGAAAAAATTACTTAAAATTATATTTGAGCTACTCTTAACTTCTTCATAGTCACATAATATAATACCTGTCGAGTATATTTTTCTGCCTTGAAATAGAAGGCTTGTAAAGTGATGCATGTAGAAAGTGTACTTAAATACTGGCACAGAATACTGCTCATTAGCTTCAGTTGTTTTAAACTAGCATTAAAAATAGAAGCATCATTCAATTTTAAGATACAATACAGTTTTCTTTTTCAATATCAACATATAATGAACATTATATATACTAGTGTATAAGGACTTAACCTCCCATTCAAGATGTAGTAGTGGGACAAGATCCACCCCTGTAATCAAAGAGCTGAAAAATAGGACACAAAATACAAAATGATGGTTTTCTGCTTTGGACATCTGGCAGCACATCGATGTTTCTTAAGAGTGGGAAAGCAAAGAAGTGAGACCAATGAATTCCCAGCCCACTGCTTAGAGAGAGTCTCCAGGCTACAGTGCAGATATGAGAGCTCAAGTAAGCCCAGAAGCCTCAATAATTTGAGAAAATGGAGCTGGGAATCCAGGCAATCAAAGGCAGCTAGAACTCACGGAACAGAGTATCAGAGAAGGGAATGCTGTATAGGGAGCCAGACTTGGAGACCTGCAGGGGCACCCCTGATTCACCAGCTTCATCCATCAGCACATGCATGTGAGGGGACTGCCAAAGCCTGGGGAGGAGCCACATGAAAATTATCCTTGAAGCTCGCACAGGCCAGGAAACAGTTCATGTTCCTACAAGCAAGACCAGGAAGCCTGGTAAACTTAAGGGCATCAGTTAGAGTACCTGGAAAGGTGTTGTCTCACCACTGAAGAAAAGGACTAAAGCACACAACAAACAAAGACATCAAAGAAGTTATAATCTTTGAAAACACTCCATTAATATAAAATAGAAAAAGAGGAAAAGGATAACAAAGAACTGATGAAAGAAATATAAATACAAAAACAAGTACCAATATAGTAGCTTTAACCACATCCAAATCAATAACAAATTAAATTTAAATAATCTAACTACCTTAATTTTTTTAAAGGAGCATCTATACTGAGTAAAAAACTATATACTGCATACAGGAAGACCATTTGGAATATAAAGATATAAATAGCTTAAGGCAGAAGTATGAATTAAAAAAATATCATACTAACACTAATGAAAAGAAAGCTAAAGGAGGTATGTAACACCAGAAAAAGTAGATTTCAGAGCAACAAATATTATCAGATATAAACATAATCATTACATTGATGATAAAGTATTGATTTATCAAGAACACATCACAATCTTAAATTCTACATCTAATTATAGAACTTCAAATATGAGAAGGGAAAATTTATAGAACAGCAAGAAGAAACAGACAAATCCAAAAATTTTAGTTGGAAATTTCAACACCTCTCTCTCAAAAATTGATAGGACAGGTAGAGAACATATCCATAAGAATATAGAAAACTTGAAAAATGCTATAACCAAAATGACTTAATTAACATTTATAAAATATTTCACACCATGGCAGAATACATATTGTTTTCAAATGCATATAGAATATTTACCAAGATCAACCATATTCTGGGCTATAAAACATGCCTTAATATATTTACCAGGATTAAATTAATAAATTTTTCTGATGACAGCAGAATTAAATTAGAAAAAAAATATCAATAAGAGAACTATATCTGGGAAATCCTAAATATTTGGCAATTAAGTAGCCTATGTTTCGAAGAAAAAGCAAAACAGAAATTAGAAACTGCATTGAACAAAATTAAACACACACTAGAAAATTTGGTGAGATGAAGCCAAAGCAGTATTTAGAGGGAAAGTGTTAGTATTACTTTGTCTTCTAAAAAAGCTGATTTTAGAAGAGAAAATGTCTCAGTTAAAAAGCTCAGCTTCCAACACAGAAAACTAGAAAATAAGGAGCAAACAAAACCCATAGTTAGCAGAAGATGGGAAATAATAATTATGAAGACAGGTATCAATGAAATAGAAAGCCAAAAATAATATATAAGGCAATGAAATAAAAAGCCATATTTCCAAGAAATTTTTAAAAATTACAGGCTCTAGGCAAACTGCTCAAGAATAAGAGAAGAAACAAATTACCAATATCAGTAATGAGAGCAGTAACATTACTACAGATTCTACAAATATTAAAAGAGTAATAAAGGAATGTTAATAACTCTATGATAATGTATTCAACTTAGATTATATAGATAATCTTTTTGAAAGAGAAAACTATTTAAAAACCTCCTAAAATAGATAATCTATATAATTCTATTCTATTAAAGGAAGTAAATTTTTTTTTTTTTTTTTTTGCGGTATGCGGGCCTCTCACTGTTGTGGCCTCTCCTGTTGTGGAGCACAGGCTCCAGACACACAGGCTCAGTGGCCATGGCTCACGGGCCCAGCCGCTCCGTGGCATATGGGATCTTCCCGGACCGGGGCATGAACCTGTGTCCCCTGCATCGGCAGGCAGATTCTCAACCACTGCGCCACCAGGGAAGCCCTAAAGGAAGTAAATTTGAAGTTTACCAAAAAATAAATAAATTAAAAACTTCAGGCATGGGTAGCTTTGATGGCAAAATTTATCCAATATTTATGGAAGAAATAATACCAAATTTTCATAAACTCTTACAGAAAAATTGAAGAAGACACTCCTCAGACAATTTTATGAGGCTATTATTAAACTAATAGCAAAACCATACAGACATTACAAAAAAAGAAAACTATAGACCAATATCCCTTATAAACATATTTAACAAATTTTTAGCAAACCAATTCAAAGGGTAATACATCATGACCACGAGGGGGATTATCAACATTGATTTAACATTTGAAAAACAATGTAGCACCATTTAACAGATTCAAGAACAATAACAACAAATGATCATCTCAATAGGCAGAAAAAGTGTTTCACAAAATTCAACATCAAATCCTGATAAACACACTTAGCAAATGAGAAAGAGAACAGAATATTCTCAGCTTTATAAAAGGCATCTTGAAAAAAACGTACATTTAATATTATATTAATAATGAAAGACTGAATACTCTGACATCAGGATCAAGATGAAGTCTAAGATGCCTGCTCTCAGCACTATTGTTCAACATTATACTGGAAGTTCTAGACATGGAAAAAGGGGAAAAAAGCAATAGAAAATAATAAAATGAACCCAGATCAGAAAGAAAACAAAATTGACTTTGTTCACAGATTCATGATCAACAATTTAAAAAAAAACACTATGGAATCAGCAAAAATTGTCCTAGTATTCATCAATGAGTTTAGCAAATTTGTAATACACAAACTTAATATCAAAATTAAATTATATTTCATGTATTAATTGTGACAAATGGAGATTGAAATTTAAAAACAATGATATTAATAACAGCACTTTATATAAAATATGCAGTTGTACATTTTACAAAGTTATACATTTTACAAATGTATATGCAAGTTTTGTAAACTGAAAACTAAAAACAATTGCTGAGAGAAATTTAAAAATTAACTAAATGTATAGATATACTGTGATCATGGGGTCAACTCTTCCCAGGTTGATCAATAAACTCAACACAATCCTGTGAAAATCTCAGCAGACTTTTGGTAGCAATTGACAATCTCTTTCTAAAATTTGTATGGAAATACAAAGAACCTAGAATAGCCAAAACAGCTCTTTAAAAGAATAACAAAGTTGGAGGACTGAAACTACCTCATTTCAAGGATTACTATAAACCAATTTTAAGACAGTGGTGTATTCTGTAAATATGCAAAATAAGATATTTTTATCTTATTAAACCCACACGTATATGGACAACTGTTTTAAAATGGTGCTAGAACAATTGGGTAGCTATATGAAAAAGAAAATATAAAGCTTGACCATGACTTTATACCACATTTAAAAACTTAAGTCAAAATATATCCAGTTCTAAATGTAAAACCCAGAATTATGACTTCTTAAAGGAAACAAAGGAGAAATGTTCAGGATCCCTTGATTTGCTAAAGATTTCTTAGCTGCAATATAAAAAGTGCATTCATTTAAAAAAATTGATAAATTTGACTTATTCAAAGTTAAGAATTAAGCTCTTTGAAAGACATTGTTAAAAGAATGAAAAGACAAGCTTCAAATCTTTCCAAATTGTACACTTTAAATATGTATAGTTTACTGTGTGGCAATTATACCTCAATAAAATTGTTTAAAGAAAAACACAAGCCAGAACCTTGAGAACATATCTAATAATCATTTGTCTATCAAAAGATTTGTATCTAGAACAAGCAACTTCAATAACAAGAATATGAACACCCTTCCAAAAAAACCCCAAAAAGGTAAGAAAATAGCCAAAAAATTTGAACAGACATTTCACCAGTAATATTATATGGACAGCATGTAAGCATATGAAAAGATGATCAACATCATTAGTCATTAGGGAAGTGAAAATTAAATCCACAAAGTCTAAAATTTAAAAAGTCAATCATATCAAATATTGGCTTTATAAGATTGAAACCCACATGGATGGCAAATGAGAATGTAAAATGGTATATCCTCTTTAGAAAAAAGTTTGGTTGTTTCTTGAAAGTTAACTGTAAAGCAATTATATTCCAATAAAAATGTTAAAAAAAAAAAGTTAACCAGATATACATCATATGACCCAGCCATTTCACTATAGGGTATTACCCAATAGAAAAAAAGGCATATATTCACACAGAATTTTTTCTGAATATTCATAGCATTTTTATTTGCAATAGCCCCAAACTAAAAACAACCCAATATCCATGGATATGTGAATGGCAAAGGAATCATGGTATGGAATGGAATATTACTTAACCATAAAAAATAATAAATTATTGATATACCCAACAACAAAGATGCAGCTCAAAACAATTATGCTGAGTGAAAGAAACCAGGGAAAATATTACATAATACATTATTTCCTTTATATTAAATTCTATAATATGCAAGCTAATGTACAGTGACATAAAGCAGGTCAGTGGTTGCCTGGAGATAGAGGTGGTTGCAGGGAAGGGCATGAGAAAGGTTTCAAAGGTGCCCCAGGAAACTTTTGGGAGTGAAGGATATATTTATCTTGATTGTGGTGATTCTCTCATAGGTGTGTACACATATGCCGAGACTTATCAAAGTTTACACTTTATTTGTAGTTTGTTGTATGTCCATTTCACCTCAGTTAAGGTGATACTAACCAGAGAGAGACAGACAAACAGAGATAAATTAATTTTGTCTCATAAACTGACACATCTTTAATGCTATATTAACTTTCAATTTTCTGTTATTCTTTGCTGTACATTCTCAATCAGCAACTGAACTGACATCTTAGGCCTAATTTTTATGAAGATTATTTCCTATACACCCTTGAGTTTTGTGATTTTTTTTCTGTAAATTGCTAATAAACTACTGAAGTATAAAATAGAACTAATATTGAAAATAATTTCCAAATGCTTTAGTGACAAATGTTCTTGGTTTATTTCTTAGATCTCCTGACTTATTTAGAATAATTAGCAAATTAAACATAGAATTCTGAAGTAAAGGATTAACATTTTAGTAGACATCAGCCTTCATACAGTTTCACAAAAATATATGAAAAAAATGATAATTATATATTTAGGTGAAGATAAGTTAAATAAGATGGTATTATATGCAGTTTGTTATATGTCAATTTTACCTCAGTTGAGGTAAGAGAAAATCCACAGATAATTAAAATATTAACCAAAATATACTAGTATATTCAATATTTTTTCTTAAAAATCACCCAATAGACATGCAATATATTATACTATACTCTTTCAGGTAAACAAATGACTGAATTTCAAAAAATTATACAAAAAGCCTCAATATTTAATCATTTGCAAAATAAGAAGAAATGTAAAGATGAGAAGGAAGAAAATTAACCATATTGAGCACTCATTATCTGCCAGGGACCATGCTAGGTTCTTATTCAATGTTTCATTTAACCAACAGAATCAATCAATCAACAGTTTCAAATTTAATAACAAAGCTTCAGTCTGGAACTTTGATCATGTTTCACAACCCACTGACAAAAGAGTAACTCTTGTTTCTTTTTTTCTACCATACTTCAATGCTTAACATAGTGTCAGACTTATTGTAGAAGCTCAATATTTTTTTTCTTGATGAATGCATGAATTATCCATTTACCCCCAAATTTTTTTATTTCCCACGATGAACATTAGAGTGAGACATAATTTTAGTCTAGAGACTATTACATTTAAGAGAAGAGAGAAACCTAAGTAGATCGCTGTCTGGCTACAAAAGCGAAGACTCCCAAAGCTGGAAGCACTGTGAAAAGAGTCTATGTTCCAGGTCCAAATCAAAGAGAAAACTGATTTTTTCAGGACACCCACAATGTATCAGCCTCAGTGACAAGCTCAATTTAATCAAGCTTGTGAAAGACTAACCTATAAAACAGATTGCTGATGTATTCATTCAAGTGAAATAGAACTTTCAAAGGTCAAGAATATTCTTGTCAGCTGGTCAGTACATCCTGATCACAGTAATAAAGTCTTTATGGAGAGCAGGTATCATTAGAATATTGCTGGTGAGCAGGGCAATTAGGAAGATGATCATAATGGTCAGGGCCATCAGGTTGTGATTGTCTGAGGCAGCCATCAGAGATACATGTCCCTCTCCTTGGACGGTCCTGAAATCACTCTGATGTATTCTTGCTCTTTATTATCTTTTTCTGTGGACTCCATACAGAACTACCTTCACTTAACATAGTCTCATTTCTCTTTCAAAATGTTCCAATAACCCAGTTTAGATTATGTCTTCTTTGTATATCAATTGCATTTCAGTAGTGTCTTCTGAAGTTTATACCCTAAATTCCTTGACTAAAGTTCAACAATGCCTTTCTCATTTTGATTTCACTTAGGGAAGTATTTTCCCATGGCTATGAACTGTGTCTTAGCATGGGATTGTTGGTTATTGTTTTTGCAGATAGATGATGTCATATATTATAGGTTTAATTTCAATTACCTTAAATTATCATGAAGTTATAATATATAATTCACCATAACCAAGTATGTGTGGTACATTTTAAAAATAAAGCAAATAGTTTAAATGTTTAAACAAAGGAGTTCACTGGAGATATGGTTATTAAAAAAATAACAACACAAAAGTAATCCAGTACATCATATTCAAAAATATGAAATATCATGAAACTATTTTAAAAGCATGAACTCTAAGTAAAATATGTAAAATGTAAGTTACTGTGCATTGATTCTATTTTGTTAAAAAGTGAGGGGGAATGTGAATAAATATGCACAAATATATCTAAATATATATGTTTACATACAAATGTATCATGGAATTAGTGAAAGGTAAAATATACATCAACATATTAATATAATCATTCAAAGGAGTAGATTAATGGGCAAATGAGGTGAAACTATTCACTGTCTTAATTAACTGTCCTTCATATTGATCAATTTGTTGCAATAAGCCAGTATTTTGATTTTTAAGTTAAAAAGAGTAAAGGACTAATAAATTCAAATGTTGCATCCTTTGGCTCTTCATTTTCACTTTGATTCCATTCATGCTCATTTTCCATTTATATTTTCTAGGACTTAGTCTTCTTTGTTACCATGTTTTATGGCAGCTTAGAATGATTGATCATCTTGAAGCCACTCACAATATATACGTCATTTTATAAGATTTTGTTGTTTTATTGATTTGGGGGCAAATGTTGTTCCTCTGATTAGTCAGTATTATTTTCTACTTATTCTATCTCTGGTCATCACTGTATACTTACTGACAGGGAGAGAAGCAAGGCAAGAGTGAATATTTTGTGTGTTGGACAGGGAGTGAGTATTGGTTTTGGTACAAAGAGCTACGTGGAGGAGAATTTATTGACATGAAGGCACTCACCCCTGACTTACAATTCAAAGTTCTGAGAAGGACATCTAGGTCTAGCCTGTATTTGAGGTTTTTATGGACTGAATTGTGTCCCCCAAAATTCATCTATTGAAGCCCTAACTCCCGATGTGATGCTGTTTGGAGATTGCCTCCCTTTAGGGAGGCAATTAAGGTTCAATGAGATCATAAATGTGGGGCCCTAACCCAATAGAAGTCCTGTCATTTTAAGAAGAGAAAAGAGACACCAGAGCTCTCTTTTTCCCTCTCTCTGTCTCTCTGTCTCTATCTCTCTCTTGCTCTTCCTCTCTCCCTCTCTCCACATCTACCCCCCACTCTCTCTCTTCTATACACACACAGAGGAAAGCCATAAGAGGGCACAGTGAGAAGGCAGTTTCTCACTTCCACAAGCCAGTAAGTGAGCTCTCACCAGAACCCAGCCCCTTCCAAATCTTTGAGCTTGGACTTACAGCCCCCAGAAGTGTGAGGGGAATAAAGCTTCTGCTGTTTAAGCCACCCAGTCTGTTAGAGCAGTATAAGTAGACCAGTACAAGGGTGACATGGCTTCTTAAGACACGACCTGCAATAAATGATGGGTTTATACTGGAACTTCATTAGCCTGTTATTGAGGAAAACGGGAGGCTCCAATAAGTGAGAAATTAGCACTGATTATCACATGAGATCAGAGACACTCACCATGTATGTTTCCCAGAAAAAATCTAATAGAACAATTCCTTAACTAATCCTACATGGAATACACTAATGAACGGAGCCCCAGTATCTTTAGGAAGCTATCCTTTTTTGAGACTATCCTTCGTAAACCAGGTTGACTGAGGGAAATATCACCACAGAATATGCTCCCCAGTATCAAGAGTAATTACAGAATTCTGCAAGGGCAGGAGTCACATGGCAGTACCTTACCTTCAAAGACAGTGTGAATATGAGCTATTTTTATTCACAGCAGTCCTGTATGTTGGTATTTTCCCACACCAACAACAAATTTTCTAACTCTCTGCACATCAACTTGGTTATGCTTTGTCTTTTCTTCCCCTAATGCCCCCACCAGTATCCTCATCTGAGGGTTTACAGAATATCTGATTTATTATCATTGTATTTCCCACCATATTGCCTCAGATTAAGGGAATCATTTTAAAACAAAGGAGTTATAACATTCGGTGCCTGCCCTGAGATCTATTTATCTTACTCCTGCTTGATAGAACAATGAATGCTTTGTTAAAAGCTCAGCTGAAGTGACAATTTAGAAACAACCCTCAGCAGGGTTGAGGCCTCTCCTCCATTGTTGGTTGTATATTTTTCACCAACCAGTGATACATAGTACTGGGATCCAAGCAGCTAGAATTTATGGTCCAAAGCCAAGGGGAAGAAGTTGGATTGGAACTGAAGCCAAATCCAGCCTCTGTACCCCGACACTGGAGTTAAATCTCAGAGACAGAGTTTTAGGTGAAGCAGAAAAGAATAGCTTTATTTCTTTGCCAGGCAAAGGGGACCACAGCAAGCTAATGCCCTCAAAATCATGTGTCCTGCCCTGGAGGGGGTCGTGAGGCATTTTATAGTATTCAAGGAGCAGGGCGTGGTCAGCTCGTGGACATTCTTCTGATTGGTTGGTGGTGAGGTAATCAGGAGTCAGCATCATCAATTTTCTGGTTCCAACCATCTAAGGTCTTTGTGCTTGTGGGCAGAATAGTTAACTTCTCCCACCTGGTGGGGATTTCAGTATGTGCAAAACAGCTCAAAGATATTGTTATGTGTATCCCTTGAGGGGGAACCAAGACCCTGCCCCAAGGCTGTGTTATTGTTTCTTGGCTACTCCTGTCTTTTCTCCTCTTCCCTCTCCTTCCCTGATTAGCAGCCCTTTGAATCTGTCCTTTGGATCTCAGGGAAGGTCATGGAGGCTGAATGAAGCCTATTTCCTTCCACAAGAAAACAGAAGACACAAAACTGCTTTTGTGCCCAGGATCCCCACAGGGTCCTGCTCGCTTTCATGACCTTTCACCATCCCTTCCTGTGTCCCAAATTCTGAATTTTCCTCTTTGTCTTTGCAACCTTATATTCTACCTGTCCTGCTTCTCAGACTCTGGATCAACTTCATCCCTGACTGAATCAACAGGCAAAGAGAATAATTATTAAACTGAATGAATAATCAATTTCCATAAGGACCCACAGTTGCTGCTAAAAATGGGGTAGTATATATGGTATCCAGAGTCTTTATCAGAGTGACTCTTGATGCATCTATGCCCAGAGATAATGGTTAAAG
Organism: Physeter macrocephalus; assembly: GCF_002837175.3. Lineage (NCBI taxonomy): Eukaryota > Metazoa > Chordata > Mammalia > Artiodactyla > Physeteridae > Physeter > Physeter macrocephalus. The sequence goes on from NC_041231.1 coordinate 63,919,999, forward strand.
GTCTATAAAGAAACCTAGCACAACAAAGGTGCATCAAATTAGGGATGGGGGTCTGGATCTCCACACAAGGGCAGCAACACTTAATGGCTCAAGAGCTATGTGAAGGTAAGGGCTATCCAGCATTAGTGGAGGAAGAGGCAGATTTTGATTAAAAGCAGTTAGCCTCAGGACCAGTCACAGAAATGGAGACTGTAGCTTTTTTACTAATATTCTTTCATTAAGTATTTGTAAATATGGCTGCTGGTAGCACCTGGAGTGAGACCCTAGGACCTAACAAAGTGTACAAATGAATATTAATGGTTTTGCATTTGGACTGTATTGCACATCTTTTAAGAATCACTTCAAAATCAAATCCTGTTGCCCTACCTATTCATCTAGCTGGTGCTAGAGCAACAGATTTCCTGCAGGCTTCCATCACCTCCACACAGGAACAGCCTGACAGTGCCTGCATCAGGCCTGCTTGTCTCCATTCTTATTTACTACTCAGGGTCTTCTATGACGCTGAAGTGTGACCATCCACAAGAACCTGCTTGGAAATGCCCTAGAACCCAAATGTGTGGAGCAGATAATGCCCTGTGGGGGAAACGCTTGGTTCCAGGTGGCCTCTAGAAGCTAGAAAACACAAGGAAATAGACTCTCTCCTGGAGCCACTAGAAAGTAATGCAGCCCTGCCAACACCTTGGTTTTATCCCTGAGACTCTTGTCAAACTCCTGACCTACACAATTAAAAGACAATAAATTTGTGTTGTTTTAAGCCACTAATTTTATGGTAATTTCTTACAGCAGCAGAAAACTAACATGCCACTTGATCCACTTTAATTAATGATTATTTCCTTGACCATTTCCCCTTTACAAGACTGCAATTACCTTCAGAGGGTCTTAATTTCTCCACCTCATTGTCAGGGTAGTATTTCAAAGTGCTACAACCTGAATTCCAGACCCTTCACCATCTAACTCCTACCCATTTTTCTGTCTTTACCCCTTCACTTTCTTAATTTGAACTCTAACCCAACCGATCTGACAATGTATTTATCAATTAGATCTTTAGAAATTAAGCTTTTTATAGCAGATATTTTTTCTCTCTTTTACAATCATCATCAATGTGCTTTTCCCACCATGACTGGTATCTGTATGTAGGAGTGTTAAAAAACAATATTCAACTGAGTAAATCTGAAGATCTAATTGGCTTTATTGAACAACTCGCGAATCCATAGCATCCCACTTAGCAAATAGAACAGAGCTCCGAGGAGCCGGACAAAATGGAAGGTTTTTAAAGAAAAAGGTGGTGGGACGAGCAAGGGATAAACAAAAGAAAGGATTGTTTCAGACTAGGTGACCTTCTTTTGGGGGAAGGCAGGGGTCTATGTGGCAAATTAACCTCACTGCTGCTGGTCAGGAAATTTCAGACTGACTGATTAAATGTCACATTGTTACCACACCAGGTTTCGAGGTGCAGCAAGCCCGAGGTTTTCAGCAGAGAAAGGGAAAGGTGATTGGAGGCAGGGAAAAGGTGAGGTAATCAGTGTTCTGCACAGGTGTATCTGAGTTATATGCTTCTTCATGGGATGTATGTTCAGAAAATGGAGGCATCAGCATGATATGATGGTGGGATTTCAGCCCTCTGACATCAAGATGTCATTCACTGGACATTTGCACAGGCCCAGTTTTAAGGTCAGTGGTCCCAACCGGTTCAACCTAGACAAGAGCTGAGTCCAAGTTCCTGAAAAACTTAAGCCCCAGTTACTATAGTGACCTATACGTCAGAGGTGTTATCCACTGGGGGTGGGGGGCCGCAAAGGGTTAAGGAGACTTGTGATATACTACCTAGGCTTCATGAAGCTTGGAGGGTATGCAATTTGCAAAAATGATTAAGGCAAGCTTGATTAGTGAAGGCAAGTTACAAGTGAATAACGTTTTTACTAAGCTGTTAGACAAGCCTAAGAGTTTCTGGACATGACGTCATAAAACTCCTAGAAGAGAACATAGGCAAAACATTCCCTGACATAAATTGTAGCAATATTAGATGTCTCCCAAGGGAAAAGAAATAAAAGCAAAAATAAACAAAATTACCTAATCAACCTTAAAAGCTTTTGCACATCAAAGGAAACCATCAACAAAACAAAAAGACAATCTACTGAATGGGAGAATATATTTGCAAATGGTACAACCAACATGGGGTTAATACTCAAAATACACAAACAGCTCATATAACTCAATATCCAATAAACAAACAAAAAAATCTAAAAATGGACAGTAGACCTAAAGAGACATTTTTCCAAAGAAGACATACAGATGCCCAACAGGCACATGAAAACTCAACATCACTAATTATTAGAGAAATGCAAATCAAAACCACAATGAGGTATCACCTCACACTGGTCAGAATCAAGAAGTCTAAAAACAATAAATGCTAGAGAAGATGAGAAAAGGGAACCTTCCTACACTGTTGGTGGGAATGTAAATTGGTACAGCCACTATGGAAAACAGTTCCTTAAAAAACTAAAAATAGAACTGCCATATGATCCAGAAATTCCATTCCTGGGTATAAATCCAGAAAAAATGAAAACACTAATTTGAAAAGATACATGCACGCCAATGTTCATAGCAGCACTTTTTACAATAGCCAAGACCTGGAAGCAACACAAGTGCTCATCACAGACAATTGGCTTAAGAAGATCTGATATACACATATACACCCCCAAAAGGGAGAGGGTGGGGGGAGGGACAAATTAGTAGTATGAGATTAACAGATACAAACTAGTATACATAAGATAGATAAGCAGCAAGGATTTAGTGTATAGCACAGGGAATTATACCCAATATCTTGTAATAACCCATAATGGAATATAATCTGCCAAAAAAAAAATTACTATATTGTACACCTGAAACTAATGCAATATTGTAAATCAACTATACTTCAATTAAAAAAAAAAATTCAGTTAGTCATCTCTTTCTGTTAACCCTGTGGGGCACATGTTTAACATTCCTGGGAGGGGCTGAAACTGCTGATAGGTATTGTCTTGATTTGCTGATGTGGGCTTAGCACAAGTGACTTCACTTTGGGCCTATTGTTTGTTTGTTTAACATTATATTAGTTTCAGGAGTACAACATAATGATTTGATATTTTAATAGATTAGATCCCATATAAAGTTATTATAAAATATTGGCTATATTCCCTGGCTGTACGTTATATCCTTGTTACTTATTTACTTTATACTTCACTGTACCTCTGAATAGTCCCTGCCCCAACCCCTCTCCCCAGTGGTAGCCACTATTATGTTTTCTATATCTGTGAGTCTGTTTCTGTATTGTTATATTCATCTGTTTGTTTGATATTTTAGACTCCAATATAAGTGAAAACATACAGTGTTTGTCTATCTCTGGTTGACTTATTTCATTAGTTTAATATCCTAGAAGTCCATTCATATTGTTACAAATGGCAAAATTACATCCTTTTTTATGGCTGATATATAACAACTTCTTTAGCCATTCATCTCTTGATGGACGCTTAGGTTGCTTCTATATCTTGGCTATCATAAATAATGTTACAATGAACATAAGGGTGCATGTATCTTTTTAACTTAGTGTTTCCATTTTCTTTGGATGAATACCCAGAAGTGGGAGTGCTGGGTCATATGGTAGCTCTATTCTTAGCTTTTTGACATACATCCATACTGTTCTCCACAGTGGCTGCACCAACTTACATTGCCACCAGCAGTGTTCTAGGGTTACTTTCCTCCACATCCTTGCCAATATTGGTTACTTGCAGGTTTTTTTGATGATAGCCATTTTGACAGGAATGAGGTGATATATCATTGTGTTTTTGATTTGCATATTTCTCTGGTGATTAATGATGTTGAACATCTTGTCATATACCTGTTGGCCATTTGTGCATCTTCTTTGGAGAAAGGTCTATTCAAGTCTTTAAACAATTTTTTAAACAAGTTATTTGGGTTTTGTTGTTGTTGTAGGTATTGAGTTGTAAGAATTATTTATATATTTTGGATAGTAATTCCTTGTCCAATATACAGTTTTCAATTATATTGAAATGGAGAAGTATTTTCTCCCATTCCATAGGTTGCCTTTTCACTCTGTTGATTCTTCCCTTTGCTGTGAAGAAACTTTTTAGCTTGATGTAGTTTTGCTTGTTTACTTTTGCTTCTGTTGCCTGTGCTTTTGGTGTCATATCCAAGAAAGTACTGGTAAAACTAATGCCATGAAGACTTCCCCTATGTAGTGCTCTAGGAGTTTTATAGTATCAGGTCTTATGTTTAAGACTTTAATATATTTTGAGTTGATTTTTGTATATTATGGGTTCAATTTAATTCTTTTCCATGTGAATATCCAATTTTCCCAGCACTTTTTATTGAAGAGACTATCCTTTCCCCATTGTGTATTCTTGGCACATTTGTTCACAATCAGTTGACTATCATGCATTGGCTTCTCACTATTCTGTTCCATAGGTCTATATGCCCATTTTATGTCAGTCCAATACTGTCTTGATTACTGTAGCTTGGTAATATATTTTGAAATCAGAAAGTGTGATGTCTCCAACTTTGTTCTTTCTCGAGATTGTTTTGGCTATTTGGTGTCCTTTGTGGTTCCATATGAATTTTAGGATAGTTTTTTATTTCTGTAAAAACAATACCATTGGGATTTCAATAGGGATTGAAAATAAATTAATATGGAAAACATCCTCAATGCATATAAGATAATTTTCCAATTTGGTATGTTGAACCCTGGTATGGAATATTTTACAAAATTCCAGGAAAAAAACCCAAAGCTACTCAACAAAGATTTCACACACCTCCAGTGGAGAATATTTACCCAAATTAAGGGGGAAATGAAATCTGAGTACTGTAAGGGTACACTGTGTTCTAGGACAAATAATGTTGATCATATTGTATCAAAAACATTTTCTCATTCTGTTACTGATTTTCAAGGATAAACAAAGAATACTTTAGGAAGAAAAAAACAAATCACCTTGAATACAAAAGCTGTGATTTAAAAAAACTAGCATTATGCTTGATGACAGGTGATAATGGAACAATATTTTCAAAATCTGAAGGGCAAGTATAAATCAAAAATTTTACAAATAACCAATTCAGAATGCACTATGAGTATAGGATAATAAAAAGTAATCCTCAAACAAAATATAACTCACAAAAGACTGAACTTTTGAATGTTTAAAAATGTGACTTGACTATTTTAATGGATACGTATAAGTTTGGATTTCTAGCACTTGGACCCACTACCTATTTTGAAGGAATCCCACACAGGCGAGCTCTGTCTCAGATCTCCTATACAGAATATAGAGGAGCTGTTCCCTTTTCTCATGTTCTGACAGCTGGTCTGTGGACGTGTGCAATAAGTGTGGCCAAGATGCTCCCATTCAATACTGAGTGTGGTGTCCCGTTTAAGGATATTTAGATATTTTTATGGATACTGGAATCAAAGAAGTATACTGTTGAAAGGCAATAAACATCTAAAAGCCTAGAAAGAAATAAACAAGGGCAACAAAGTTCATCACTGCAATGTGTATCCAGTCTTTTCAATGATTAAATCAGTAGCAAGTGCCCAGCTGTCAAATGGTTAAATACTGAGAATGCTGGTCATGCAGTAGCATCTTGTTCATGACTTGCTTCCCTGATCCCTGCTTGAGCCTAGTTTTTAACAATCCTATAAATCCTTTGAGCTACTCAATAGCATTAGAATAAACTTATTTATTCTCTCCTCATGTTACAGTCAGTTTCTACTGTTGGCAACCAAGAACCCTCAACAATGCAATAATGAAATACACTTAGCCAAAACATAAATCAAAATTAAGAACTCGAGTTTTGAGTAGCTGGCTATAATTCAACAATTTTTAAAATTTCAAATTAGTTGAATTTTCAAGTTAAATTCAAATTAATTTTAAATATATTTAATTTAATTTAAAAATATATACTAACATATAGAAATACTATAGTGTTTTTATAAAACCATTTCTATGTGTCTTACTATTTGGTTTTGCCTCTGTGTTTATCCTTAGAAAGATACATGGAAGAATATTTATCTTCTATTAGTGTTTCTTACTTTGGAGTGTTGGGTTTAAGTTCATTATAGACACTTTTTTTATACTTTTCTACATTGTTTAAAATATTATAAAGTATATTTGTAATTTTTATATAACTAACAAAATTATTATTTTAAAAAGATAGAAAGTAAGATTTATATGGCTTAAAACAAATAATATTTGCAAGTTCTGTTTTCCTCTGAAAGGGCTACATGTTAGTCAAGAAAAAAGATTTGTGATTGAATGACAGCATGCTGTAATGAAAAAGGCATTAAGACCTAGAATTATTCCAGAGTTGTGGCTGTGTTTCATTGAAATATTTATTACTTTCACTGAGTCTCTTTTCTTATCTGGAAAATGAAAGAATCTAACCAAGAGTCTTTTGGTTCTTACATTTATAAAATTCAATTACTAATGTTTAGAATAAATTATAAAGTCAAACAACTTCCATACATTATACATATCTTCTATATATAACTTGTACACACATTTGATAAGAGTATCTTTAAGTCAGTGACACATGATCATTTTGTTCTCTTGTACAAGAAGTTTGGGGAATAATTTCCCTCATTTTTCTGTGAATTAGGTCCCATATTTGATGAGTAAGCTTCTTTGAGAAGTCCAGTTTCAATCATCACCTTATCAAATACTGTAAGCAAAAGAAAATAGATCAATTTCCTATTTTCTTTGCCAACTTCCTTAGTTTTATAGAAACTGCTCCTAACTTGCAAGAAAAATAATGCCATATTAAACTTAGTATAACACTTAACATGCTGGCATGGTTTAAAGCACTTGACATATATTCATTCATGTCATCGTGACAATGTTATCATTTTCTTTCTATAAAGGAGGTAATTACCCAAGGCCATACAGTAAGTGGTGGAAGTTAAATTTAAACCCAGGCACCAGTCTCCTGAATCTTCAATCTAGCACAGTATGCAGCATCTTCTAAGAAGTTAATAGTTTGATTCTGATCATCAATATGGAGCATTTACCATGGCAGACACTGTTAGGAACTAGAGATTCAAAAATGCATAATCTCCAATTCCTTCCTCAAGTAACCTGAAACACATGTTTATTTCTTTTTTGGAAGCTTTTCCCCCTTTCCTTTTAGTAAAATAACCATAAAAATGGTAATATTGTATTCTATACTAAGTCACTGTCACCTCATTAACTTTCTTTACAACTTCTCAAAAACACAGGTTTTCCACTTGTATCAATGCAGTTTGATTTGCTTCCCTCATACACAAGTTGTTTGTTTCTCTTCAACACTCCTAGTACCACATTTGAAACTCCTTCATTGTTTCCCATCTGTCTGCTATCTCCTCCAAACTCAAGGAAAGCTTAGGGACTAATGTATCCACCTGCATCCTCTCTCTAGGAATGGGATCATTTGGATAGACAATGGTTTTCAAGTTTTCAATTAGCCGTAGGTCTCAGTAAAGCATCCTCTACATTGTTTCAAATGCAAGGGTTTATGTGCTTGTGTTTGAAGGTGTGTTTGTGTTGTGGAGGTCGGGAGGATGCAGAGGGAGAGAGGGAAGGGAGAGAGCTAGTGGTCAGAAATATTATACATTCCTTCATTCTTTGTTTTTTTTTTTTTTTTGTGGTACGCGGGCCTCTCACTGTTGTGGCCTCTCCCGTTGCGGAGCACAGGCTCTAGACGCGCAGGCTCAGCGGCCATGACTCACGGGCCCAGCCGCTCCGCGGCATGTGGGATCTTCCCGGACCGGGGCACGAACCCGTGTCCCCTGCATCGGCAGGCAGACTCTCAACCACTGCGCCACCAGGGAAGCCCCCTTCATTCTTGAAATGATTTTATTCCACTCAATAGCACTTAACTAGAATTAAATACCAATATTAAAATCATCCACTCATGTAACAAACATTTCATGAAGTGCCTACTAAGCCCTTTATAAATTTCATATTATGAAATCAAATTTGATTAAACTATTAAGAACTTTGAGCTCTCTAAATTAAAGATATGTATATCTTTATAATATCTTTATGTATCTATATCTTCATAATATCCATTTTTAAAGGCCTGAGGCTTTTATCCTTAAATATCAATTTAACCATAAAATGCTGATTAACTAGTTAAACATTTAATAACTAATTAAAACATATATGCCTCTACTTTTATTATAAGCCATTATTGTATGCATTGTTTTGTATTTGTTAATAGTCACACACCGTAAGATGCCAACCAAAGGTCCTTACTAATCCGGTCGGAGAAATAAACATCAACCCACCTCTGTGAAACCCCTCACTGCATTGTATCAGCTGTTGAATTATCACTTCACTTCTATCACTCCTATTCTTCATCTAAAAATAAAATATAAACCTACCATTATAAGATTAAGTAGTCAATATTCCTCATATCATTTTCCAGATTCTGGAGAGTACTTTTGAATGTTGACTTTTTAAAAAAAAATTATAGATTAATTAATGGAAATATTTCCAGATACAGTTTTTCTCTAAACAGCATTAGTTATGGTATCATTTGTCATCCGAAATTGTCCCTTGAACTGCTGAAAAGCAGTTGATCCCTAACTAGCCAAAAAAGAAGGTAATTTGGTTTTCAAATTTAGTTTAAATTGACATGTTTTTTAATCATGTACTAGAGGACAAAACTTAGGAGTTTTGAAGTATAGGATGTGTCTACATAAAAGCAACAGCCCCACCCTCCCTCAGATAACCTAATATTTTAAATAGCAAGGAGTACCATTTGGTGAGGCTACCTCTAAAGGCTAGTTTGTGTGAAACTAGCAAGTGCCTTGGTGTCAATGAACATTAGCTATCTGAGAATCCTGTTTTGCCTTCTGAATGTGAGACTTAAGGATGTGGATGGAAAACAACTGTGCCATTTTATTCTAAAGGATATAGTTTTGTTGCATGTTTACAAAAATTCTGAAGACAACGAATTAAATGCAGATATTACGTTAGAGAATTAGAGGTTCTCTCCTTGAATGTGAAAAGATAGTCTTTGGACAATGAAAGAGAAAATGTTAAGTTTCAAAGGAATGATAAATGGAATTTATACTTAAAACCTCTCCAAAGAAGAAAGAATGTGAACTCCACAGCTCTATTTTGTCCAGTGTTATTCCATGTGGTTTTAGGAGGGATTTTGTGGGGAAAACTTTGCGTTAAAATAAATTAGGAAATATTGAGTTGAACAAGGTGAAACAAATGTCTTTACTACTGAACTGCTCAGATCCATGGAGGTCCTACCTTATGAGTTTCTAAGAGGAGCACATTGGCTGCAGTAAGTCAGCACACACAAGACAAGGCAAGGCAGGGTCTGAACGATTTGACTGGTAAAGACGTGACAAGACACTTTTAGACTCAGACAGTTGATTATTTATACACTGAAAGGAAGATCTGCCAAAGGTGTCAGGTCCCTGCCGTCCTGTCCACACACCCAAAATGACGACACTGAAGTGAAAGGGGCCGATGACTCTGATGCATTTTGAGGTGCTCTAATGGGTTCTAGACTGCAGCTAGGTGGTTCAAGATTCTGCAGCTCTGTTCTGAGGAGGGCAGGGCAGAGAACCCCACAACTCATCAGAACCCAGGGGTGATAGGAAAGAGTTTCATGCCAGCCCCTCAGGGGAGCCAGACAAGCAAATGGAAGATGACCTCGTGGTAGCTCCTTATGAGTCCACCATGCTTGATGAAGGCCCCACAAACGCTTGCCTCTGTGGCTGATGTGGATGTGTCCAAACTCGGCAGGGTTCCCACCAGAGCCGCCCCCTTCACAGCACTTTCCTGATGCACTTGACCATGGAACTCGTATTTCTCATAAGAAATTAACATTCTTCAGACAGATGTGGGAATGGCTGGTCTAGTCTAACTCTGATTCATATCTGTGTCCAAGATAGTCTTCAGGGGAGAAGTTAACAAATGATCAGAGAGGCCCTGGAGGAGGCATAATGCTAGAAAACATTAGGGGACAGTGTCCAGCTGTGATGATTAATAGTATGTGCCGACTTGATTGTGCTAAGTGATGCCCAGATTGCTGGTAACACCTTACTTCTGGGTGTGTCTGTGAAGGTGTTTCTGGAAGATTAACATTTGAGTCAGGCCTTTGGACTTGAACTGGGACTTACACTTTTGGCTCCCCTGGTCCTCCGGGTTGGGGCTGGGACTCCACTATCTGCTTTCCTGGGCCTCCAGCCCAGATCTGTGACAGCAGGTCACAGAACTTCTCAGCCTCCATGATCACATGAACCAATCCTTCAAAATAAATCTCTTTCTGTCTCTCTCTTTCTCTCTCTCTCTCTTTCTCTATCTATCTATCTGTCTATCTATCTGTCTGTCTTATTGGTTCTGTTTCTCTGGATAACTCTGACTAATGCACCAACAAGGTGTAGAGAAATGTGCAAAGAAGGGGATAGGAATTTGAGGGGAGCAGAAGCTTCTATCCCAAAGGAGCAGAAGAGTAGAAACCAGGATGTAAGCGAAAAGCTACAGGCAGATGGGCTACATATGTAATGGGTTAGGTTCGTACGGGCAGCAGAATTCTTTCAAGCTCCATTTCTTAGGATGAATGAGGAAGTTGCAACTATACAGCTATATTATAGTCTGGTTTGAAAATATCCTTAAACAGGCTTATTCATGAAGCTCATCTTTCTACACACCACTCTGCCTATCTCCTTACTCTATCTTTCAACATTACTGAAATATTCATCTATAATTAAATAGACCAGGAACCCTAATGCTAGTAGGAATTAGCACATACTGTTCCTTGCCCTTGAGATGATCTTCCAGTCCACCACCTCCCCCTCATCTGGCCCAGTCCTGAAGCATAGGTGGGGCAGCCATGCCACCCAGGCCCACACTCTTGGGCCTGTGATGGGAGTGGCAGCCCTGATGATCTCTGAATTACCTTCCAGGTAAATCTTCCACTGTCTTGAATAATAGCACCTGGTTTCTGATGAGATGGCTGATCCATATAATCTTATCAAACAATCACTTGGCCACATCTAACTGTTCTTATTTTTGTGAAATATAGATAGCTCTGCTTTCTTTTTGCTTAACAATTCCATCCTCAAGTCATTTCTCTCTTCTTGTGTTTTACTATAAGCAGTCGAGGAACGAAGCTGCACTTCCAACACTTTGCTTAGAAATCACTTCAGCTAAATGTCCAATTTCATTGCTCACAAGTTCTATCTTCCATAAACAACAGAACACGACTCAGCCAAGTTCTTTGCCCCTGTATAATGAGGATCATCTGTCCTCTAGCTTCCAGTATCACAGCCCTCATTTCTGTCTGAGACCTTATCAGAGTGGCCTTTACCACACATACTATTCGTGAGTATTTATGTATTATTTGAAAGGCCTGAGGTTTCTCTACAGCTCTCCTCTTCTCTAAGTTCTCACCAGAATCACCCTTAACTTTTGTATTTCCAGCAGTCACCTCCAAACTCTTCTTGTATCTGCGCATTACCCAGTTCCAAAGCCACTTCCATCTTTTTAGGTACCAATTTCTGTCTTGGTCAATCCGGGCTGCTACAACAAAGTACCATAGACTGGGTGGCTTATAAATAACACACACTAATTTCTCACAGTTGGAGAGACTGGAAGTCTGAGACCAGGATGCCAGCATATCAGGTTCTGGAGAAGCCCTCTGCTGGGTTACAGGTTTCTCACAGGGTGCAGAGCAGATAAAGGAAGTAAGCTGTCCTGTGACTCTTGTAAAAGCACTAATCACACTCCACCTTCACGTCCTCATCTAATCCTAAGTACCTCCCAAAGGGCCCACCTCCCAATACCATCACTTTGGGGGGGGGTAGCATTTCAACATATGAATTTTCAAAGGGTACAACATTCAGTTCATAACAAAGTCATAGATCAGACTGGGGTAAGGACCATCAGAGGCAACAGAGGACAGACCAGGAATTTCACCCACTTGTGCATCAGCATCAAATGTCTTCTGGGAAATAAAAGGATCCATATTCAAGATGTGAGATGAGGGCTTCCCTGGTGGCGCAGTGGTTGCGCGTCCGCCTGCCGATGCAGGGGAACCGGGTTCGCGCCCCGGTATGGGAGGATCCCACATGCCGCGGAGCGGCTGGACCCGTGAGCCATGGCCGCTGAGCCTGCGCGTCCGGAGCCTGTGCTCCGCAACGGGAGAGGCCACAACAGAGGAAGGCCCGCATGCCACAAACAAACAAACAAACAAAAAAAAGATGTGAGATGAGAAAGACAAGTGGAGAAGAGGTCTATTAGCTAAATCCTCTTTTTTCATGCAGCATATAATTAATGTCTCCCCTCAATAAAAACCACTATGTTTGCAAAATATTTCACTTCAGCGAGATCACTCAAGATTTTGGGAGTTGCCAACTAGATGAATTAAATGAAATTTTTAAACCAGAGTGATTCAGTATTTTTACTCTGCAAAAGCAGAGTCATGTAGGATCAGAGCAAGGAAAGATTTAGTGAGAAAAAAGAAGAAATGTATTTCAGGTAAAAAATTTATATTTCCTTGTGCTGTTCCTGAAATTTTTATGTTAACTATTTAGGTACACTGTCGATAGAGAAAAAGTGAATACTTTATTGTTTTTTCTTTGAACACCTACAAATTCAATTTAAGTTAAATTCATTCTGATTTCACTATATTTTTATAAAAAGAACAGAGAAATGACTTAATAAAATATGACCAGATGGATTATAGACAAAGAAGCATCATCAATTTTTGTGTACAGTTTAAAAATTACACAAAACATCTGTAGACTAGTAATGAGTTTTGCTATTTTTCCATTTTGTGCACATTCTTGTTCAAGATACATGATTAAATGTGCATTTTGTTACTGAAATCTTCTGACTCAGTCATTAAAATAAACTTTTTATTTTCAAAACTGTTGCACTCACATTTGTTAATCTGTTGTTTTGTCTCAGTTTTCAAAATATAATTAATCTGTATTGATCTGCTTGAGAAACAAAATGATCTCTTTTAGGAGCTGTCATCCTATAGTTGGCATTGCCTTCTTCCCACTAAAACTCTACTTTGAATTTAATCTTTTTAAAAAAGCTTACAGACAAATAAAAAGAACATAGCTCTTGAATAATAAAAGCATAAAAAGAATACTCAAGGCTCCCCAAATCTTGGCTCATTATGACACTGGAAAAACTAGAGTGTTAGGCCCCAAAGGCTATATATTTGAAAACATAATAAACTGTATTGTAAAGAGAAGTGTTAAAAAATATTTCCACCCAGTAACCACTCCCAGTAACAACTTTCCCAAATTTTCAATTAATTATATCATTAGTTCACATTTCAGATATGACTTATCACTTATTAAACCTAGTACAGGGCTTCCCTGGTGGCCAGGTGGTTAAGTGTCCACCTGCCAGTGCAGGGGACACAGGTTTGAGCCCTGGTCCAGGAAGATCCTACATATTATGGAAAAACTAGGTCCATGTGCCACAACTACTGAGCATGAGCTCTAGAGCCCACAAGCCACAACTACTGAGCCCACATGCCACAACTACTGAAGCCCATGTGCCTAGAGGCTGTACTCCACAAGAGAAGCCACCACAATGAGAAACCTGAACACCACAACGAAGAGTATCTCCCGCTCGCCACAACCAGAGAAAAGCCTGCATGCAGCAATGAAGACCCAATGCAGCCAAAAATAAAATAAATAAAATAAAATAAATAAATTTATTAAAAAACCTAGCTCAAATCAAGAATAAAATAGAAATAAAATTTCTCAAGGTAGTGCTTAAAATTTCCTATTATATGCCATGTGTATATGTCAATTAATTTATGACAAAGGAATTAGGAATATACAATGGAGAAAGGATAATCTCCTTAATAAATGATATTGAGAAAACTGGACAGCCACATGCAAAAGAAAAAAACTGGACCCCTTTCTTATAAACAAAAGTCAACTCAAAATGGATTAAAGATTTGAAGGTAAGATCTGAAACCATAAAACTCCTAGGAAAAAACATAGTAGATAAGCTCCTTGATATCAGCCTTCATGATTTTTTTTTCAGTTCTGACACCAAAAGCAAAGGTAACAAGAGCAAAATTAAACAAGTGGGTCTACATCAAACTAAAAAGCTTCTGCACAGCAAAGAAAGCCATCAACAAAATGAAAGGCAACATATGGAATGGAAGAAAATATTTGCAAACCACATGCCCAATAAAGGGTTAATATTCAAAATATTCAAGGAATTCATACAACTCAATAGGAAGAGAAAAAAAAATTTAATTGGCAAAGGACCTGAACAGACATTTTTCCAAAGACATACAAATGGCCAACAGGTACAGGAAAAGATTCTCAACATCTCTAATCAAGGAAATGCAAATCAAAACAACAATGAGGTATCACCTCACACCTTTAGTATGACTAGAATAAAAAAGATAATAGGTAATTGCTAACAAGAATGCAGAGAAAAGGGAATTTTTGTGCACTGTTGGTGGGAATATAAACTAGTACATACATTAAGGAAAACAGGATGAAGGGTCCACAAGAAATTAAAAATAGATTTACCTTAAGACCTAACAATCAAACTTGTGGATATATATCCAAAGGAAAGGAAATCTCAAAGAGATATGTGTGCTCACATAATCATTTCAGCATTATTCACAATAGCTAAGGTATGGAAACAACCTAAGTGTCCACTGATGGATTAATGGATAAAGAAGACATGGAATATATATACAAAGAAATATTATTCAGCCATGAGAAAGAGGGAAATCCTGCCATGTGTGACAATATAGTTGAATCTGAAGGGGATTATGCTAAGTGAAATAAGACAGATAGAAAAAGACAAAAACTGCATAATATCAATTGCATGTAGAATCAAAAAAAAAAAAGTCAAACTCATAGAGACAAAGAGTAGAAAAGCAATTGCAGGGGGACTGGGGGCTAGGGGAAATAGGGAGGAGTTGGTAAAAGGGTACAAACTTTCAGTTATAAAATGAATAAAATCCGAGGGTCTAATGTATAACATGGTGACTACTATTGATAACACTATTGTATAATTGAAATTTGCTAAAGGAAGAGGAATTAAGTGTTCTCACCAAAAAAGTAAATAAAAGGTAAATATGTGAGATGATATGATGGGTAATTAACTTAATAGAGGAATATTTTCACAATGTATACTTATATTAAATCACATTGCACACTTTAATACCTTACAATTTTCTCAGTTATACCTCAGTTAAAACATCTCATGTTCTATGCAATTGTATTTGAGAATTTTGTGAGAATTTCATGCCACATCAAAATGAATAATTATTGAAATTTAGTACTGTGTAGTAGAACAGTAAAACTGTACTTTTATAATAAATAGTATTTTTGATATGTATTGGTATGTTTTGCCTATTTTCTCACTCTACTTTGAATATTCATGTGTTAGAATTATCCAAAATATCATCTAAAATATTGTAGAAGTATAGAGATTTTTACTGTTTCTTTTTATATAAAGAGAATAACCTATGTGGCTATGCTCTTCCTAAATTGTCAAAGAAAATTACTTGATTTTAATACTATGATTATAATTCAGATGACAACATTTCACAAGCCAATGATTTAGAAGTACATTGCCTTATTTTATGTATTTTAACACATGTTTATGGAGTATCTTAAAATCATAAACTGTTGGAAACTTATGAGAAACAAAGACCATACAATCATTTAATGTATAGGATTTAATCTTGGTTTCCACAAATAATAAAAATTTTATTTTTATTTTTCTAAACATCTTTATTGGAGTATAATTGCTTTACAATGGTGTTTTACTTTCTGCTTTAAAACAAAGTGAATCAGCTATATATATATATATATATATATATATATATATCCCCATATATCCCCATATCTCCTCCCTCTTTCATCTCCCTCCTACCCTCCCTATCCCTCCCCTCTAGGTGGTCACAAAGCACTGGGCTGATCTCCTGTGTTATGTGGTTTCTTCCCACTAGCTATCTGTTTTACATTTGGTAGTGTATATATGTCCATGCCACTCTCTCACTTCATCCCAGCTTACCCTTCCCACTCCCCATGTCCTCAAGTCCATTCTCTAAGTCTGCATCTTTATTCCTGTCCTGCCCCTAAGTTTTTCATAACCATTTTTTTTATTCCATATATATGTGTTAGCATATGGTTTTTGTTTTTCTCTTTCTGACTTACTTCACTCTGTATGACAGATTCTAGGTCCAGCCACCTCACTACAAATAACTCAATTTCGTTTCTTTTTATGGCTAAGTAGTATCCCATTGTATATATGTGTCACATCTTCTTTATCTATTCATCTGTCAATGGACATTTAGGTTGCTTCCATGTCATGGCTACTGTAAATAGAACTGCAATGAACATTGTGGTACATGACTCATTTTGAATGGTTTTCTCAGGGTATATGCCCAGTAATGGGATTTCTGTGTCCTATGGTAGTTGTATTTTTAGTTTTTTAAGGAAACTCCGTACTGTTCTCCATAGAGGCTGTATCAATTTACATTCCCACTAACAGTGCAATAGGGTTCCCTTTCGTCTACACCTTCTCCAGCATTTTTTGTTTGTAGATTTTTTGATGATGGCCATTCTGAATGGTGTCAGGTGGTACATCATATTAGTTTTGATTTGCATTTCTCTAATGATTAGTGATGTTGAGCATTCTTTCATGTGCTTCTTGGCAATCTGTATATCTTCTCTGGAGAAATGTCTATTTAGGTCTTCTGCCCATTTTTAGAATGTGTTGTTTGTTTTTTGATATTGAGCTGCCTGAGCTGCTTGTAAATTTTGGAGAATAATCTTTGTCAGTTGCTTCATTTGCAAATATTTTCTCCCATTCTGAGGGTTGCCTTTTCATCTTGTTTATGGCTTCCTTTGCTGTGCAAAAGCTTTTAAGTTTCATTAGGTCCCATTTGTTTATTTTTGTTTTTATTTCCATTTCTCTAAGAAGTGGGTCATAAAAGATCTTGCTGTGATTTCTGTCATAGAGTGTTTTGCCTGTGTTTTCCTGTAAGTGTTTTATAGTGTCTGTCCTTACATTTAGGTCTTTAATCCATTTTGAGTTTATTTTTGTGTATGGTGTTAGGGAGTGTTCTAATTTCATTCTTTTACATGTAGCTGTCCAGTTTTCCCAGCACCACTTATTGAAGAGGCTGTCTTTTCTCCATTGTATTCTTGCCTCCTTTATCAAAAATAAGGTGACCATATATGCGTGGGTTTATCTCTGGGCATTCTATCCTTTTCCATTGATTTATATTTCTGTTTTTGTGCTAGTACCATACTGTTTTGATTACTGTAGTTTTGTAGTATAGTCTGAAGCCTAGGAGCCTGATTCCTCCAGCTCCATTTTTCTTTCTCAAGATTGCTTTTGCTATTCAGGGTCTTTGTGTTTTCATACAAATTGTGAAATTTATTGTTCTAGTTCTGTGAAAAATGCCATTGGTAGTTTGATAGGGATTGCATTGACTCTGTATATTGCTTTGGGTAGTATAGTCCTTTTCACAATGTTGATTCTTCCAATCCAAGAACATGGTATATCTCTCCATCTGTTTGTATCATCTTTAATTTCTTTCATCAGTGTCTTATAGTGTTCTGCATACAGGTCTTTTGTCTCCTTAGGTAGGTTT
>NC_041231.1:63937956-64020232 GCF_002837175.3 Physeter macrocephalus
CATCTTTAGGATTCTCTATGTATAGTATCATGTCATCTGCAAACAGTGACAGCTTTACTTCTTCTTTTCTGATTTGGACTCTTTTTATTTCTTTTTCTTCTCTGATGGCTGTGGCCAAAAGTTCCAAAACTATGTTGAATAATAGTGCTGAGAGTGGACAATCTTGTCTTGTTCCTGATCTTAGAGGAAATGGTTTCAGCTTTTCACCATGGAGAACGATGTTGGCTATGGGTTTGTCATATATGGCCTTTATTATGTTGAGGTAAGTTCCCTCTATGCCTACTTTCTGGAGGTAGTATTTTGTTGAGGATTTTTGCATCATTGTTCATCAGTGATATTGGCGTGTAGTTTTCTTTCTTAATGACGTCTTTGGTTTTGGTGTCACGGTGATGGTGACCTTGTAAGATGAGTATGGCCTTGTAGAATATTGCTCTGCTATATTCTGGAAGAGTTTGAGAAGGATAAGTGTTAGCTCTTCTCTAAATGTTTGATAGAATTCACCTGTGAAGGCATCTGGTCCAGGGATTTTTTTTGGAGATTTTTAATCACAGTCTCAATTTCAGGGCTTGTGATTGGTCTGTTTCAATTTGTTAATATGGTGTATCACATTGATTGATTTGCATATATTGAAGAATCCTTGCATTCCAGGGGTAAACCCCACTTGATCACGGTATATGAACCTTTTAATGTGCTGTTGGATTTTGTTTGCTAGTATTTTGTTGAGGATTTTTGCATCATTGTTCATCAGTGATATTGGCGTGTAGTTTTCTTTCTTAATGACGTCTTTGGTTTTGGTGTCACGGTGATGGTGACCTTGTAAGATGAGTATGGCCTTGTAGAATATTGCTCTGCTATATTCTGGAAGAGTTTGAGAAGGATAAGTGTTAGCTCTTCTCTAAATGTTTGATAGAATTCACCTGTGAAGGCATCTGGTCCAGGGATTTTTTTTGGAGATTTTTAATCACAGTCTCAATTTCAGGGCTTGTGATTGGTCTGTGTATATTTTCAATTTTTTCCTGGTTCAGACTCAGGAGGTTGTGCTCTTCTAAGAATATGTCCATTTCTTTGAGGTTGCCCATTTTATTGGCATATAGTTTCTTGTAGTCATCTCTCATGATCCTTTGTATTTCTGCAGTGTCAGTTGTTACTTCTGCTTTTTCATTTCTAATTCTATTGACTTGAGGTTTCGTCCTTTTTTACTTGATGCATCTAGCTAATGTTTATCAATTTTGTTTATCTTCTCAAAGAACCAGCTTTTAATTTTACTGATCTTTGCTGTGTTTCTTTCATTTCTTTTTCAGTTATTTCTGATGTGATCTTTATGATTTCTTTCCTTCTGCTAACTTTGGGGATATTTTGTTCTTCTTTCTCTAATTGTTTTAAATGTAATGTTAGGTTGTTTATTTGAGATGTTTCCTGTTTCTTGAGGTAGGATTGTATTGCTATAAACTTCCCTCTTAGAAGAGCTTTTGCTGCATCCCATAGATTTTGGGTTGTCGTGTTTTCATTGTCATTTGTTTCTAGGTATTATTTGATTTCCTCTTTGATTTCTTCAGTAATCTCTTGGTTATTAAATAGTGTACTGTTTAGCCTCCATGTGTTTGTATTTTTAAAAGATTTTTTCCTGTAATTGATATCTAGTCTCATAGCATTGTGGTTGGAACAGATACTTGACGTGATTTCAATTTTCATAAATTTACCAAGGCTTGATTTGTGACCCAAGATATGATCTATCCTGGAGAATGTTCCATGAGCACTTGAGAAGAAAATTTATTCTGGTTTTTTTGTATGGAATGTCCTATAAACATCAGTTAAGTCCATCTTGTTTAATGTATCATTTAAAGCTTGTGTTTCCTCATTTATTTTCATTTTGGATGATTTGTCCATTGGTGAAAATGCAGTGTTAATGTCCCCTACTATGATTTTGGTACTGTCGATTTCCCCTTTTCTGGCTGTTAGCATTTGCCTTATGTATTGAGGTGCTCCTATGTTTGGTGCATAAATATTTACAATTGTTATATCTTCTTCCTGGATTGATCCCTTGATCATTAGGTAGTGTCCTCTTTGTCTCAGGTAATAGTCTTTAATTAATTTATTTATTTATTTATTTGTGGTATGCAGGCCTCTCACTGTTGTGGCCTCTCCCGTTGCGAAGCACAGGCTCCAGAGGCACAGGCTCATCGTCCATGGCTCATGGGCCTACCCGCTGCGTGGCATGTGGTATCTTCCCGGACCAGGGCACAAACCCATGTCCCCTGCATCAGCAGGCGGACTCTCAACCACTGTACCACCAGGGAAGACCAATAGTCTTTATCTTAAAGTCTATTTTGTTGGATATGAGAATTGCTACTCCACATTTCTTTGATTTCCATTTGTATGGAATATCTTTTTCCATCCCCTCACTTTCAGTCTGTATGTGTGCCTAGGTCTGAAGTGGGTCTCTTGTAGACAGCATATATACGGGTCTTGTTTTTGTATCCATTCAGCCAGTCTATGTCTTTTGGTTGGAGCATTTAATCCATTTACATTTAAGGTAATTATTGATATGTATGTTCCTATTACTATTTGCCTAATTGTTTTGGTTTTGTTATTGTAGGTCTTTTCCTTCTCTTGTGTTTCCTGCCTAGAGAAGTTCCTTTTGCATTTGTTGTAAAGCTGGTTTGCTGGTGCTGAATTCTCTTAACTTTTGCTTGAGGTTTTAATTTCTCCGTCGAATCTGAATGAGATCCTTGCTGGGTAATCTTGGTTGTAGATTTTTCCCTTTCATCTCTTCAAATATGTCCTGCCACTCCCTTCTGGCCTGCTGAGTTTTTGCTAAAAGACCAGCTGTTAACCTTATGGGGATTCCCTTGTATGTTATTTCTTGTTTTTCCCTTGTTGATTTTAATATTTTTTCTTTATATTTAAGTTTTGATAGTTTGATTAATATGAGTCTTGGCATGTTTCTCCTTGGATATATCCTGTATGGGACTCTCTGAGCTTCCTGGACTTAACTATCTCTTTTCCCATATTAGGGAAGATTTCAACTATAATCTCTTCAAATATTTTCTCAGTCCCTTTCTTTTTCCCTCTTCTTCTGGGACCCCTATAATTCGAATGTTGGTGTGTTTAATGTTGTCACAGATGTCTCTGAGACTGTCCTCAATTCTTTTCATTCTTTTTTCTTCATTCTGCTCTGTGGTAGTTATTTCCACTATTTTATCTTCCAGGCCACTTATCTGTTCTTCTGCCTCAGTTATTCTGTTTTTGATTCCTTCTAGGGAATTTTTAATTTCATTCATTGTGTTGGTCATCATTGTTTGCTCTTTAGTTCTTCCAGGTCCTTGTTAAACGTTTCTTGGATCTTTTCCATTCTATTTCCAAGATTTTGGATCATCTTTACTATCATTATTCTGAATTTTTTTTTAGGGAGACTGCCGATTTCCTCTTCATTTGTTTGGTCTGGTACGATTTTACCTTTCTCCTTCTTCTGTTCTGTGTTTCTCTGTCTTCTCATTTTGCTTCACTTTCTGTGTTTGGGATCTCCTTTTCACAGGCTGCAGGTTTGTAGTTCCTGTTGTTTCTGGTGTCTGTCCCCAGTGGCTAAGGTTTGTTCAGTGGGTTGTGTAGGCTTCCTGGTGAGGGGACTGATGCCTGTGTTCTGGTGGATAAGGCTGAATCTTGTCTTTCTGTTGGGCAGGACTGTGTCCAGTGGTGTGTTTAGGCATGTTTGTGACCTGATTATGATTTTAGGCAGCCTCCCTGCTAATGGGTGGGGTTGTGTTCCTATCTTGCTAGTTGTTTTCATAGCATGTCCAGCACTCAAGCTTGCTGGTTCTTGAGTGGAGCTGGGTCTTAGCATTGAGATGGAGATCTCTGGGAGAGCTTTCATTGTTTAATATTATGTGGAGCCGGGAGGTTTCTGGTTGACCAATGTCCTGAATTCGGCTCTCCCACCTCAGGGGCACAGGTCTGACACCCGTCCAGAGCACCAAGATCTTGTCAGCCACACAGAAAAAGAGAAAAAAGAAAAAAATATATATATATTATTGCTCCCAAAATACACTGCATCAATTTGGGGAGCATTCTTTGTCTATTCACATATTCCACAGATGCAGGATACATCAAGTTTATTGTGGAGATTTAATCAGATGCTCCTGAGCCTGCTGGAAGAGATTTCCCTTTCTCTTCCTTGTTTGCACAGCTCCTGGGGTTCAGCTTTGGATTTGGCCCTGCCTCTGCTTGTAGGTCCCCTGAGGGCATCTATTCTTCACTCAGACAAGACAGGGTTAAAGTAGCAGCTGATTAGGGGGCTCTGACTCACTCAGGTCCGGGGGAGAGAGAGGTACGGAATGTGTGGTGAGCCTGCAGCAGCTGAGGCCATCATGACGCTGCAACAGCCTGAGGCCTGCCATGTGTTATCCCAGGGAAGTTATCCTTGGATCATGGGACCCTGGCAGTGGTGGACTGCACAGGCTTCCAGGAGAGGAGGTGTGGATAGTGACCTGTGTTTGCACACAGGGTTCTTGGTACCCGCAGCAGCAGCCTTAGCGTTTCATGCCCATCTCTGGTGTCTGCACTGATAGCCACAGCTTGCCCCCGTCTCTGGAGCTTATTTAGGCGGTGGTCTGAATCCCCTCTCCTCGCCACCCTGAAACAATTGTCTCTTGCCTCTTAAGCAGGTCCTGACTTTTTCCCAGACTCCCTCCCGGCTACCTGTGGTGCACTCGCCCCCTTCAGGCTGTGTTCCCACAGCCAACCCCAGTCCTCTCCCTGGGATCTGAACTCTGAAGCCCGAGCCTCCGCTCCCAGCCCCTACCCACCCTGGCGAGTGATCACATGAGCCTCTCAGTCTGGTGAGTGCTGGTCAGCCCCAATCCTCTGTGCGGGAATCTCTCCACTTTGCCCTCTGCACCACTGTTGCTGCACTCTCCTCTGTGGCTCCGAAGCTTCCCCTCATCAACCCCCATCTCCACCAGTGAAGGGGCTTCCTAGTGTGGAAACTTTTCCTCTTTCACAGTTCCCTCCCAGTGGTGCAGGTCCCATCCCTATTCTTTTGTCTCTGTTTTTTCTTTTTTCTTTTGTCCTACCCAGGTATATGGGGAGTTTCTTGCCTTTTGGGAAGTCTGAGGTCTTCTGCCAGTGTTCAGTAGGGGTTCTGTAGGAGTGGTTCCACTTGTAGATGTATTTCTGATGTATTTGTGGGTAGGAAGGCAATCTCCACATCTCACTCCTCCACCATCTTGAAGGTCTCCATAAAGTATAATTGATGTGACACTTTACAGTGACAGCAGTGTCTGTTCTCAGACCAGCTGTGCTTTAGTTGTTGTGGTATGTGTAAGATGTGGTCTGTTCCCTCAGAACTGTTAGTGCACAATAATCACCCCTGCTGTCCCATCCCCTCATCCTTGGTGTAACTCAAGCCCTCAGACTTGCATACTCCCAGCTCTTTTCTCATCAAGCTGGGGGAGCCTCCACATCCTTCATCTAGGCTCTGATTGGAGCTCCTCTGCTAGAGAATCCCTTGCCAGGGAGAACTTGGGTGGGCAGCTAAGTCTCTGGTGTTCAGGGCTCCACTTTCAGGGCTTCAGGAAACAAGGGAAGTGGAATCTGCAGCCCCAGGATGCAATGGGCTCTGGCCATCTCTGAGGCCATAACTTCTAAGCCTATTTATCTCTCTAGCTCTTCACTCCCAATTCATCTCCTGCAGCCTCAGAAGGAGTCGTCCTCTTCTCTGCATGCCAGGAAACTTCCTGAGGTCAGTTTCTGCATTATCTTTACTCTGGCTCAGAGGACCACAAATCTTTATTCTTTCAAAATTCTGCTTTCTGCAAAAGAAATCTGCACTTTCAAGACTACTATTTTTTTCCTCTGTGGGTATTAAAAATTATGTTTGAAAATCAAAGCTGCCCATAATTTCTTTGTTCCTTTTCTCTGGCCGTATCTCCTTTTCCCTAAACAAAGAAGGGTCCATTCCATGAACAGAAAGCTGAAGAGTAATATGAGTTCCTGGGATTGTTTTAAAGGTGATATTTCAAAAGTATAATCCCACCATTACACATAAAATGGCATGCGAACTGACCCATGTGTTTTAATTTGTTACCAAAGTATTTTGTACCATGTTGAATGCCCTGAGGCAAACTCTTTGCCTGTTATTTGTATATTGATTTACATGTTTTACTGAGATGAAGAGGGGTTATTGTCATGACTTAGAAATGTTTGGGGGGAAGAGATGCTTCTACTATCTAATTATTATCAGAAACCAGTCTTGTGTATACATTACTAACCAAATACTTGATTAATTATTACCAAAGCCATTTTAGCAAACATCTTTAAAATTTGATTTTTAAAAAATTTGGCACATAAAACTAAAATGGTACTCCACTATGTTCTCCAAGCCACTTCAATTTGTATCTATATACAGCTTGTTTCTAGTTTATCTTAGAAGGTACACAAACAGCATACATAGCTCCAACCTCAATATTCTCTAGTTGTTTTATATGTGTATGTTTGTGTGTGTGTGTGTGTGTGTGTGTGTGTATTTGCCTTGGCTTTTCTTACAACTAAAACAACCATCTCTTCAAATACTGCATGATGTCACTTACATGTGGACTCTAAAAGAGTTGAACTCATGGAACCAGAGAGTAGAATGATGGTTACCAGGAACTAGAGGGTAAGGGAATTAGGTAGACGTTGTTTCAAGTATGAACTTGTGATGAGTAGATAAATCCTGGAGATCTAATGCACAGCATAGTGATTAGAGTCAACAATACTATATTTTAAACTTCAAAGTTGCTGAGACTAGGTCTTCATTGTTCTCACTTCAAAAAAAGTGACAATTATATGACTATATGGGGCTGCTAGTAACACCACGGTGGTAATCATATGGTAACACATGTGCATCAAATCAACACAGTTTTTACACCTGAAATGTATACAACGTTATATGTAAATTATACTTCAATTAAAAAACTAACTAAATAAATAAAATAAAATAAAGCAAAATTGTCTTTTTATCTGCCTTGGAAGTTTATTAAGCCCCAAATCATCTAAAACAGAAACAGGGCTTCAATTGTCTCTTTTGGCTCACTTCCATGAAGACTAAGAATGGCATTCCATATCAACTCTCTCGCCCTTTATTGGTTCTAAAATTTCTGCCCTACCCCCAGCTCAGCTATTAACAACACACAGCTGTGCACCTATTTCATAAAGCATATACAAGTGCTCCAGCCACCTGTCAAAGAGTATAATTTCAAAAGTTTTTTCTCGAAACAGAAAGCTTTCGAAAGCTCAGTAGAGAGAAATGGAGTTAATGGATATTCAATTCTTTATCCTAGTAATATAGCAGGAAGGATACCGACTCATTTATTCTTAAGATAATTTAAAATCTCTCCCCAAAATAAGCTAGATTATCAGAGAGCCACACACCTGAGTCCCATTACTTTTGTTGTTCTCTCCTTCTGTAGGCGTGTTTTGTGCTTTGGTATTATGCCACCAACTTATATTAGGAAATTGCCCTATGAAATATGTCACCAGATTTATGGTATAAATTGAACTTCATTATCAAGAATAATCATGTTTCTCTTTATAAAAGTGTTATCCAATAAACTCTAAATTTCAGGACTTGCATTTCCCCCCCACCCACCCACACACACAGCTACTACAAAGTTTAATGTCCCATTTGCCCCACACTCCTGGCAAGCATACTACATCCTAACCCAAATAACTTAAATAAGCTGTCTACAACATTTTTTCAACCCTATTTTCCCTTTACCTTTCATTTACCAGTGTTTTTATCTTTGTTTTTTTAATTTAATTTTTATTTTATATTAGAGTATAGATGATTTACAATGTTGTGTTAGTTTCAAGTGTACAGCAAAGTGATTTAGTTATACATATACATATATCCATTCATTTTCAGGTTCTTTTCCCATATAGGTTATTACAGAATATTGAGCAGAGTTCCCTGTGCTACGCAGTAGGTCCTTGTTGATTATCTATTTTATATACAGTACTGTGTATATGTTAATCCCAAACTCCTAATTTGTCCCTCCACCCACCTTTCCCCTTTGGTAACCATAAATTTGTTTTCTATGTCTGTGAGTCTGTTTCTGTTTTATAAATAAGTTCATTTGCATCATTTTTTTTTTAGATTCCACATGAAGTGATATCAGACGATATTTATCTTTCTCTGTATGACTTACTTTGATTTGATTTATCTTTGTAAGTTGTCTTGCATCTTTTTTATTTTTAGGAGGAGGGGGGAACAAGAAAGAAGTGTAAGTATATTCTGTTTTGAGTTTTTAATCCCATGTCATCAAAATTATAATTTAGTGTTTCATCTTTTCTCCTTGCTCAAGTACATGCCCTTGCTGTTGGGCACCAGAATCAAAACATAGGATAAAACACCTTCCAAGAAACTTCAGACCACATGATATTTAACATGAAACTTAAAAAAATATATAAATTATATGGGCTTTTTGTATATCCAGACATTTGTGTTTCACAGCTGTGGAGACATTTTTTATTTATCCTATAGAAAATGATAGCAGTCTGTGTGTACTACATTACATTTATGAAATGCCAATGCTCTGCACCAGATTTCATTCTAGTATTTTCATTCTGTTTCTTTCATTATATATGTTGGAGGTGTTGTAAATATTCAGCATTATTTTGATTTTCTATTTGTCATGGCTATGATTTTAGGTGGAACTAGTCTAGAGCAATTTTGCAGCTGTAAAAGCTGGCTTGTGGAATCCTTGTTTGTTATTTGCTTATTAAAGAACCTCTTACAAGTTATTGTAATGAATAATGAATTGTTTGCACGCCTGTTTCCTTCATTAGACTCCAAGTTTCTGCAAGGAATATTGTCTTACTCATTTTGAGATCTCTAGTACCTGTACAGGATACAGAATACAGTAGGTATTTCATGACTATTATTGAATCAACTTTTTAATGAATAAAATAAATCAGAGTTTTTATAATATCCAACCAAAACCTTGTAAAATGAGATAATATATGGTGCCTCTTTTATTCAGTGCTTTAAATTTCCAACTTCTTCCCTCTCCTGGGTGTATTGCTATCCAGTAAGATTTCCCTCCAAATAATACCTAAAATTTTAACCAAGCAACAACATAATTTCCCCTCAAGATTACCACCTTTAGAGATTATACATTTATACATGATCCACAACATTTTTGGAACTCTACTATTTGAAATATCTTGATGATGAATATATATACATACATGTATATATTTATGTCCACTAATTATATATCCATAGCATTCGGGGACTGTAATGTTAAATGAGAAAAAAATTCCTGCACAAATATTCACAATTCAGTGGAAGAAACAAGCACAGATGTTATTCTAATATAATATGATTACCATTAAATATTAGATATTTCATTGTCTTGAACATTTCTTCATTCTTAAGCCATTATCAAGTTCAAGCCATATCAGTTAATTTATTTTTCTAGTGCACAAAATGTGTGCCTTCTCAGCTTCTTTCCCTCGACTCCTTCTTTCTAAGGAAGGATCCCTTTGCCAAGTTCACCTACCTGGCTGATGTGCTGAATCACTGAGCTCCCCACCTGACTGCTTTTTCTTATTCAGACAAGATGTCAGCCTTGGTTGAGTATGGGCCATAGCCTCCTGAGGGGTTGTCAAGTGAAGGGATGACACAGCCTAGAAAGGCAGGAAATGTTCTTGCATAGAAGGCTCCTTGACCAGTGAGAAATGGGCAGGAAAGGGAAACACACAGACCCATCCCTCCTCCTTTTTCCTCTCATCCTCTTCTCTCAGGTGTGATTTCTCCTCTTGACCCTCCCAAGGAAATTCTCCCGTGTACAGAGAACGTGCCTCTTGCTAAACCAGGTCCTATGTTACTTTGCTGCTTGTGCCGTGGTGGCGGGTTTCATCCTTTTCTTTGTCTTGTATCCTTTGTCCTTCATCCTCAATGCCTTGGGCTTGAACTTCCCAAAGAAAGTGTCAGCAGTTCAATCCTCCCTCGGGTTTTTATTTCTAACGGACCAAGTCTAATACTATACTTAAAAAATTAAACGCGGCAGAATTTGGAACTGACTCACTGTATTTTTTTAGGACAAAATCTCTGTTACATAAATCTTATATTAAGACCTTCATTGAAGGTAACTTTTCCTTCTACAGAAAAGGTAAAGATGCTAAGTGATGTAATTAGTTTCCTATATTAAGACAATACTTATAAAGGAGTTTTTCTGTTGTTGTTTTTTTTCTGTATATATACACACATACATTAAATTTGTTGTCTGGAGAAGTTAAGCATGAAAATGTATTTGGCTGGAAACTATTTTGAAGGATACAATAAAAACTGGTTATGCTCTGAACTTGAATTTTTTCATGATATGAAATTATGAAAAATATGGAAAATTAAAGTGAAGTAAATTTCATGTCAATAAAAAGAAGTAGCTTTAAAAATAAGATATATTTTGTATAGTCAACCAGGACAGTACCTTCCACTGGAGGTCAGTAGCATATATGCTGCAAGTTGAATATTGGAAGAGAGAAATCTAATTTTATGACCACTCATAAATATTTTCAAATTAGGACAATGATATGGGTAATAAAACATTAAATTAAGGATGCAAACAAGTCACCTACATGGGTCAGGAACAATTTCCTTTTGCCTATGTATTCCACATTTGATTTGTGTGTGTGTGATGTGAGGGTAGAAAAAAAAAAGCACTTGTAGATAGTACAAAGGGTACGTTCCAGAATATGGAAAAATATTTCCTCACATTTAGTATTACTTTTAAAAAGCAACATAAAATAAACTAAATTAGTTATAAAGGCCACTCTTATCAGCATAATAAGAACTCCATGAACTCCAACTTATGACTCCATTCTCTACTTGGTTGATGTCGCTCAAGATTGTAATGTTTTTGTCTTGATAAGAGTGATGGGGGAAAATAGAGGTTGGCCTGGTTTTCTAAAGAAAAACATATTTGTTCCCACTGTATCTTACAAGATCGATATAAGTGTAAAAGACAATAGTGACCAGAATATAACATTCAATAAAGTATTTTTAAACTTAATTTTTCTAATTAAACTCATGACAAAATCTCAGAAGAAAAAGAAAAGAACATAGCACACTGGAGAGATCTCCATTTCTCCTCCAAATTTGTCCTCTACACTTACCCACCTGTTCTCTGTCTCTGATCTGGATGGACTGGATCATCACACAGAAAAAGGGCTTCCCTGCCATCTGGATTCTGCGCACATTGATAGATAAGGAGCCCCACAACAAATCAGAGGAAAGGACATGAATATGAGCAGTTTATTATTTACTCCTCTAGGCTAGATGTTTCCCTAACAAAGGAAGGCGGCGCCCTAACTTGATGCTGAATATGGACGCACATCACCTGTGTCTTCTGCCTGGTTACTCAGTCTGGGCATCAGCCTCCTAGACTCTATCTGAAGTAAAATGTCTAAACTAGAGGAGCAATACATTGGCATCCAGAGCCCATATTCTAGCAAATATCTATTTTCTAATATAAACCATTCACTTTAATGTATTTTATTACTATTTTCTTTGACTTATGTCCACACCTGAATATCCCCCCAATGCTTACTTCAACACCATGGTGCCCATGCATTTCCAAGTGTTAGAAACAACCAAAACAAAATTTTTAAAGAGGTAATGAGGAGCAATGGAAGATTGTAACTAACACACTTCCAAGAGTATTCCCCTTCCCATCAACCATCGAATGACTTCTCACTTGCTCTCCTTTTTAAATTTCTCCTCCATAAACCACATAGTATAAAGCTGACAAAGTATGAAGGGCCTCCTCGTGACAAGCTACACTTATTAGGGTCAAAATTTGGAGAAATATGGTTGTTATGTAGTGGGATAATACTTAAAGATTTTAACTTGAAAGTCCCTCTTTTCCATCTTCCATTTTCTTACTGGCAGAAAAGCTCTTCCTCTTTTTTTGACCCCGAAAAGAGCATAATCACACCCTAGAATACTGAAAAGCTGGATACATTTCTTTGACTAGTGCACACATAAGAGTCTGAAGCCAAATCATTTTATCTTTGCAATATTTCTAAAGTTGGAAAAAATAAAGGTTTTGTTATGTGTTTTGAGTTTCAAAAGGACTTAGCTTTAGAATCTGAGGCCAAATGTGAAGGACAAGAAAAACAATTTACAAAAATTAATGAGAAAGTTTAGAAGAAGATCGCATATTAGCATAAATTCAACTGCTTTGAGTGTATGAAGATGATCAAAGCCTTCCTTGAGTAAGGAAGGAGCAGACGTGGAGAAAATCAAAGGGAAACT
This sequence comes from Physeter macrocephalus, assembly GCF_002837175.3. Classification (NCBI taxonomy): domain Eukaryota; kingdom Metazoa; phylum Chordata; class Mammalia; order Artiodactyla; family Physeteridae; genus Physeter; species Physeter macrocephalus. Next base: position 63,950,252 of record NC_041231.1, read on the forward strand.
GAACTGGGTTGAGGTGCTGCCTGGGCCCTGGACAAGGTACCCACTGTCTTCCCTGCAGTCACAGGGGACAGAGTCCCTGTGGTGTGGTCACAGCCCTTCACTTCATTGAGGAAATGAAGGCCACTAGCTCTACCAGTCAAGTAAATCTTGGAGCCACTACAAAGTTTTTAATGGAAGAAAACTTCCTTTCAGTAATTCCAATGTTACCCCTAAAAGTATGGTCACAGTTTTAGACTTAGCTGTGTTTGAGAGACTCCCCAGTAGATTGTAAACTCAGGACACAATGCCCACAGACACATGGCAGGCACTCTGTAGGTATGATCCTTAAATGTTTATTGAATGAATAACTAAACCTTGTAATGTAGCTTTTCTTCACTTTTGTGGTGATGCAATCGGTAGAACTAAAACACAGCAAGATTTTCAGGGAGTTACAAAAGTCTACGTTTGCCAATAATGTAATACTTTATGTTCATTTTACATGTAAGGATACCATCCACAGAATGTTTTTAAATATACTTTTTAGCTTCAAAATTATTTATATTGTGTGATTTTACCAATAAAACCCAAAACACAATTTTCAAATTAAATCAGATTTTCCATTCTGATAGAATTTCTCAGTAAGTTTAAAGGAATTAGCAGATCGGCAATCCCGGCAAATATGGGAATCATTCAATTCAATTTGGTTAGAAGGCAGTTCCTTTATACCCTCTTAGAGTGAAGTTGTTCTCTCTGATATCTTATATACTCCAGGGTTTTTGAGGGCTATGTCAATAGTTTTGCATTGGTGTGGAAGTAGAGAAAACACTTGTAAAAATGTCTTAATAGTTGTAGAGATTGGTGCTTCCTTGTTTATCCGTACTTTAATCCAGTATGGATTCTAGCTGATAATAAAAGAATGGACTGTGTGGGTCCTTTTAGCTCTACAACTTTGTATAGATTCACCCTGTGTTATTGATTCACCCACTCAGCTACCGTCCTTCCCTTCACAAAGGCTTTACAAATGCTGTCCACGACTGGTGCTGAAAAACCCCAAAGGTCAAATGAAAAACACACAGCATTTTTTTTCTGAATGTCTGCTGATGCAGTCATGACATTTTTTTCTTTTTAATATAAAGTCATCAATACTCCCAGAAGCTATCAATATCTTATTCACCAAAGTACATTAACTACTACATACCTAATACAGTAAAACAGTTAACATTGCACTTGCTTTGAAAAAAAAGGTGGCTAAAACTTTATTTAAGAAACGTATAGTTATTTTCTAATGTAATCCTAAATAATTTCAAGGAAAAAATATTGAATACAAATATGTTTTGAAAGCACAAATTCCAAATATTCATATCTGTTTTTATATCATAGGAAATAGCAGTTACAGATTCAGAAACAGACTCTTACTTTTCCAAATTAATGCTTTCAAAAAATATTTGGGTTTTATGCCACTTCTTGTGCAAATTACAGTTAGATTATCACTGGTTATTTTATTTCATAATCTAGTAGCAAACCTCTGAAACTTAAAAAAAATTATAGTAGTTCACTCTGAAGAACAATTTTTAAATCTACATTAAGTATATATTTAATATATTACTAAAACTGTATATTAATATACTATTTAATATATTAAAATTATATATTAAATATACATATATATAGTCATTCTCAATTAAAATTATAACATGGAAAAAAGTCTATTGACTATGCCAAATTCTTTTCTAATAAGTTTCATGAGAGAGACTTACAAATTAATTATCCTACAAGGATTGATGTTTGTTTGCTGTTGGGTTTGGTTGAGGTTTCAACTTTCTCATTTACTTAAAAAAAATCTAATTCTTTGTCTTACTAATTTATAAACCAAAAAGATAAAGTTTGTAGAATATTTGATAAATTCTTCCTTGAAATAACAAAGACTAATATAATAGTAGTTAATAGCTATTTAACAGAGTATGTTTTCCCCCAAAGAATTAAAATGTTTACCAGTTTATCTCTAATTATCAGAATTATATTTAATTTAATTATTCTTATTCAATAAATGCTATGTCTATATAATAGGGGAGAATCAGTCATTTTGATCTTGGATGTCCTCGGCCTGCAGTGGCTTGAAGCAGGGTTTCGGTTCCCGGCCAGGGATAGAGGTCAGGTTGCGGCAGTGAGAGCACTGAATCCTAGCCATTAGACCAGTGGTCAGTGACAAGGCCCGGGGCCTTCAGCTTTGCAGAAAAGAATTCCCACAAAGACAGAAAGTAGTGAAACAAGTAAAGTGTTCATTAGGAGGAAAAGAGTACAGTACAGATAGACACACAGGCAAACTCAGAGGGAGAGTCGCACCCTTGTGGTAGAATAAATCACTTATATGGGGCATTTCTTCTGGGTTTCCTTTGGCCAATCATTTTGATTTGCCTGGTTCTCAGTCTGTATTTGGTTTGTCGCAGGATCCTCCCATGTGTGCATGAGCGTCTCTCAGCCAAGATGGATTCCACGGAAGAGGCCTATGAGTGGACTTGACATCACTCCCCTTTTGACCTCCAAGGAGCTTTCTAGTTGGTAAGGTCTCTTTGACTTCAAAAATGAAAAATATGTGGTTGCTTATCTTTTATCTGGGCAGGGCCCTGGTACTCTCTCGATTTTCCTGCTATTCTCATCTTGGAGTATATTCACAGGGAATGAATCTCCAATTGCTTACCCTGGGGGGCCCATCTACCTCCTACCTCAATTTGGTTAAAAACTGATGTAACTGGTTTAAAGGCCCTGCATATGTCTACTAATAGGTGATAGGACTTACTTTTACTACTATAAACTGAGTAGTACAAGTGAGGACAATGTACTTCACTGACATTAATGTAAATTTCACTGGCCTCATTTGTTATCCATCTTCCACATGTTTCGTGTTTATCAGATATTTTCTATGGAGCTCCCAGTATAAAATAATGTTTCCAACTTTAATTCCCTAATAATATAAGTCCCTATAAAAGAAACAATAGCCCTTGTTTTAATTTTAACTACTTTAGTTCAGTTTTAAAATTCCTTGATATTTAAGTTAAAAAAATGTTCTGACATGTTTATGGGTAAACTTTATTAGCAACCTTTCTAAAAGGCTTATGTATGTGATCCTAAAAAGACATATCTTTTCAGGTTGCCTGTTATTTGTTATCTATTTCTATTCAACTAATTTCACTTTGAATAGTAAGAGTTACGGGAGTTTTAGAGGAGATTAAGAAGTTGACATTGTTGTAGAATCATTTCTACAGACTTGGTGCTTATGAAATTTCTAAGCAGAGTCAGATGAATGTAGATTATAAAATGAGGTACCTATTCACTTCATGATGCAGTTTCTGCCTCTAGCTTTCTAATGACTATAAGTTATTACCATTAGACTGTGGTTTGGAATTTAGAGAGAAAGCAAAATTCCTAGTCTGTGAAAGAATTAAGCACCAAATCAGGTCACTTTTACTTTAAAGAAGATTTTTTTTTACCTACACTTTTCCTAAGGTAAGCCTTAGTCCTTACTTCCTCCTGGCTGCCAGGGGGATTTGTGCACAGTAGGAGAAATGCACCACAGCCAAGGGGCAGAGGGGTGGGGGGACAAGGGCCTAGACCGCAGAAACATTTAGAGGAGTCAGCAACAACTTCTGAAAGAGCACTAAGACTGGTTAAACATATTATGTCAGATTTATACCTAATGTTTCAAAATTTTGACCTTTCACAGTACACAAAATATTTGGACAAAGGAGCCAATTCAGGTTAAGTATTTTATAGTGTTTTAGTCATAAATAGACACTTAAAGTTTAAGACCCTCTGCTAATTATAAAAAATTCCAGTAGATATTTTTCCATCCCAGAGGAAGCTCTATTATGATTTGAGTCCTCAAAGTAAGCCACTTACAACAGCCCCATTAAAAAAATCACTTGAAATATTTCAACCTTCTTAAGTAAGTTATATATTTGACTTATTATAGCTTTTCGTACTGCATATTGTGTAAATCTGGAGATAGGCATTATGAGTTCTAAAAGAATAACAATAGGAAAACTTTCAGAATAGGATCGTCAAACTTTTAGGCTCTCTTGAAGACATTAAGATTACCCGATGTGTTTTCAAGGTGCTTTCTCACATATTTTTAAAAGAATGGTGATTAATTCCTGTGGCATTTTTAAAAAGTCATTTATTTTTTGAATGTATTTTTTTGTTTACTTGAATAACTGAACCTTTTAAAATTTTTATCATTTTTTCTTACTGGCATTGTTGAAGAGCAGATACCTGAATATATGAATTAATGAAAATACTGGCATTATTATTTTTAACTAATTTTAAATTAATATATAGAAACTTTTAAATGTAATTTTTATCATCTCAAACTAAATATTGAAGAAAACCTTCAAATAATTTTAACATAAGCTAAGACTTTGCAGTTTTCCTCTAAGACTCAGAAAAAGAATACCAATTGTAACCTTCAGATTTTCTCACAATTTGAAGAAATCTCCAGAGTTCATGATCTTAACTTTCTCAGTTTTGATGGGTAAATGCAGTCAGTAACATGAAATAAGATGGTATTTCAATGGATAAAAATAGAATAAAATGATTTATTTATTTTGTTTTTTGTCTTTCACATCTCTATTCTATGCTTATTATATTACCAATAACATCTTTCTGTAAATGCTGAGGTGGTCTAACCAGTATCCATTCCTTCCTTCCTCCTTTAAAAAAAAATTAGTCTGTGTTCTGAATATTCTAAGCCAATCATATTAACCTTTGACAATGGTTGTTTTTTTGTTTGTTTATTTCAGAAATTCAGAGTTAAGCCAAAGGTACTTTGCATTCTCCTGGAGATTGTTACTGTCCTAGGAGAGGATATATAGATCAGTCAGACTGAAGAAGAGGGCTTACTAAATTCCATAATTAGAAGAGAGTTTCTTTTTCTCACCATAGGCGAATAGGATAATGTTGCCCACTAGGTGATGACAATCATCATCTGAACAAGAGCAAAGCCAAAGCCAAGACCAAAAAGAAAGAAATGCTGAGTGGAAAAGAGATGGAAGCAGAGCCCCGATGGTGTGAGGCCAGTGTCCTGTCCTACCTCCAGACCTCCTGCTCTGTGAGATGAAAAACAATGTTATATTCAAGATTTATTTTATGTGCAGCCAAAAGCATCCTAAATGATACACCTTCTTAAGCATATCTTTAAGTATATTGTAGCAAATTTTTACTGTTGAAAATTTATGTTTACTGGTTCATCAATTCATTTTAATACCTCAGATGACTTCCACATTAATCAGATAAAACAAAAACAACCTATTTTATTCTTCCAGTGACCTACTAGTCTGAGAACTTAAGACTGGTTACTTACGAAAAGTACAAATGGTACCACATCCTCACTGCCTCTATCATAAGGCAGTATACTGTCACAGTGGGTAATTACCTGCTGAGGATGGATGCCTGTTGTGGTATCAATAGGTCCTTTTGGATCTGCTAGCTGACTTCTAGGTCCCCTGCAAGTTTCTTGTTAAGAAAGCCTAAGAATTATGGTTTTCTCTGGATATATGCCTAGGAGTGGGATTGCTGGATCATATGGTAATTCTGTTTTTAGTTATATCTGGAGAAAATCATAATTCAAAAAGATACATGCACCCCAATGTTCATTGCAGCACTCTTTACAATAGCCAAGACATGGAAGCAACCTAAATATCCATCAACAGATGAATGGATAAAGATGCGGTACCTATATACAATGGAATGTTACTCAGCCATGAAAAAGAATGAAATAATGTCATTTGCAGCAACATGGATGGACCTAGAGATTATCATACTAAGTGAACTAAGTCAGACAGAGAAGGACAAATATCATATAATATCACTTATATGTGGAATCAAAAAAAGTGATACAAATGAACTTATTTACAAAACAGAAACAGACTCATAGACTTTGAAAACAAACTTATGGTTACCAAAGGGGAAAGGTGGGGGGGATAAATTCAGAATTTGGGAGTAACATATACACACTACTATGTATAAAACAGACAATCAACAAGGACCTACTGTATAGCACAGGGAACTCTACTCAATATTCAGTAATAACCTATATGGGAAAAGAATCTGAAGAAGAATGGATATATGTGTATGTAAAATTGAATCACTTTGCCATACACGTGAAACTAACACAACATTTTAAATCAACTATACTCCAATATAAAATAAAAATTAAAGAAAAAAGAAGAGTGAAAGAATGTAAGGAGAGTTCTTGAATCCAAACTCCTTTCAATTGAAAGGGGCACACCAAATTGGACCAATCTCACCCTCTGCTTAAAAATAAATAAATAAATAGCTGCAATAACAACAACAACAAAAAGAAATCCTAAGAAGATGTCTTTGTTCTCAGGAAAACATGCAGGTAAGAATTTCCCCTCAGCCTCAAGCCTTCGTAGTGTCCTCCACTTCTGCCCTTGTTCATCTTTCTATCAAACACATACCTAACACTCACTGACTCATAATACAATCTCTTATTAATTTTACGTCAGATATGTGAGTTTATTTTTCAGTAGCTTATTTCCTTCTAAGGCTTACTTCTATTAACAAGAGTGTATCTGCTCTTACTTGATTTTGCTTCAGATAGAAATGAATAATGCATTAAAATTAAAGTTAGAATATCTTCATGACCAAGTCTCACTAAATTTCACAAAATGAGCTCTAATTCACTTTCTCATAAATATACATTGATGCCCAAACATACAAAAAAGCTAAATTTAAACACCTTCAACATGAATATTACCCTCCTCTTTTACCAAGAAAGGATCATAATATATTTCAGTAATTCCTCAGTACAAACAGGCTGGCAACTTGTTCTTTCCTCATAAGAAAAAAAAAAATCACAAAAGGAGTTTTAAGCAGTCTCTTATACATCAAAAATATTTACTGAATACTCTACATTCATGGAAATTTTAAGTGTTTAAGTGGATATGTAGATGCACAGATGATGTGAATGCAAGATGTGACTCTTGCATTCAAGTGAGTCAAAAAGCCTAGAGAAAGAGAAATAAAGCAAATGAAGAAATAATTTAATGTTAAGTAAAAATTTCCAGCACCAAAGGAGAAGAACAGAAATGGTAGAAAAGAAACGAGGAAGGAGAAAGCATTTCCAGTTGAGAAAGGCATTCAACTGATTAGGTGACACTTTGACTAATTTTATTTCATCATTTACAAAAAGGTGAAGTTACTCTACATGTGTAAGTTAAGGCAAAAAAAAAAACAAGATTAAGATTTATCATTAAAAAGGGGTGAATACTATTTGCTAAAGGAGTGTGTCTGAAATTGACTTTTTAAATAACTGTTTAAATTAAGGACATATGAAAGCATTATTTTCTACTTCTTTGTCTGAAGAATGTCTTTCATTCCAAAATTTCTGTTAAAAATATGAAACTGCAGTTGAAATTGTGTACTTTAGAATGTTAGCCATTATTTAACCTGGATCTCCCAGAAACTGTGCTTTAGAATACATTCTAGTTTGTAAAAATTGAGGCCAGAAGACATCTTTAAACAGAATTCTGTACCCCACATAACCAACCTTCAAGAATAAAGAAAAATAAGAATTTTTCAGATTTAAAAAAAAAAAAACTATGAATTTTTCACCAGTAGACCTGCACTACAAGAAAGGCTAAGTAGACTAAAAGAGTACGATACCAGATCGAAACTCAAATCTTCAAGAAAATCTGAAGAACATTGAAATGATATACATATGGGTAAATTTAAAAGACTGTTTTTCCTCTTAATTTAATTAAACATATATTACAGTTTAAAATATAATGTTGTCTTGTGACAGATAGCACTTATGTAGCTCTACTATGACAACTATTATGTATGCAATGGGAGGTGGGGTAAATAGACCTAGACAGTAGCAAGATTTCTACATTCAGTGTCAAGTGGTAAAATATTAACTCTATATATACTGCAAGATTTGAAGGATACATATTGTAATTCCTAGAACAACCACTTAAAAAAATGCAAAGTGAGATAGGTGAAAAACAATCAATAAATTAAGACTTTATTTGAATTCATATTTAATAATTCTAAACAAGGCAGACAAAATGAAAAAGAGCAAAATAACAGCAACAAAAACAAAGACAAAAAAATAAAAAAACCCAAAGGTAAAATTGTAGACCTAAATACAACCGTATAATAATTAAGTGCTCACTAACAAAGGGCTCGGAATAAAAGCCAGCCATAGATTATCAACATGGATTTAGGACAAAAAAGTGAAAACTAACCCTGTGCTATCGACAAAACCTACTTTAAAAACAAGTTGGTTAAAAGTAAGGGAAGGAAAAATAAATGTCCCATGCAAACAGGAAATATAGAAAGGTGAAAGTGGCTGCTTTAATGTCCTATAAAGTAGACTTCAACACACAGAGGACAACCAGAAATAGAAGCTGCATTTCATATGATAAAGCTTCAATAAATTGAAGAATCTGTATTGTAAATACATAACTTACAATAAGAGAGCTTTAACTAAGTGAATAATCAAATCAAAGCTTTTGTTGTTTTGGGGCTTCAAACTTTTATCCCTTTCAAGAGAAAGCTTTGAGCTGTTTGTGTAAATATGTTGAAATCATGTGGGTGAGATTTTAGAATTCCTTCATATTAAAGATCAGCCAAGGAAATTAAATAATTTTGTAAATAATCTAACTAAACCCCCAGCCACAAAGACATTTTAAAGAAATGTATTTGGTAACCCCCAAATGCCTTTTCACTTTGAAAATGTGTCTAGGACACTTTTTCACATTTCAAACTCTCCACCTATTCCTGAAAGAGGCTGGAGTCAAAGCACAGATTTACTTTCCTGTCTATATCTTCTCAGGTAGGTTTTTGAATAGTTGCTATCTTTTGCTGCAACCAAATCTAAGAGATCACCCTCCCTTAGATATAGAAACAGCTTTAGGATGGAAAATAGACACTTATAGAAATGCTTATCAAAAATAGTATTTGGAATTCAACAGTACGACAGTTTTGGGGTAAGGGAAAGAACACTTGGTTAGCAGGCCTGTGAGCTTTCCTGGTTCATGCACCTGTAACATGAGGGGCTGTGATAAAGGAGCAGAAGGCTTTCTAAGCCTCATTTTTCTCATCTGCAAAATGCAAGTTACAAAGTATGTGGCTCAAGGTTTTCCCCACCTCTGACCTTAGGGACTTTGTCTTACAGATATGGTGGAGGAGGAGGACAAGCATCTTCAAGTAAGTAGTACACTTAGTGCATTATGTAGCAGATAATTTGTAAACTGTTACCAACACTAAAAAGTATTTTAAGTTACACAGCTTGTTCATTTTTACATTTTATTAACAACAACAAAAAAAAGAAATCATAGGTATTCAATAAATCAATGACAGAAGTTTTTTTTTCTTTTCCTAAAAGAGGAAGAATATCTTAATTGTTTCTATTTTTAAAAAATCATTTATTTCAATGTCACCATATCCTCAATAATGTGGAAACAAAGCAAATTTAGATTCACACTGAGTCTTTACTTATACTGACTTTTATGCTTGCATAATAGAGCAACACAAAGCATTTATGTGTAAAATACATGAAATACAGTGCTGTGAAATACAAAGCCAGTTAAGTCTCACTCAGAATTCACTTATTATTTCCATTTACCCTCGGAGGTATATAATACTGAAATAAATCACTAGACTTATTTTACAATGGTGGCAAATGTCAAAATTACAAACATCTGGGCTCATTTAACTTTAAACACAAATAAAAGATTTTCATGTCCAACATGACATATGTTCTATAAGATACACTGGATAAAAATTAGATCTGAAGTAAGGATATTAACATGTGATTTGAAAAAATTCAAATGGCAATGAATACAAGGTACTGATTTTCATCTCCTTTAAAAGTTTAATTGACACATTTATAAAGAATTTACTATTACATGCAGCATTTGTGTTTCAATTTGAAATTTAATATTTATGAAATATAGAACATATAACAATTTTATGTTCATGCAAATCCTGGTTTCTCTAAAGTTTAAATAGCTTAATAAAGAATAGTAAGTATATTTTACTTCATAATACTCATTCATTTCTTTTAATGAATAAAATAGCACATTTTCTTATTTTGTAAATGGTAATCTGTATTTTGTGCTAATATGTAAACCGGAATTTATATTATCCTTATATGAAAACTCATCTAAATAGTAACAATAATGCTAAAGATGACTGTAGGGCTTCCCTGGTGGCACAGTGGTTGAGGGTCCGCCTGCTGATGCAGGGGGACGCGGGTTTGTGCCCCGGTGCGGGAAGATCCCACATGCCGCGGAGCGGCTGGGCCTGTGAGCCATGGCCCCTGAGCCTGCACGTCCGGAGCCAAAAAAAAAAAAGATGACTGTAAAATTCTTCCATTATTAAATATCTTAGATTTTGAGTAAATGTTATTTTGTAGTCTTTCTTTTTCATTCTCCTAATTACTTTGACTAGATTTCATATCTGAACTTTCTTGCTAGATCAATCAATTCTGTTTAAAATAAGTTGGTCCAATTTAACCTCTGTTATAGTATTAAGGGGACATTCCCTTAAGAACTTAAAAATAAAAGAAATAAGATTACTCCGAGACTTAATCTTTAAAATCAACACCTAAGAAAAGAGTTATGAAGCATCTTAGAAAAACACACTGGCTCTCAGCCCTGCGAGACTGGCACATAACATGAAGGCTTAGGTACCCCACAAGTCCACAGTCCTTGGGAGGGAAGCTGCCTAAAGCAGGAACTTGTTCACAAGTATCCACATCTTCTGTACTTAGACAGCAGATCAGCATTCTAACCAAGGCAGTAATCACATACTGAAAGTAAGAAGACAGATGGCTTATGGAGAGAGACAGTCTGGGAACCCCACCCAGTATGGGTGTTTTCTCTTAGTAAGTGTGAAAAGTGAAATAAAATGGAGTCACTTGTGCAAGGGGGTTTCAAGTGGAACGGGAGGTGATTAAGGAGGTGGACCTTAACTATGTCCTAACCACATGGAACCATGACCTTTTGAACTGGATCAAACCATAAATATTCCAAGGACTCTGCTAGGAAACCTGCAATTTGTTACCCTCGCTGCCTTTTCCCTCTCTCTAGTGATGGTCTTAACGATAAATAGCCTTCAGCCAAGGCTAGCTTCTGCCTCTGGCTCCAATTAAAATTCTTTGTAATGTAAACCTTCCTTCTTTGCCTTTAAAAGCCCCTGACTTTTACTTCCTAGCAGGACACTCTGGGTTGCTAGCTGAATCTCTGTGCCCCAAATTTCAATTCTTTGATCCCAAATAAAGAATTTTATTTGCTTGATTATCACCTTCTAGTTTTATTTAGGTCGACCTAAGAAAGGGACCAAATTATATCCTCTCTCGGGATGCTGATGTGAGACACTCAGAGAGGACTGGAGACAACAGAAGAGAAATACACAGAGAACCTGGGTTGATGCAAGGTCACTAGGGTTTCTGCTGTATCACGATATATATTCAAGTCCTCCACAGTTGACTGATATCAGTTACAAAAGAATTCCTTGCTTGTGATCTCATAATAATCCTGCATTCCTCATCATCTGTGGAAATCTAAGTGGCTTCTTTGCAACTTCAGTGAGCCAGTGCTAACAGAAGACTGAAACTCATTTCAATGCATTACCATCTCTAGAGAAAGAATATACTTATAAAAGAGTGGGTTATTTTGCCAGGGAACCATAATGGAAGGAAAGTCACAGAAGAAAATGTAGGCAGTATCCATCCAAACATGGCCCACGGGAGAGGAAGCCTAAGATGGCAAGTGTTCTGGTCCAGTATAAAACCATCTCTGCTGTGATGTAGATGCTTCCATCTCTTTTTAGTCTGAAGGCACTACAGTTCAATTAATCTAAATACTCTATTCTTATTTTATGGCTTGTAAACAAGCTTAGATTACGCTTTTGTTTCTCATGTATGTGAGTCTACAAGAATAAAATGCATTAATCAATGGGACATAAGTATTCTCTGTGTAGCAATAATTTTTCATTGTGAATTGATAAATTGGCACTTACTTGTTTATATCAGTTGAGTTACTTTGGTTAATAAAAATGGAACACCCAGTGACTATATATATTTTCAGACAAAATAAGGTTTCTAGGTCTGCAAAAACTAGGGGCCAGAGCCAGTTGATTTTAAATTGACCGTGGTAATAAGTGGTCCCTAGTAGGTGACCTAGTAGACTTTTAGGAGACAACCAGCAGCCAGAAATTCCATTGTCATGGTCTATACGGGAGACACTTCTCCACCTGCCTAAACTTCCACAGTCACAGTTGGAAGAGGGATGAGGTCCCCATCCATTGTCACTGAAGAGGCAAGGAGATATGGTCCATTATAATATATTATATATAATAATGGTCCATGGAGGTCCATTATTCCCTCCAGACCAGTCATTTCAGTGTTTTCTCTGCTGCCACCATCTGCATTGTTACCTTCATCTCATCCAGAGCTGCATTCAATGCCAACCCCATTACTGGAATCTAACAACTATAAAGAATTCCAAATCTAACAAATGTGAAATACTTCTCATTTATGTAGCATTTTCTGGTTCTTTCCCTTATTTACTATCTCATCCCAAGATTAATGAGTTGGCATAAATTCTGAGTGTTCTCTAAGCTGTGCTTCTCTACGTGCAATGTAAGCTCCTCCTGCATCAGACTCACTGCTCTGCCTGTCAAAATCAAGAGCCTAAGCTCCCAAGGGAAGTCTACCCATACTGAGATTAGATAAACATGACTCTGAACTGAGAATAACAACACATGGCCCTAGTTCCTCAGATTCTGGGAGAATTATGGCCTGCTGTTCTTTCCCAAAGTTTTATCCAGTGGCTCCCACCCTGACTGCCTGTTTGAAGTACCTGGGGACACACCAAAGCACAGCCTCACCCCACACCAGCTTTATCAGAAGCTTTGGGAAAGAGGTTCAAAGAATAGGATTTATAACCTCCCCCACTGATGATTCTAATGTACATCCAAGATGGAAAAACCACTATTCTAGCCTGTATTCTTCACTGTTAATATATGTTTATTCTTTCTCTGGGCTTTGGTGAGGAACTTCAGTGTGATCACCAGATATTAAGACATCTTAGTATGTAAATTAAAGCCACAAACACAGACTTTATTAGGAAAGTGGTTACTCATCATGAAAATATGCAAATATAAGGGAAAAATAAATTAATATGCCCATAAATAAAGAGAAGTAAGTTTTCTCAGCCCAATAATACTCACCACCTCAGATGTTGCCTGAAAGTTGACTGCTTCTGGGAATAAATAAATATCATTGGCAAACTGTTTTTTCCAGTTACGTTGTTGTTTTGTTAATGAATGTAGGTAAGTGTAGAATCCTAGAATGTTACAGGTCTACACTGTCTGACACAATAGTCACTAAACACATGGGACTATTTAAATGTAAATTAATTAAAACCAAATAGAAAATTTTGTTTCTCCTGTGGCTAGTGGCTTATACAAAACAGTGCAGTGATAGACCATTATCCATCACATGCAGAAAGCTTTATTGGACTGTGTTATAGACCTTATAGTTCGTTCCACTTTACAGATGAGGAAAATAAAACACAGAATATTTAAGTGGCTTGCCCCATCTGAGAAGAAATAGAGAATTAAATCCAAGTTCAGTATTCTGTATACTGTTATGAGTTAATGAGTACATCAATAGTTGTGATGATAATGATCATATTAATAATTGGCATGATAGTAAAAATTATAGTAATAAGCCAGACAGTCTTCTGAAAGTGTATACTTCTGTTAATTTATCTAATTTTCACAGGAAACCAAAAAAGCTAGGTTTCAATACTACACTTACTTTAGAATCATGGTAGCAGTGCCACAGGGGTTACCCAAGGATGCACAGCTGTTAAGTGACAGAAATGGAATGACCATATATATACATTCATATATATATGTGTGTGTATGTGTGTGTATGGGATATTATAAATTATTACATAAAGCTAATATAAGAGGGGCTTCCCTGGTGGCGCAGTGGTTGTGCGTCCGCCTGCCGATGCAGGGGAACCGGGTTCGCGCCCCGGTCTGGGAGGATCCCACATGCCGTGGAGCGGCTGGGCCCGTGGGCCATGGCCGCTGAGCCTGTGCGTCCGGAGCCTGTGCTCCGCAACGGGAGAGGCCACAGCAGAGGGAGGCCCGCATACCACAAAAAAAAAAAAAAAAAAAAAAGCTAATATAAGAGATTCATTATATCAATAAAACTTAATCACAGAATTTTAAAAAATTGTGTTGTTATAAAACATTTGCGGTGCCACCAGATATAATTCTCAGCCATTGTACCAGGCAATTGTTTAAATAGACCACTTGGAAACATTATTGTGAGTTCATTTACTTAAACAATATAAGGGACTATAAAAAGATACACTTCATCCTACCCCTGTCTCATTGGGAATGAAATTCCCAATTTTAGTGCAATGCTTCAGACAAGAAATTCTATTTAAGGAAGACATACTTAGAATAGGGCTCAATTCCAACAAGAATTCATCTCTTCTAGATTAATTGCTTTTGTGGAGGCATATTAAAAATCTGGTCTCTGTGTATATGTATACACACATTGGCAGGAGCATCAGCTCATTGTTGACAAATGTAGAGCAACATATATTGATAAATATTTCTAATTATTTAGTTTTTACTTTATATTTTATTTCAAGCAGTGTAGGATCTCCATATTCCACTTTCTTATCCTGAGATATTGTATTGGGTGTGTTAGTAGAACTTTAATTTTTTTTAACATTTGCAAGAAAGCTAAATCAATCTGTGTGAGAACACGTAACTGGAAATAAAAAACAAAGACTAAGACATAGCCATCTCTATAATAAAAAATGTCAGTTTCTTTGTGCTTGCTGTAGAACAAAAAAGAAATAAAAATAACAGCATTTTGGTTTCTGAACTACAATTGCCACTAATTGCCCTGGAATGTTCTAACGATGTCTAAAGAACTATTTTGGGTATTTTTCCCAGTGAATTTTCCCATGCCTTGGATTTTGTGATGTTACTAAACCCACAACTTCTGCATGTTGAGTGTGACAGACACTGAGAATTCCCTACTCAATGGCCATCCTCCCCATCGTCTTTACTAACAAACTTGAGCATGGTGTCCACCTGAAAAACTGTATTTCCTGGCTGCCCTTGCAAAGAAGGGTGGCCAATAAATGGAAAGGAAATTTGTTGGATGGAGCTTCCACCTTGCCCTCCCTCTTGTTTCTATTCTCTTCCTTGAACTCAGTTGTGATGGCTGGATTTCCAGAAACCATTTGGATTATGAGACATAATTATGTGCTCACTATAAAAGGTCAGAAATCTTGAGGAAGTAGAGCCAGTGATGAGAGTTAACCTGCCTCATCAACCTTGGACTCCCTACATCTGAATTTGCTCTATATTAGAATCTTGTAAACTTCATTCAAGCCATTGTTATCTCTGGTATCTACCTCTAAAATCCAAATGAAATTTCTAACATATTCAGTTTTACAAAACCCTGACAACCAAGTCACAAAGATCAAATAAAACAATGATGAAAGGCAGCATGAGAATTATATATGTTGTGCACATTTTAAATTTTTAAACTGATGAAACTGCATTATATTTACTAAATTATAAATTTTTAAATAAACAATAAAATAATTTTAAATAAAATCTAAAATATCTAAATCATCTCAAGGAGAAGTTGAAAATGAAATAGAACAAAAACTCTTAAAATGGCAAAATTTTTCAAAGAATTCACTCTAAGGGGAATGTAGGGCTCAGAAATATTTATAGAGAAGTTTCCTCAAATTTTCAAGAAACAGATTATCCCCATTCTGTATGAATAGTTCACAACATGTAGAAAAAGATGAAATGCTACCAAATTTGTTTTTCAAAGCTATTACTATGCAGTACCAAAACCTAAAAAGTGAACATTAAAAAATATATATATTAGTATATATTATATATATTATATATTAGTATATTTTGAATAAATAAATGAATAAATGGCCCATATATTATTATGCTGGGTCTCAGAGCTTTAGCTACCAAACTTAAAGGACCAGCAACCAGGCTGAGCCCATCAAAGTAGGAGAACAAGTTCAGATGACCCTTCCTGAAATAAAGCCATTTTCAAATTCACTCACTACTGGTTTCCCATAGTATGTATCTTTTAGAAAACAAGTTTCATTGACTGGTTGAAGAAGGTATTGTGAAAATAATAACTCAGACACTACTATAAATGGTATTAGGAAAAAAAAAATTCTACTGCAAAAAACAAACAATCTAAAAGAGGCTTAAATCCACTAAACGGTTTTCATTTGTTTGTTTCATCCCATTTTTCTCACTTAAGAAATTCAGAACGTAAATGGCCCCAAACTGGTACCATTAAGGTACCCCAACTCATTATCATTTTGATACAGATTTTGTCCTTATGGCTAGAAACATTCACCTCTCTGCATTTTGTAGCATATTATAGGCAAACAGAAGATAAAAGGACAAAGCCCAAAGGGTGATGCCAACTGAGTTTGCCCAGTTTACAAAACTTTCCCTGTGCAGTGACTTCTGCCTATTTCTCTGTGGCTGGAATCAGTACGTAGTCACCATCCTTAGACCAAGGTGGAAGGAGTAGAGAATGGAGGTTGGGTCCCAACCAAGAGTGCCCGCTATGCTAGTCTGTAACCAGTCACTGTTCAAATGAAATTGATAGTTCAGGGCTTCAATTGTGTTAGATGATTTTATTCCAAACTGTTCATCCACACAGAAAATAAAAGCATCTCAATGTCGGAAGAGAAAGATGTGTTAACTGCCAAACACAATAGGATCTCTTGCAATTGCTTTCCCAGAGGTGGTAAATCAATTACACATATTAATGAAATGGGAAGGAAAATTATTAGAAGCTCAATGATAAATATGAGTGGTGAGGACACATATGTTCAGTTATAAAATGTTGTCCTTGTAGCAGTATTATAAGTTCAGAAAAGAAAATAGTATCTGACTCAGGAATAGTAACAAAGCAGAATGAAAACCAATACCAGTATAATATGTAAATGTGTATTATTTTATTATTTTTAAAATTACTTCCTGATATACTACATTTTATCAAAAAGATACTGTGAATATTCAAACTTCACTGTTCAGTAGTATCAACTGGCACAAAAGGAAAATCTGTTATAACAATAGATAATGTTTTTGAGTGTTCATATATTCTATTCTGTAGGCTAATCATTTTATATATGTTAATTTATTTAATCTTCAGGGCAACAGTAAAAGATACTGTGATGGTTAAGTTGATGTATCAACCTGACTGGGTCATGGGATGCCCAAATCAAACATTCTCTCTCAGTTTGTCTGTAAGGATGTTTCTGGGTGAGGCTGACATTTGGAATCAGGGACTCTGTTAACAGACTGCCCTCCTGATGCAGGCAGACATCATTCAGTCTGTTGAGGCCTTGATAGAGTGGAAGGTGGGGGAGGGAGTAATGTGCCCCTTTTTTTCTGCATCACTACTTGAGCAGGACATCTCATCTCATCTTCTGCCCTTGAACTGGGATCTACATCAGCGGCTGCCCTGGGTCTCAGGCCTTCAGACTCAGACTCAGACTGAGTTACTCCACCAACTCCCTTGGGTCTTCAGCTTGTAGATGGCAGACCTGGAACTTCCCAGCCTCCAAATGCTGTGAGACAATTCCTCATATCTCTCTCTCTCTCCCTCTGTGCGTGTGTGTGTGTGTACATATATGTGTGTGTGTGTATACATATATATATTCATTAGTTCCATTTCTCTGAAGAACACTGATTAATGTAGATATTATTTTTGCTGTAGTTGTTATTATTATTATTACTCCTCAGTTATGTCCAGTTTTCAGTTCAGAAAAAGAGAGGTTGAGTTATTTCCTCCAGGTCATACCTACAGTAAGTAACTGGACAAAGCCCCAGTCACTCTGCTGTCATTTGGATAATCTAAAAGATCATGAAATGATCAGATGATAGACAGAAAACACAAAATTTTCAGCTCAGTAAGTATGGGCAGAAGTAGTTCTGACACCAACTCCTCCTTTGACATGGAAGTCAAATTATATAGAAAACCCTTTTTCCAGAGATTTTGAAAGACGTCATTTTTGTAATAAGAAAATTACTCCTCCTCCTAAAAAAAAGAGTGGAAGCAAAAGGAAAAAAGTAACTGATGTGATATTTTGATTTTCACATTTATTGACACCAACTACATCTAGATGTAGTTTTAGGCTTGTCTGCTTCCATTGACTTTCACTTTGGGATGTATAGGACTCTCTGTCTTTAGTTTGGGTGCGGTGGTCCACAACAATTCATAATTACTTGCCAGTGGTCCTTTTTCATTCGCTGGACTGTATACTCATTGGGCCTTAAGTCCAGAACTTCTTACACTGCACTTCTGGGAAATCTGTTTAAAATCTTGAATTTTTTCTTTGATAATTTTTTCCTATCCATTTCTATCTCTTTGGAAAGCCTATCATTGGGTGTTGAACTTCCCACATTAATTCTATAATTTTCTAATCCTTTCCCTCCCTATTTGCCATTTCTTTGTCCTTTTTCTTTCCACTTTCTGGGAAATAGTTTTCAACGGAACTTCTATTAAGTATTATATTCTTACTCTTAGATTTATAATTTTTAAGGATTTTACTTCTAAAACAAAATAGTTTTTGTTGACTAAATATTTTTAATAGTATCTTGTTCTCATTTCTTGTAAACAATATATTATCTTTTCACTCAGAGGACGTTAATTATAGGTGTCTTTGAGTTTTTCTACTCGTGCCTGTATTCAACCTGTTTTCTCTGAGTTCTTTTTGTTGTTTTGGTCCCTAGTTTTGTTGTTTGCTATTATTGTTAGACACTTGCCCCAAATGTAAGGTAATCTTTTGTCATCCTGTGATATTTAAGAGTGAATTATTGTTAATGTTTATTGGAAGCAACATGTGATTATATGGTTTGTTTCTGGTACACTACACAGTAGAGAGATCAAAAAGGAATTTTTTTTTTTTTGCTTTTTTATAGGTGCAGCCCCAATATATTAATTTCTATAGATCTTGTCAGTTCCATTAATAATGAATCTTCTCATTTCTCCCCTGGATTGGAAGGTGATGGTGGTAGGGTCATCACACATGGAGTCAAGTAAGAGAAAAATGGCTGAACATATCCATGTTAAATACACACAACTTTATTTGAATCACCTATTTTCAGCACAGTACCTGATCTCTAAAATACTTATTATCTTCAATTATATACCGTTTTTTTTTTCTCTAGGCTTCACCTAAGAACAAATACAATTCTGCAAATACCTTCACTAGTCTCCCAATTACCCAAGCTTCAAAATACATCACTATCATCAGTTGCTTTTCCTTTTTGAATGCACATAATCTCTTGTCACATACTTCCTCAGAAATAACACATCTAAGTACTGGTTCAGCTCTGAAACAGTCCCCAAGTGATTCTCTTGCTTTTATCCTCATGATCACAGGATGGCTGCAGAAGCTTCAAGTGTTAGGTCCCCTTTGACATTATCCAATGCCAGAAGAAAGGGAGATGCCTCTCCTTAGTCATTTTTATTTATTTTGAGGAAGAGAATCCATCCTAGAAAACTCCCAGAAAGTTTCACCTCAGATCCCATAACCACGATTACCTTCTATGCCCAGGCACTTCCTGCAAGCAGGATAGGAAACTGTGTTTGACTTTTTTGGGTTTTGTGATTAGAGGTTTCTTCTACCAACCAGGAATTGGGAGTTTGGAGAATGGTGAGGCATCACCTCATTTGCCAATTATCCCATTAAGTTATTAGTGGAAAAGCTGTCTTTCAATTTGTAGCAGCACTTTTATGTTTGTCACTTGTTCAGTTTCTTGTTGGTGTTGCCATCTGTTTCTTTTTGTTCCTGTAATGAGAAGACTTGTCAGAGGAAGAAGAGAAGGCCTTTTAAATAAAACACATAAGTGGTTCTTCAGACTTTAGTATGAGCTACTAAGAAAACATGGAGAACCCTGATCACAGAACAGCACCATGTACCTGGGAAGAATAGTTCTCTTCCTGAGATGCAGAACAGGAGATCAAGGAGTTGATAGTGATTTGGGGTAGTACTTTGACTTAATATCTATTTAATCAGTAAGGTTTCATCCAATAATACACTTGCATCGATGACACTTAATACCATCATTTCTTTAGGAAGGAGAAAAAGTGGCCATGGAAAATGGGATGCCACTGATCTGGGAAACTGAATGCAGCTTCATTGATGGAACTTTGTAGGAAGAAAAAAGAAAAAAAATTCCTCTCTGCTATACCCATAGAAATCTCTCTTCTCTGAACTCGTTAGAGAGAATAGTAATTTAAAAATAAGTAGAAATTGTGATTATTCTCCAATAACTGTCAGTACTGTCTCCTTAGAAAAGTTTTGTTAAAACAATTTCTGAACCAATCACATAGCCCCTCTGACTGCATCTCCATAAGCCGATCATGAAAAGAAGAGTTCTAGGGTGAGACAGACCAAACAGAATGCTCCTCGGTCCTAAGTTCTCAGTACTTGTTCACTTAGAAGAAAATTAAACATTTAAATATCTTTGACATTTAAAAGCTACTTAAAAAGAATTAAATTATACTGTTGATAACTTATGTTCAGATAGCACTTTCTGTTTTTCAAAATCCTTTTAACTACATTATCGCTCATTTGGTAGAAGAATCATCAATATTTAAAGTTACTTGCAGAAAAAGCACAGCTAATGAGCATATGTCCCTCCAAAAAAGGTTCCAGGACTCACACATACCTCCCTTCTCTGTAAAGCTGACCTCACCAGAGGAAACTATGGCCACAAGCAGACCAATCCTGCATGAGCCATGACTGCATGGACTCCCACTGTGGGTCTCACTGTCATTTTGACAGCAGGGTGGCCCCATAACCAGAACCCTCACCTGCCACAAGACGCCTCCCATCCCCTGAGACCAGAGGCTAGAGCATGTCCTCTCCACTGACGGTTCTGCTACTTTGCTGTGACCTCACCAGCATGGTAGTAGTCACCCTAAGGTTGGAAAATATCTCCATCACCACTTAGACACATAAATTATAAAGAATTTATGTGTATAAACCATTACAAATGTAAGTGGTCCATGTAAAAATGAGAAATTCTCATTTATGATTACTATCAGTTCATTTAGTTTTCATGCCACACACAGTCGCAGAAGAGTTTTGGGAATGAGAAGATAAAGATACATAAATCTCTGTTGCTCCAAGCTAATGCATTTCTATACATTTCATGGTAGCTCTTTGGCATGAAGCCATGTCTTAGTCTTTAGATCAGATCTGTTACTACAGTGACCATATCATCAAAAGGCATCAAGGTCATACCTGATGGATTTGGTACTGCATTTAGGTGCATTTTCTAGAAACAATGTTTTAAGAAATATCTTAGAATTCCCAAAGTAGGTAGACTACTGAAAAGAAACCTATTTTTTTCATCTGGAAAGTTGGAAATGAACTGAGCCCCACTCTTGGTCTGTGCCAAGGCATTTAGTCTGGATCCAATTTAGGTATGTTCAAGTTAGTTTTTCCATAGGCTGTGAAAACTTGAAGAAAGTATTTGTTGCTGGAAAGTCAGGAAAAAAAGTATAAATTACATTTCTCTTAAAGTTTTATCTAACTAGAAGATATGTTCAATAATTTTCTATTTTAATTTTACTAAGTTTAACTACTCAATATATAAATACAGACATAGCTCCACTTATCTGTGACTGGGTTAGAACATTTTTTAGAACAGTTTGCTTTCCTTGTAAATGGGTAAAAATTGCAAGGCCTGTAATATTAACTTAAAGCACCTTGATAATTTTAGTAATAGAACAAAATGATTATTTATTTCAACGAATATCCTGGTGCCTTTGTGAATAATAAAGTTTTATTTAAGGGAGGTGCTCATTAACTACTATAAAAAGAGAATTTTTGTCCAGTGTTTTGTGATTTAAAGTGCTGTCAGTGAAAAAAGAAAAAAAATCAGTAACCAAACTGTAATAGGAATAGAAAAGGGGTTTATTTGAGTCAAACTGAGAACTATAGCCGGGGAGACACAGACTCAAGAAGCACTTGAATTGTGTTCCTCCAGACCACAAAATGGGGGAAACTTGCAAAGGCAAAACCCACAAAATTACATAAGTTGTTTGTCAAGAATTAGGATGGGAGTTGGCAAGAAGTAAGGGTGCTCACTAAACCATGATTTGTTAGGGTCTGAAATGGTTGCACAGTTACAAGGAGAGACCTTGACACCATAAGGTTGCAGGTGACAGCTGCCAGCAGACATTGTTTTGAGAATGGCTGGTGGAGTTTGATATAATTCAAAAATTCAAGTTCTCAGTGATGTAGGATGTGTCTGAAACCACAGCTGCAATGGCCACATGGCTCCATTTTGGATGCATGAACCACAGTTACTCCATTTTGGTTTTTAAGTGCATTCTTTTTTTAATGGTTAAAGCAGATGTACAACATATGTTTGATAGGCCACAAACAGGCTGTTTTGGTTAGCCTAAAGTTCAAATCAAATAATGTATAAACCAGACTGACTTCCCTACACCTCAATATGTGAAAAATTCTTTCATCAATGCTTATACATATATCAACTCATTTCTTCCTCACAAGCTTGAATTAGTTCATCTAGATGAGAGTTTTCTGCTTTGTGACAGAAATGCTTACTTTTGGAAATCTCAATTCCCATGTATTAGTAATGCATTAATTGTATAGAGAGGTTTATCATGTCATGAACATAATATATGAACACAGATATAATAATAATAACAAAATAATTATTATTATTTATTGAGTTCTTTTTAAGTGACATTGTGCTTTTTAGATGTATTATCTCAGTTAATTATGTTAAAAACCCTATGGAGTAGGTATTAGTATCCTCATTTAATTTATAAGAAAGCCAAGGCTCAAAAAGCATGTTAATTTCCCAAAGGTCACAGTTATAAAGTGACAAAGGAATTCAGTCCCAAGTCTTTTCAGACTAAAACCTATGTTAGTTCTCATTTTACCCTGCTCCCTCTGATTTTAGAGCATAAACCAATCCTTATTCAGAAAAACACACTTTCAAATCAAATGAAATAGGAGAAAAAAATGCAATGAAGAGCTTGAGAATAAAATCCTATATAACTTGAGAATAAACTCATAATTTACAAAACAAGTTTACATCTGTTATCCTAATGTACCGCCTGTGTTATAAAAGCATATTTTCAAAATTTATTCATGCTGCTATATTATTTCTCTCAATATAAATCCAATGTACACTTCTTTGACTTAGCAAACATTTTCCAGTAAACCTGACAAAGTTCTCCGCTAGCTGACCCTGATTGGTAATAGACAATCAGAAAATCCTGCTGCTGCCGAGCCTTAGAATGTTTTGCCCTGTTTAAGAGAAGAGACTAAAAAAAAAAATTTAAAAAAAAAAAAAAAAGAGAAGAGACTCATTCCAGTTAGAGACACAGTAAAAGAAGCTTGAAAAAGACACTCAGTGCTTGATATGTAACATGTCCCCAATGAATAGAAAGCAGGTGTTGAATGCAGGAAGGATTAACGCTAGTAACTAACATTTCAGGAGGGTCAGTGGGGAGAAATTTCAGCCTTCCTCAAGTGACACTGCCACGGACTTGGTGCCCTGGACACAGACTCTGAAGAAGATTTGCTTCAAGGAAGCTTCCTGGGGCGACTCTCAGAGGCAGCTCCTGTGAGGAGTGAAGGAAGAGGGATGGTGCAGAGGGAGAAATTGACCTGCCATGCAGAAGCGGCCCTTCAGGGGTGTCCACCTTGAGGCAATGGCACCCGTCCTCTGGACTCCTCATCAGTCAGTTTAGCTCACTCATTAGTGAGTTTAACTGTGATCTGTCAGCAGCCTAAAGTCCCAGCAGCTGGCAGAATGAGGACCTCAGTCACAAAAGAGAAATCCACACAGCACACAGCACCCACTACACACAGATGCTTTTCTTACGGGTAGAAGAAGGGAGGAGTTCTTTTCAACAATTTGCACACAATGGGAGTTTCCATTTAAAAAACCTACTATATGCCTTGCAATGTACATAAATTATTGCTTTAGTTAATCATCAAAACCACCTCAAATGTTATATTCTCTGCAAGTTTGTTTTACAGATGAGGAAAGCGAGATTCAGAGATGTTAAATGACACCCCACAAACAGACAACCCCAAGATTCCTCCCTGTGTAGCAGCTGCCATCCTTCTGAGTTTGCTAAAGAGATGGGGGTTTATGGAAGGTCGACCCTCTCTCTCTTGCTGATCCCTAAAGTGTGATGAATTCCAAGAGGCGTCTCTGTTTTAATTTCCTGTCTTGCATTGTAACCCTGTCTTGGATGTAGTGCCTGAGGAACATACAGGACACTTGATTTAGGTTAATTTACTGATATTTTTCTTTTCAACTAAAGAGGAAAAAAAATGAGATTTTTTTCTCCCAAGGTTAATTTTCTTTTACAGCTTAAGTGAATTAAATTCTAAGGAATAGTATATCAGTACCTATTTTTCTGAAGTATCATTTTTTTCCATTTATTGTGACTAGAAACGCAATATCTTATAGATACAATATTTAATTCAAAACCACATAAATGTCACCAGCAGGCGTGATTTTGGTTTCTTCTACAAGGAAAATGTAGATATTGAAAGTGAGATTTACTATTAATCTTATAAAGATAACCAAGAAAAATATTCTGTAGTGGAAGAAAATAAAATTTGTTTTGCATATGAATAGAGGATAAATTAACAGAGCACTTCGTTTTAAAAGCATAATCATTTCTTCATCATCAAGAAAATAGCTAGGAAGAGATGTTAATTCTAAGAAGTGTTTTGAGCAAATTGGACATTAGATTATTTGAGATGAACAATTTGAGTACACATATTTACCATTTGCATCAGAATGTTACCCTTCCCTTCCTGGAAAGCACACAAGGTAACATGGAAAATAAAAAGAGCACACACATAAATTCCATTTCCAGTGAAATTAAGAGAAAGAAATATCCACCAAATCCAAAATACACATAAGGCTCCAGAAAGATCTGAGAACCAGCAAAAGCCATGCACAGAATGCCGTAAGGACTGTCAAGGGCCTTGAGTCATAGCAGGTTTCCCAAAGTGGCATCTCTACCCTGAAGATGACACACAAGGCTGTAGTCCTTGCTACTACAACTCCAGTGAGATCGGCTGTGAGCAAGGCTGAGTTCAAACAGAGCTGAGATGCCCCAGGGCACAGACTCTGGAGGTGGGGGAAAACCCCAGCAACAAATCTCATAATTCACTAGCAATTAGTTTCTTGTTGAAAGTGAGGGGCCCACCTTGGAACTCAGAGACCATGTGCCTTGATTGTAAGAGGCAACGAGAAGATAGGGAGAGATTCTTCTGGATGTGGTTTTGTTTGGGGACACAGAGGAGACCAGCTGTCCCAGAGGAGCACAGAGAGAGACCATATCAAGAAAATAGTTTATCTCTATAGCAACAGAAGAGGAGACTTGTAATTACAAGGTCTGGAAGCTACATTTCTTCCTCAGCTGAAAGAACATCCTGAAAATGGTTCTTCTAAGAAAACTCAACTTTCCTACCATAAGAAATAAAAGAGATAGCACAGAACAAATATAACATAAGAATCTTTTTATAGAAGCATAAAATATACCCTCAGGCAAAAAACAAAACCTAGAAAGAGGAATACTATCACATTAACAGTAAATTGTTGCATGTTATTCCACCATGAGTGAACATGCATACGATTAACATATAATATTCAATTGTAACAAATATGAAGGAAGAGCATAAAGTGGAAATACAAAACGCAGGGAAAAGATATTTTCTTTTACTAAGAAAATAGTGGAAGCTTCATTTTGAATCACCCTATTGGGAAATACAGAGGGCAAACCAAAGAGAAAGATAAAAACCTGAAGTACATACTTACAAAAGCATAGAGACAGAGAAAACTCACAAACTTCAAATTACATGTGAGCACAGCAATTGGGAATTCAGACTAATGGGTCCCACAGAGAACATGCTCAGAAGGCTGTAATGGTGCTGCCTGTAGTAAAAAAGACAACCATGGAGACATCGGGTCTTGGCAGATCTTGTTACCATCATCAAAATGCTCAATACTCCACTAGCAGATGCCTTATCCTGAGAAGGCTGACTTGGAATTTGCAAGCATGGAAAGGAGGGTGTAGAGAGAGGTGACAGGTCTAAGAAGCACCAGCAAGATACCTTTTGAAATGCAAGTGCATCTCTGTGGAAAACAGGACACAGGTTCCAGGTGAAAAAACTGGAGAAACTCAGTTAGGGAAGCAGAAATCATGCAGAAACATGTTAACTTCTGGGAATAGAAGGACGTATGCTGACCTGGAAGCACTCCCTCAGTATGGATTGAGGTACTATTTGAACAGCGAGGTCTGGGAAGCTGTTCTGGTCCCATTGTACATGTGAGGTGAGCACCAGCAGATAGTCCAGGAAAATCCAAGTCATTCCATTGTGAGTAAGAACAAAAGAAATAAACACGGCATCCATACAAGAAGGAAAAAATATGAAAAATTGACCAAGCTTTCCTATAGGTGAAGAAAACTCACCAGAAAAAAAAAATCATGTTTCCACAAAGCATATGAAAATTGTAAACTCTTAATGAAAAATCATAGCTATTAAGGAAGATTGTAGAGTAAATACAAAAGAATTGTAGAAAGACGGCCAAAGGTCAGAGGTTGATCACCATAGAAAGAGGCCATGAAGCAAGAACTGGTGCAATTCAGGAAAACATAAACAGACAGCAAAATCATTTCAGAAAGGAAGACAGAAACTATGAGGAACTCTAGAGTCTGTCATACAGAGTGAAGTAAGTCAAAAAGAGAAAAAAATATACCGTATGCTAACACATATATATGGAATCTAAAAATAAATAATAATAAAGGTTCTGAAGAACCTAGGGGAAGGACAGGAATAAAGACGCAGACATAGAGAATGGACTTGAGGACACGGGGAGGGGGAAGGGTAAACTGGGATGAAGTGAGAGAGTGGCATAGACATATATACACTACCAAATGTAACATGGATAGCTAGTGGGAAGCAGCTGCATAGCACAGGGAGATCAACTCCGTGCTTTGTCACCACCTTGAAGGGTGGGATAGGGAGGATGGGGAGGAGACACAAGAGGGAGGAGATATGGGGATATATGTATATGTGTAGCTGATTCGCTTTGTTATAAATCAGAAACTAACACACCATTGTAAAGCAATTATACCCCCATAAAAATTTTAAAAAAAATATATGAAGAACTCAACAGAGAATAGATCCCATAGAGAGCCCAGTAAGAGACATGTGGAAACAAAGGAGAAAACAAAATGCAATGTAAATGAAGGCAGAGAGGGAGTGAGAGGATTGGGCCACAACAAAAATATAAATGATAGGCAGAGGCAATCCAATGTAGCAGAAGTGGAGACTTCTGAGAACAAAATCAAAGCATTAAGAAAGAAATTAAAAATATAGTTCTAGAGAAGTTTCCTGAAATAAAATAAGGTTCAATTCTACATATTGAAATGTCTCCTTGTCTATTAATCTGAAAGGTTTAATACTAATACATATTCTGCAAACACATTGAATTTTGAAGTTAATTTTTAAAATATGTTGGTCAAATATGTAAACAGATTAATTCATTTGAAAAAGAAGAAAATCAGTTTCACATCACATTTCTTCACAGGAACAATCAGTGTCAGAAGAAAGTGAAGCAACACATAAGACATTCAAGGAAGCAAAATGAAGGCCAACCTATCCTTTAAATAGAACTGTTTATAGCTATAAACAGTTTTGAACAGCAGAGATTAGAAAATGTTTGCATAAGCCTTTTTGAGAAAACTACTAGAAAACTCTGGCCATGCAAGAGATTACTAATGAAAATTTAGCTCCCTCCCACCAAAATTGTCACTTGATACATTTAGAAGATTTTATAATCAAAAAGTAAAATACTCTAGTGGATGAACCAGAATATAAACCAACTGTTAATGCACCAGAGTTAACTAGTTGTTCTTCTGGTTTATGGCTCTAAGTAGAGAAGTGTAGGGGACACACTGGTGATGCCTGTGAGGTGGGGTCAGCTGTTCTACTACTAACCAGCTATGAAATGTTGCTAGAAAATTGACTGTCCTGTATTTTGGTATTTTTATTTCTTATGTGGACACATTTATAATCTGATGTGTAACTGAAATGAAAATTAAAGATCAATTGCTTAGTTTTGGAAAGAGAAAAGGTATATATACGATGTAGTCTTGTTCCATCTGTGTGACTCTGGGATGTTAGAGCATCACTCTAATTCCTTGTCTCTGTTTTCTTTTTGTAAATTGTGGTGGCATAAACAATAAAATAGTTTTTTTAATGCTTTGTTGTGTATTTTATTTTGCTGTTGTTCTTGCTGTGAAGGCTGAATAACTTGTATTTGTTTGTTCAGAAAATATTTATTTAGCACCCATTATATGCCATAGACTGTTCTAGTGAATAATAAGACAATTCCTACTCTCCTGACCTTACATTTTAGTTGCTGCTGGAGAAGAGAAAATAAACAATAAACATGATAAATACATTATATAATATGTTACAAGGTGAGAAGTACTATGAAAACAAATAGAGAAGAATAAGAAGGTATAAGAAGTGCCTGGGGAATGATCCTGCTTTTAAAAGGGAATTCATAGTAGGCCTCATTATTGGCTATGATTAGGCAAAAATTAGTTAATCTTTTTTTTTTTTTTTTTTTGCGGTACGTGGGCGTCTCACTGTTGCGGCCTCTCCCGTTGCGGAGCACAGGCTCCGGATGCACAGGTTCAGCATCCATGGCTCACGGGTCCAGCCACTCCATGGCATGTGGGATCCTCCTGGACCGGAGCACGAACCCGTGTCCCTTGCATCGCCAGGCAGACTCTCAACCACTGTGCCACCAGGGAAGCCCTAATCATTTTTAAAATGAAAAGTTTTGCCTTTTGAGATTCTCTAGAACAATTTCCAAAGCCTGGAAATTAACTCTCCTTTTTAAAAAGTTGGACTAATTATTGATTTTGTAACTTACTTTGCTCTCCAAAGAATCAACCCAGCATTTTCACCAAGTCTATTTTATTATTCCAATATATTGATTCTGATTTTAAGTATATTTGTTCCTTTTATTTTCTCTCCTTAGATAAGTTTTGTTTTTCATTTTCTAGCCTCTTGTGCTAAAAGTTTTGTTGCTTTATTTTCATTCTATCTCACTTAAGAAAACAAGATTTTAGGATTATGAATTTTTATCTGAGTAATTTTTGTTACATCTAATGAATTATGATAAAGAATGTACTAATTACTGTTATTCTCTATTTTGTAATTACAATTTAAAATTTTATTATATCCAAGAGTCATTTAGAAAGAGTTGTTTTTTTTTTAATTTCCAAGACTTTTTGTTTATACTCTAGTTACTAATTTTTAGTTTATTGTATTATGGTCAGCAAAAGGGGTCTGGATTATTTTATATTTTGTTCTTATTAAACTATTCCTCATCATGTACTATGTAGTAAACTTCAGTAAATGATACCTGGAAACTTGAAAATAGAGGATATTCATGTCAATAGGAAATAGATTTCTATGTATGGATGGAGATATCACTACTGTATATATGATTATGCTTTTGTGAGTTTATATCTCCAATGTTTGGTGTGTAGTATTCATTAAATACAAAGGTGTTTGTTTTTATGTGTATTCTATTTTGATCAATAAAAGACTCTTCTTTAATAAGAAAAAATTATTCTTGTTTCTAGAGAAAGAATTTAGCAAAAAAATGACAAAATAACAAGTAGATTAAAACGTGTTGGCCGAATTCACACATGCAAAGAAAGTAGACCAATACACACACATATACACACACACACAGAGTAAAGACAAAGTTGGAAGAAGTAAAAAGAGACTAAACACTGGGAAATACAATGAGGGATAGTGAGAAATAAATAAAATGAAAAAACTTTAAATTTTTAAATTACTGGAGATAAAATAAATGAAATATGTACAATCAAAAGAGAATGAACATTCACATAATTTGGGTTCTCTAAGAAAAACAAAATCAGCTATTCATAACTGAAAGCACTCTAATAAGTTTAAAATGTCCATGCATACTGACTTGATGAAGAGAGTCCTGGTTTGCACCTGTTTATCCAGTGTCTGTGCAGTTATTACTCTATTCCCTATCAAAAAAGACTTGTTCTTGAAGATATAAAATCACTCTATGTACAAAGGGAAAACAGAGGGTAACTTATTTCTCTAGAAAGAAGTTACTAGTAGTACCATTAGTACTAGTAGTACCATTCAGTATCAGAAGGTAATTGAATAATATTTACAAAGAATTCAAGTTAAAAAGTTTGAACCCAGAAATTTACATCCAGCAAAGCTCTATATTTGCTATAAACACTACAGATAAACAGTTTTGAACATGCAAGAACTTTGGTAATACTGTTCTTGAAGTAATAGCTTACTATTACTTCAAAAGTTAGTAATAACTTGTTAGCTTACTAAGTTAGTAATA
Organism: Physeter macrocephalus; assembly: GCF_002837175.3. Taxonomy (NCBI): domain Eukaryota; kingdom Metazoa; phylum Chordata; class Mammalia; order Artiodactyla; family Physeteridae; genus Physeter; species Physeter macrocephalus. Next base: position 63,980,801 of record NC_041231.1, read on the forward strand.
ACTTTAGTAATCGCTTTTCTTGAAGAAACTGCTAGATGTCAACTTTAGTTAACTAAAATATGGCTAGAGAAATTCAACAAAAAGATGAAAAATGAGCATTTAACTACATAAGATAAATAATAGAGAAAAGGGGATAAAAATACTTAATAAAATTTTTATGTAGAAATAACAAGGCTTTCAAAACTTTGAAAGCAGAAGGGGAAAAGTTGCAAAATAGAATAAGATTGTTGTTTAATTCATTTTAAGAGCTAAGAGGCAACAAAAATATCATTTAAAATAAGTAATAAAGGTAGTAACATATTTAAGACCAAAAATGTAAACACTAAGAAAATTTACACTGTTTATTAGAATAATGGAAGAAAAGGAACTTACTAACTGTGATAAGAAACACAAAAACAAACAATAAGTGAAAACAGACAATAAAGTAAGAGACCTTTAAGAAAAAAATCTAAAGAGAGAAAATATCACATATGGCAGAATTAAAACCCAGCATATCTGTCATAACATTAAATGTAAATGAATTTAACTCACTTATTAAAGAAAAAATATTCAGATTAGATCATAAGCTAAATAGCAATTCTAGGATGTTTATAAGAAACACTCACAAAGTGATTCTTTAAAGTTAAAAATAAAAGAATAGGCAACTGTAAACAAACAAGCAAAAATTAATGTTGCAATCATAATATAAAACCACATGAATTTCAACCCAAAAGTATTAAATTTGGCAAAAAGGAAATTTCATAATACCAAAAGCTACAACTAATGATAAACATAGTACAGTTATGAATGTCATAACTGAATATCAAATAAGAGCAAAAATGTTATGTCAGAAATTATAGGAGATAAAAAGAGCAGCAACAACGATTTTATTTCACTTCTTTTACTTTATTACATATTCAATTAGAGAAAAATAAATGTCCATTGAAAACTTGAATAAATAATTAATAAGGTCAATCTAATTTATATATATGAATTGGGTCACTGAAAATAAACAACATGACTTATTTTTAAATGCCTGTGAAATACTGACAGTCAAAAGACAGCCTCTTCAATAAGTGGTGCTGGGAAAACTGGACAGCTACATGTAAAAGAATGAAATTAGAACACTCCCTAACACCATACACAAAAATAAACTCAAAATGGATTAAAGACCTAAATGTAAGGCCAGACACTATAAAACTCTAAGAGGAAAACACAGACAGAACACTCTGTGATATAAATCACAGCAAGATCCTTTTTGACCCACCATGTAGAGAAATGCTGATGAAACAACTGACAAAGGATTAATCTCCAAAATATAGAAACAGCTCATGCAGTTCAATAACAAAAAAACAAACAACCCAATCCAAAAATGGGCAGAAGAACTAAATAGACATTTCTCCAAAGAAGATATACAGATCGCCAACAAACACATGAAAGAATGCTCAACATCATTAATCATTAGAGAAATGCAAATCAAAACGACAATGAGATATCATCTCACACCGGTCAGATTGGCCATCATCAAAAACGCATATACCCTGAGAAAACCATAATTCAAAAAGAGTCATGTACCACACTGTTCATTGCAGCACTATTTACAATATCCAGGACATGGAAGCAACATAAGTGTCCATTGACAGAAGAATAGATAAAGAAAATGTGGCACATATATACAATGGAATATTAGTTAGCCATAAAAAGAAATGAATTTGAGTTATTTGTAGTGAGGTGGATGGACCTAGAGTCTGTCATACAGAGTGAAGTAAGTCAGAAAGAGGAAAACAAATACCATATGCTAGCACATATATATGGAATCTAAACAAACAAACAAAAAAATGTTCTGAAGAACCTAGGGGCAGGATAGGAATAAAGGCACAGATGTAGAGAATTGACTTGTGGACATGGGGAGGGGCAACGGTAAGCTGGGACGAAGTGAGAGAGTGGCATTGACATATATACACTACCAAATGTTATATAGATAGCTAGTGGGAAGCAGCTGCATAGTACAGGGAGTTCAGCTCGGTGCTCTGTGACCACCTAGAGGGGTGGGATAGGGAGGTTGGGAGGGAGGCACAAGAGGGAGGGGATATGGTGATGTATGTATACATGTAGCTGATTCACTTTGTTATACAGCAGAAGTTAACACAAAATTGTAAAGCAATTATACTCCAATAAAGATGTTAAAAAAAAAATACTGACAGTCATTAACTATTGAGAAGGTTACAGAATATAATCAATAAGGTAGGTCTGACTGATATATACTAACTCTGGCCAAAGGGAGAAAACATTAATCAATGCTTCTATGATTTTACATGCCTAATATCTAGAACTGAATCAAAAATTACCAGACATGCTAAGGTACAGAACCAAATAACTTGAAACAAAAGCAAAAAAAAAAAAAAAAAAAGAATAGTAAAAGACCCAAAGAGAACTGAAATCTTGGAGTTATTAGACTTGGAATTTAAATAACTATGATTAATATATTAGAACATAGGTGAAAAATGAAGAATTGTACCATATAATTGGAATCTACATAGAAAATCAAGTAAAAATGATAGAAGTTAAAAATAGTATTGCTGAAAATAAGAATTCAACAGAGAGATTTAAAAGCAGGTTAGGCATGGCAGAAACTAGGATTAGTATAGCTTTAAGATAGAAAATATGTAAAAGATAGATAACAAATTCAGAAAGTTTTTGGAGTCCAAGAAGTAGAAATGATGAGGAAGAAGCAATAAAGGGTATTAGCCAAGAATTTTTCAAAACTGGTGAAAGACATCAAGACAAAGTTTCAAGAAACTTTTCGTACTTCAGGCAGGGAAAAACAAAAAACAACAAAAAATAAAGGAAGAAAGAAAAAAGAAAAGAAAACCACACCTGGCCACTAGAGCAGAGGGATGATGAGTGATGTTTGGGAGAGAACAGGAGGGAAGTGTCTGGCTGCTGTTCATATTCTACCTCTTGACCCAGATGATGGTTACAGGTTTTTTCACTGTGTGAAAATACATAGAGTTTAAGTGTGAAAAGTCATAGAGTTTAAGATGTGTGCATATTACTGTTTGTATATTACACTTCAAATTACAAGTTTTAAAATGACTCTAAATGTTTGTTTATTTTTTAGTAAGCTACGAACTTCCCTCCCCTTCCCCATGGCCACTGAGTCTCATAGAAGGAGGAAAGATAGATAACACTTTAGAAAAAATGGGATATAACATAATATAGGAAGTGAAAAGTAAAATCTGTCCCTTCCTGCTCGGCAGATTTCAGAAAAAAGAAAGACGGGAATAAGGGGGAGTGAATACAGTACACATCATTGTTTCACTGTCTCCTATTGGAGCTCTGGAGGGGAATGCCCAGTAAAATATATTAAACCATGTTTAGGGAGACCAGGACCACTGGGAAGATTGTATTGGGTTGGGCAAAAAGCTTGTTTGGTTTTTTCCGTAAGGTGGCTCTAGTAGCACTTAGTTGTCTTTAACTTCATTCAAAACAATTTTGTTAGATTGTACTGTGACAGCTGTCATACCAGTGTGCATTTAAAAAAAAATTAAAATTGGTAAATGTATAGCCATTTTAATATTGAAGATGGAATAAAAAAAGCAAAATTTTCAGCATATTATACTTTATTATTTCAAGAAATGTAAAAACGCAACTGAAATGCAAAATAGATTTATGCAGTGTATAGAGAAGGTGCTGCGACAGATCAAACGTGTCAAAAGTGGTTTGCGAAGTTTCGTGCTGGAGATTTCTCCCTGGATGGTGCTCCATGGGGGGTAGACCAGTTGAAGTTGATAGTGATCAGATTGAGACATTAATTGAGAATAGTCAAGGTTCTACCACACAGGAGATAGCCGACATATGCAAAATATCCAAATCAAGCACTGAAAATCATTTGCACCAGGTTGGTTATGTTAATCACTTTGATGTTTGGGTTCCACATAAGTTAAGCGGAAAAAAACCTTCTTGACCGTATTTCCGCTTGTGATTCTCTACCGAAATGTAATGAAAATGTTCCGTTTTTAAAACAAATTGTGATGGGCAATGAAAAGTGGATACTGTACAACAATGTGGAATGGAAGAGATCATGCGGCAAGCAAAATGAACCACCACCAACCACACCAAAGTCTGGTCTTCATCCAAAGAAGGAGATGTTGTGTATATGGTGGGATTGGGAGGGAGTTCTCTATGTGACCTCTTTCCAGGAAACCAAAGGATTAATTCCCATCCCAATTAGACCAACTGAAAACGGAACTCAACGAAAAACATCCAGAATTAGTCAACAGAAAACGCATAATCTTCTATCAGGATAACACAAGACTGCATGTTTATTTAATGGTCAGGCAAAAACTGTTACAGCTTGGCTGGGAAGTTCTGATTCATCCGCCATATTCACCAGACATTGCACCTTCGGATTTCCATTTATTTAGGTCTTTAAAAAATTCTCTTAATGGAAAAAATTTCAATTCCCTGGAAGACTGTAAAAGGCACCTGGACCAGTTCTTTGCTCAAAATGATAAGAAGTTTTGGGGAAGATGGAATTATGAAGGGAATTATGAAGTTGCCTGTAAAACAGCAAAACGTAGTGGAACAAAATGGTGAATATGTTGTTCAATAAAATGGTGAAAATAAAAAATGTGCCTTTTATTTTTATTTAAAAACTGAAGTCACCTTTTGGCCAACCCAATAGGTACTACTAACATTCTCCCCCTGTTGTGTGCAAGTAGCTTACATCCTCTAGGAGAGAATATTTTCACAGGATTAATGTCAACGTGGGAGGGGGCGCAGTGCCACGCTGGGGCAGATGTCCAGGTGAATGACCCAAAGGAGGTGGCAGCCCTCTGGTTTCTGTGCTGTGTGTGCAGGGGACCCACGAGCTGTCCCGTGCACAAGCGAGAGGTGAGGGGAGAGGGGGAGGGGGTGTTGCAGGAGAAGCAGAGCCTCATGTCACGACAGAGGGGCTGCTGCGCATGGGGTTTGCTGTTCAGGGCACGAGCTCCTGGAGAGGTGCCAGGAATCATCCCAAAAGCCGGAAGGCATCAGTGGCATCACTCATACCTCAGTGTTCACTGGTACAAAGGGCAGAACCGAATCAGCACCGGCCCACAGAAATCACTGAGCTTCTATGAGGGTCTAGAGGACAGGCAAGGATGCAAGGCCCCCCTGCCCTTCCACAACTGGGACAAAATCGCCCCCTTAGATCTCCAGCATTCAAAGTGGGGGTGCGTGGGGGTGGGTGCAACTGTAAAACAGGAAGCACTTCCCTAGAGAGACTGAGCAGTTTTAATGAGCTCAGTCACTTCCAATAAAGAATTTATTTTTGAATAGACTAGTTATTTAAACAGAAACAATACTGTATGAACTGGCACATAAAAAACATCAATTACAATCGGAAATGAAACTGTTATTTTTTAGCATATCAGAGCATAGGGTATCAATTTATGACCCCACTACATCAAAGAAACCAATTAAATAACATATACCATTTCATACCTTCTAAACTAACCAAAACCTAAAATAATAATTCCAAATGCTATTAAAATTATGGTAACAATATTGCACTTATATGCTGATGACAGAATAAACTAGAACATAATTTGGCAATAAAAGTCATGAATTATAAGTAGATCCATGGTAATATACTTTCCTAAGGAAATAGTTCATGAAAATCCATTACAGCATTATTTATAAAATGAAGTAATCAAGAACAACTTAAATAGCCAGTAGCAGGAAATAATTTAATAAATTCTAGTACATCAACTCTGTGGAATATTAGACATCCATTAAAATGTAAAATTATTAAAAACTGCATTGGTATACAGAATTATTTAGTGGAAAAATAAAATAGAATATAAAATTATATATTCTATACACCTACAACTATATAAAAATTCTGTATGCATTTGAAAAAATCTGGAATAACTATGAAAAAGTAAACAGTTTAACCATAGAGAGTAAGAGAAAAGATGGTTTCCTTTTAAAAATATATTTTTGTCATTGTAATAGTATTTTAAAATTTTAAATACAAAATAAGAGCCAATCTCCATTACTGGAAATCAGTTTCTGACTTTATGCCTAGATTCCACCAATTTGCTGCCCTCTTTCCAAGAAAGCAGAGTAGAAGACTTCAGACCCTATAACCCCGTTAATCTGGGTTTGATTCTTGATTTAACCACCCATTAACCGTGAGACTACAGGCAAGTAACTTACCCTCTCTCTGGCCCATTGTCTTCCTCTGTAAAACAGGATTAGTAGTACCTACCTAACAGTGTGATGGAGAGGATTAAATAACTTTTCATATTAAAGCACTTTTTCTAAATCCTAATAATTAGTAAGCATTCTGAAAGTTAACCGTTGTTGTTTTCTTATTGTCGTTTTTGTTGTTCTCTTTTGTTGGGTGATGGGGACAATACATCATGGTTCATGAACAAAGCATGTGGCAAACACTGAGTGATTCTTGAATTAGCTTCAGAATCTAATGGAAGAGTCTGAGTGCACCTGTCTTTTTGTTTTGATTCTTTTTATTTGTTTGCAGCATAGTTAATGTATACAATCTCTTCTGTTGCTATTGAATGGGTAATTTTAGTAGCAAACAAATTGACTTATTTAGAATTGGAATTTTCTTTCTTCTTAGTGGTGTCTTAAAGCAAAGTAAATAATGAGTCCATGCAGCTGACTGATGATGTTCAGAAAAAAATGTTTGAGAATCTGAACTTCCCACTTTTCAACATAAGTTGTATTTGTTGTCATCAGGCAAGCAGAAGTGGTATCTTCACCTTCATGTACATCAACTACATTTGCTAACAATCACCATCAGTGATCTTTGAATGTTCCACAGAAACATTAAGACCACAATCAATCTTTTCATGCTGGAACATGAATTTTATAGGCACTTTTACTCTCCAATCATCCTACATGTGTACTGAAATGCAGTTATATGGGAATTTACTTAAAATAAGCTTTTATGCTTTCCTTCCCAAGTTCTTTTCTTCATAATATACTCTTTCAGTGAGAAAAATGAATGCCCCAGATAACAATTATTTGAATGAAAAATAATCAAAATATGTTCTGATCTTCCTCTTCCCTTCTCTAAATGTTTCTTCCCTCCCATAACTAACCTATCTCTTTCTCTATCTCTCCTGCCTTTTCCCCACATGTATTCCCTTTTAAACTCTGAGCATGTAGATGGGTGTGAGCCATTATATGTCTCTGCTGACTCTTGCCATAGACAGTGGATGACATGGGATACCATTAGTGAAGACTCAGTAATACAAACACCCTAATCTCAGTACCTTTAAACAACCAGGCGTATTTATCATGGATGCTCCTGGTCCCTCCTGGTCTGCCTACAGCTCTGCCCTGGGTCGTCCTCATTCTGGGAACCAAAATAACACAGCAGCTATTGTCTGGAGTCACTATATCATAGAGAAAGGCTGAGGCAAGTCACACTTCTGCTCTAAACCCTTCTTTCCAGAAACGACCTGGATCACTTCTTATATTTCACTGGCAAGGCAAGTCACCTGGCCACAATTAACTTCGAAGAGCAGGAAATTTCCATTCTACAGACCTCAAGAAGGAGAATCACAAATATCTGTGAATAGCATTAATGACTATTGCAAAGTACAACCCTAAACTAGAGATGGCGTGATTCCTTATGGCTACATGATCAGTACCAAAAAGCGTGATCCCTCCCGGTAATTACCATTTTAAGCTAATAGTCATTCCTTCATTGAAATCTAATTTTTTAAAATTATTCTTTCTTTTGTATTCTTTCTTAATCAAGGGAAACAGTTTTAAAAGATGACAAATCTATACCTCCTTCAGACATCTAAAAGAACATATTTTCTGCTCTTCATGGCAAAAGAGTTTAGAACCAAATTGAGTGTACATGTTGGTTGGTTGGTTTCTGTGGTGGGTTGGTTCATAGGTTGATTATGTTCAATGCAGGTCTTGCCCAAAGCTTAGGAAACCAATCAATAATGAAAGCTGTGGGACGAATCTCCCTGAGAAGCCAGAGGTGTTTACCTAACAGAGCTAAGTGAAGTCTAGAGAAAAATTTAGAGCTTTTATTCCATTACATGGACATTTGGAATTAGAGTAATAAAAATTACCCAATGTGTTTGCTTTGATTTATGCTCTGTAATAACTTTCCAGTAAGTGATGAAAGTGTTATAATCAGCATGGAAAAGCACTGAAACCTATTTTACATTCAGGTGGTTTCCTTCAATAGTCTGATTTTCAGCACATCCATGTTTTTTTTGTTTGTGAGATGAAAAGACATTTTGACTCCACATATAAATAAAAGAAACATTTATTATCTGACAAATTATTAATTATTTGTTTATATGGTCTCCATTGGAGCCTTCTAAACCTGGGGAATCCTGTTTAAGCACTAGCATTTATTTATTTCTACTTTCACCTCACTTTTACAACTTTTTCTATGCCTGTAAGAACATTTTTCCCCAAAGATCTCAAATAAGTACTTGAATAAAACTACAATATAAGCATAGCTATAAAGAATGCATTTAATTTCAAGGGCTGCTATAAAGAATTTTACAAATGGCATGACAGGGTCCTTTTATTGTCCCCAGTTTCATTCCACAGCCTTCCTAACAGCCCTCCTGAGAGCAGAGATGAGCTAGTGTCAATCCTTTTTGTCAATTCACCCTGTTACAAAAGAAGAACATTATCCTGACATTATGGGCATTGTTCTAGTTATATGCAGGGTCCCTATTGTAACTTTCTCTCAAATATAATGCTGAACACAGATGTAATTTCTGAAAAACCTGCAAGTATTGTTGGCATTAATGTGATAAGCTCAAATTTTGTCCAGGTAAGCTGAAAAGAAAACAACCCATTAGCTAAAAACAAATGTCTCCTAGAATCAGCACCAGCCCCAGACTAGTTGCAAACTGGGAAAAGAGACTTTTTGTTTCTCCTCCTCTGAAAGAGCTTCCCAATGAAAGCCCATCTGGACTGGCTGTTACTCAAATATCTGTCAAAATTTCTATGGTTAGTTATCAGATAATTACCTCTTCTGAATCAGGATATACTAACTTTGGGTCCACAGGTTTCAGAGTTCTACAAATGATCTGTTAAATTTTTAAATTTTGTACTTTTGTGATGGTTATAATAATAATTTTTTAAAAACCTAGGCAAAAATGGTGGAAGGGTTGCCCAATCGCAGGACGCATGCTAGTCTGGGAGTTCCAAATGCCCCACATCGCTGGCCTTGGTCATCATCTTGGACTCAGGCATTGCCCCTGAGTCACACACAGATCTCATTTGGGTCTAAGAAATGGTTCTCGCTTCCTGCTGCGACCTCACAGGGCGTCCATGGGAGAGCCAGAGTCTCAGAGAGATTGGATACAACACTTCTCAACCCTCCAGACCCCCATCTACCCTCTTCCCTCCTGTGTTAGCATCAGACAACCATCCAATCCTCATCTCTGCTTTTGACCTGCTGGGAAACCAGACAAAGTGCTCTCAGTGACAGAAGACCAAGAGCAAAGACAGGCTGTGGTCTGACGCCAGCTTGGTAAGAAATGGATTGACCTTGAACAGCTATTTAATCTAAGCCTCAGTTTTCCTACTTTCTAAATGGGAAAAAACTACAGGGATTTTTGAGGCTTTTATGTAAAAATATGTAAAGCACCCAATACAGTAACCAAGCATGGTAGGTGCTCAAAAGAATAACTATTACACAGTAATTAAATTAGAGACACTAAAACTGTTTGAAGACCTAAAGTATAAGATGCATGGCTTTACCAAACTCATTTTAGGGCTGCGTGTTAAGTTCTCGGAGGGTGAATTCCACCTTACCCTGAATTCCAGGCTATGTTTCCAGCTCTGAGAAGCCAAGACTTCAATGAAGGTGGGCTGCTCTGTAGGCCATTCCTTGGAGTTTAGGGGGCACTTAGTCTAAACACATAATGGAGGCAGCCTGCCTCGTGTGATTTCCAGCAATTAAAGATGACACTAATATAACAATGTGTTTTGAAATTTTTGTTTTAAAAAAATAGGAATTCTCTAAGTTAGTGGGTAGAACTTATCAATTTCTAAACTGAAATTATATCTCAAATAATTACATTTACTATCATTTTTTGTGAGTGTCCCACCTTTATTTAGAAAAATAATTATAGGAAACTAGAATTGTGCTAGAAGAAGCCAAAGATGATTGCACAAATCCAGGCAAAAGAAAAAAAAGCTACTGAACAGTGAATAGGTTTATTAAGCATCTCAATTTCCAGATACCTTCACAAGCATCTGGCAGGTGCTGGATCCTAGACCATATGACAGGATATGGAAGAAAGGGTTTACTGGTTATTTTAGTCAAGAATATCACCAAACATCCAGGCAAGTTGTTTGGTTTTGCTTTCCTTTAATGGGTTTTCAAATGTAGACCAGTATAGGAAACTTCCAGTAAGTTGCATTTGTAATCTTTATATCAGTCTTTAAATTTCTTCCATTGATTTTAAAACAAATCTGTAGATACAGAGAAGTCACTTGTGACTTAAGCTAATTTGTAAAGATTCAGCACTTTCTCTTCGTATGTCAATCCTAGCATCCATCTCCACCAGTACCCTCACTCCCAAAAGACCGAGATTCTTGGCAGCAAATATCAGACTTGGCAACTATGATATCAATAGTTTCTACACAATAAATATTGAAAGAATAAATAAATGAATAACTATAAGAATGACTAAATGCAAAGTAACTAAAATTTTGTGCAAGTAGACCGAAATGATACTAATACAACCTAAGTCAAAAGATAAGGAATACCAAAATTAAGCAGCTTTATTATTAAAAGCTATGTTGCAAGGTAAAGAGGAAAAACTACTCCTGCCAAGAAAATGAAGGTGATTCTCAATTGTGAGTTAAAGATGTATAGAAGTGCAGATACAATGTTCTGTTACTGGAGGGTGTTGGCAAGAGATCCCAATTAAGGAAGATTTCTAAGATGAATAGAAGAAATTAAAAAAAAAAAAGTCTTGATGCTTGTCCTCTCATTCTTAATTTATCTTTACCTTATACCTATAGGATCAGCTTTATCATAGAAAGGATATTTCAAAATTCATATAGTTTTCTTATAAAATGTTTTCAGATGACAATTTTATTCATTCTTAGAATGCATATTTTATAATCTATTGTAAATCTTATGTGAAATATTCACACATACCTAGCAAACATTAGTATTTTGTTTTGTATCTGAAAAGAGCTAATGTTACACAGAATCCGATAGTCAAATAATCAAACATATCATTGGTGGATAGCAAGCTGAACACCATTGACTCTAAAGGCTGGAGAGCCCAACCTTGGTTTAAGGTGAATTTTATCCTGAATTTGGAAGAATTTTACAGAGGTTAGAAAAACTTTCATAAGAACAATGTTGAGAATCTAATCTATGATGCAACAATTCCACCCAGAGTGTTTATTCAAAAGAAAGGAAATCACTACCTTGAAAATACATCTGCACCCCCATGTTCATTGCAGCATAATTTACAATAGTTAAGATAGGGAAGCAACCTAAGTGTCCATTGATGGATGAATGAATAAAGAAAATATGGTATATACATAGATTGGAATATTATTCAGCCTTAAAACGAAGGAAATTCTGTCATCTGCAAAAACATGGATAGAGCTTGAGGGCATTATGCTTAGTGAAATAAGTCAAACAGAGAAAGACATATGCTGTATGATCTGATGTGTATGTGGAATCTGAAAAACAACAACAAAAACTCATAGATACAGATAACAGATTGGTGGTGGCCAGAGGCAGTGGTTAGGAGGTGGGCAAAATGAGTGATGGTGGTCAAAAGGTACAAATTTCCAGCTATAAGATAACTAAGTCCTGGGGATGTAATGGTGACTATAGTGAAAAAAACTATGCTGTATATTTGAAAGGTGGTAAGAGAGTAAATCTTAAAAGTTCTCATCACAAGAAAAACAAACTTTGTAACTCTGTGTGGTTGATAGATGTTAACTAAACTTATGGTGGTAATGATTTTTCAGTGCATACATATACCAGATCGTTAGACTGTACACCTAAAACTAATTTAATATTATACATTGATAATATCTCAATAAAAAAGAAGAATCTAGCTTAAAACAAACAAAAAACAGAATATAAGTTTGAACAAGATTTAGAGCAAATATCATGAACCTGTCATCTCCCTTGGAGTTACTTTTTGTTTACATGTGTGAAATAAATTATTAATTATGACAAACTTTTTATAATGATACTGTGACAATTAAATTAGACAATAGTAACGTATGACATTTAGATTTTTTAAGAAGGTAAGTGAAAACATATGAAGCAAAAAGAGATTCCCATTAGAAGTCTGATACTTCTGCTTTAATCAGTTCCTTTCTTCAGCATATATTTGTTGAGCACTATTATACACCAGTCATTGTGATAGATGCTGAAAATCACCAAATTATAATCCTCACAATGACCTAATGGATTAGGTATTATCCTTTAAACTAGACATCAGGGACTTCCCTGGTGGTCCAGTGGTTAGGACTCTGCTTTTCCACTGCAGGGGGCATGGGTTCAATCCCTAGTTGGGGATCTAAGATCCCGCATGCTGCATGGTGCGGCCAAAAAAAAAAGAAGAAACAGAAAAAGAAAAAAAATCAAAGACTTAGCATGAAAAAAAATCTCAAAAATAAAATAGAATAGACACCAAAGTCTTGGGATATAGTTGATACACATTATATATTTATCAAGTGAATGAACAAATGAAAAAATGGTTCTGATAAAGAATATTAGGTAACTGACCCCAAAACACTCACGACTTAAATCCAGTTTATTCTGGCTCCAGAAGTGATATCATTAATCAAGAGAGGGTGAAGAGAAATATATAGATACATAGATGCACGTACCAGAGTCAAAAAAGCCCTCCCTCCTTCTAGGACCTGGAACTCCAATGCCCACAATCCCATCGTTATCTACAGAATTGCTGAAACTTCTGCTCAGATGCTCAGCCTCTCAGTCAGGACTGAGAAAGCAAAGCAATGCCAAATATGTCTCATCTTATTGTTCTTCTTTTACGATCTGAACTCCTTCTGTCCTTATTACCTGGGTAGTAATCCAAGGTGTTCAAACTGATATTTTATGTTTTAATCAGGTTTCTAGTTGTTTTCAAGCTACATTTCATGATTATCAGGGTCAGAAATCAGGGTGGGATTTTGAAAGCAAAGCAGGTTGCAATACTAAACACAAATTTTTTAATTTAAATGACAAATTTCCTGGTTCGTCTTTCCCCCATTCGTAAAAGTCTAAAAATTTTGGCAAAAAATGTTATCAGTATATCACCAAGTATGATCTCTAGAGTTACTGCATTCGACATACTGAAATATTTAGTAAACATATAGTTTCTGAGTGTCATTCCAAAGGTAATGAATTAGAACACTGGGGATAGAACAGAGAATTTTTATTTTTAATTAATTAACTCCCTGGCCTATTCTTATATTCACTGAAATTTCAGACTTCAGATCGTGTTTTGTGCAAAGAAATAGTTTGACTACATCAGATATTTGCTTATCATTTGGTGAAGAAAAATCACAGGCTTTAAAAATGTATTTTCACAACACGAACTTCTTATAATCTGATATGCTTAACAGTATAATATAGAGTTAAATAAAAGCTCAAATTTGTTAACTTTGTTTTAGACAGCTATCTGCAAAAGACACTGTCATTTTTATGTTCAAATAAAGATTTTAATCCTCAAAAAGAAATGAAATCTATTCATTTATAATAACCCAGAGTTTTCATATTCTCATATTGTTATTTTGTTTTGTTTTGTTTTCCTAAGGTAAAGTTAAAACAAAATTCTAAGCAATTAGAATTTTTAGTAAAAGTTTCAGAGAATAAAGCCTGGGGGCTTATGACGTGGTTTCATGCATTCCTATTGCCAAACTGCAATTTTTTTCTTCAAAATAAAAGCTACTGAGTTTAAACATTACAGTGACTGATGATAATTAGAGCTTTGGTTTCCAGATATTTTCTAAATAGAAAATTTCAGAAGATATTTTACAATATCTATTAAGAAGCTCATAGGTACAGGTTTATTGACAGTTTTCAAGATATAGAAAAAGCTGTTTTATCATCTATTCCTTTAGTGGATAGGTTTTGTTTTGGAGGGAAGTGTTTGTTGTTTGATTTTGTTGTTTGTTTATTTCTTGGTAAGGCCAAACTAATTCCAGTCACCAAGGATATTAATAGCAATAATAAATTTAAACCAGAAAATCAGAAGGACTTTAGCATGAAATACAAACTTAGTTCAGAGAAGTGGTGGTATTAGCCTTATAGAGAAGATATTGGAGCATCCAGTCATGAAATAAGTTATGATAAAGTTTTAGAAATTAACTTAGAGTGAAACTGGAACCTAGTAGTAAAGTATGCCATAAAATCAGATGAATTATATTACCTTAGTGTGCTCTCACGCACAAAGCCTAAACTTGTCTATTGTCTCAGCTTCCATGAGAATATCATTCATCTGCAGTAGTATCATGAGGTGGTGAAGAGCTCAAACTTTGGAGTTAAAGCCCAAGATCTGCCCCTAGCCAGCTCTGAGATCTTAAGAAAATGACTTACTCTCTTTTATCCTCAAATTCTTTATTTGTAAAATGAGAATAATAAGAGCTCAAACTCACAGACATGTTGAGCAACAAATAAAATAATATAAAATATTTTCCAGAAAGCCTGGCACATAGGAAATGCTCAATAGTTAGCTTAACATTTTCCTTTGATTCTTTCATTTTCTCTAGTTTTTCATGGCATATTATGTATTTTTGAGTCACTCCACAAATAGTCAAAGCAGAAAAAAAGTCAATAACTTAAAATTTGTTTTTAGCAACCCATTATGTTTTTTGTCATTTCCCTTTATTTGTATTTTCCCCACAAAATATCTGCTCCCTCTGATGCTTTCTAATTATCTATGCCCAATATTATATCCTCCACCCGAATTTACCTCCCTTTCTAAGCACAAAAAATTTTTCCTTCTATTTTTGTCAGTATCTTCCCAATGTGTCATTCCCAAACAACTCCGTCATGATATATTAAAAGGTGATAATGTTAACACATGTAACACTTGTATAAGCATGTATTCAAAGTGCATCCTTAGAAAAAATGTCCCCTTCACTACTCAAATATCTCCCTCTCACCTCCTTTTATCCCTGGGTCTTCGCCCTCTTGTTGCCACATATTCTTTCATCTCTGGGTACCCAAGTCCTCTCCATCCTTCGAAACACATTTCCAAACCTGTTATCATGAATTTTTCCCTGACCATTTTCCTCAAAAGGAAAATTTACTCTTTGAAGTATTATCTGAATTTTTCAAATATGTATTTAATCTTTAAATTATTTCTAACCTTGTTACATAACAATTCACTTTTTTCCTCTTTCTCTATATACAGTTTATTGAATACAAAAACTCTTATTTTTTGCTTGCAGAATCTATTCACAGTGTTCACTGTAGTAGAAGGACATTACTTTGACTCCTAACTTGTCTGCCTCTTAACTGTTTGATTTCACACAAGTTATTTAAGCAATCTGAGTCTATTCCCTTACCTATAATATAGCGACCCCCATATTTACCTGGCAGGGTGATGATAAAGAGAATTAAGTGAGATAATGCCTGTAAAGTGCCTCACACATAAGAGGCACACACAAAAATGGTAGCTTTTACTGTAATGATCATAGATAATTCTCATTTACAGTTGTTCATTAGATTTTTTGGCTTAGATCAAAGCAGTAACTTTAACATTCAGAATCCTAGGGTAGGGCATTAGAAGAGTTATCTTTGGATAGGCAAGTTCATTAGAGAATTGTAAAACCATAACATGACTACCCAGTCTGAGTAACACGTATCAATCTAGGATTAACTTGACTGCTCTAAAATGACAGCATATTTGTATGATTTTTGAGATGATGACTGTGAATGATACATGATGATGCAGAAAACTATATGTCACTAACACTGACTTCAATACAAATGTTGAGCCAGTTGTCTCTCAACAAATTTAGCAGTCTATTTTTTAAGGTCTTTTTAAATTTAAAATTATAATTTTCAATATTTCTATTAAATCTTTTCTTTTGATGTTAACATATGGCACAAGTTATCTTTTACCTCTAAGCCAGCCTAACCATTTAAAATTATTTTATATTTCTTTGACATCAGTTAATATTATAAACTAGCAAAAAGAATAATTCTTCTGAAACCTCTAATAGCAAGACAAATTTTTATTTTGTATATTTTGGGAATATACAAGTTGCTTTGAAGAACTTGCGGTGTAATTAAAAGTGTCTTTTCAAAGATCATCATTTGCTCAGTTTAAATGATATGTCAATTCAATCTGTCATGAGTGGAGAGTGTTCTTACTTTATACTAAATTTAAAAACAACTTTTTCATATTACAAAACAAAACTTCACTGTAAAAAAATATATTTATTGATTTCTGGTTTCCAGTTCCACATGTAGGAAACTTGAAAGTTGTCACTCTGCCCTAACAATTAAAAAGCTGAACAGACTGAAAAATCAACAACTCTTCTTGGCTCCATAATAGAGGGGAGGACATGGGGCAAACTGCCGCCCAAGATTGGCGAGAGAGACAGGTGAGTACAGGAAATCAGGTGAATACTGGAGCAGAGGCTTAAGAGCAGAAACCATGGGAACCAGGGCCAGGAGAGGAAAACATGACGGTAATTGACAGATTGCTGGAGGCTCAGTGTAGATAAGTCTGAGAGTTAAAAACTCCAGGGGGAATCCAGTCATGAGGCAGTCCCCACAGTATTGTATTACATACAGGAGCATAACCTGGTTCCCACAGTAAATATCTGAGAAAAATCCACTTGCACTTCCAGCAGGGGAAGGGGAAAAGGAACTAGTTTGAAATGTACCAGAGTACTCTGTAATAACCAGAAATTACAGACCAATGTTTCTCATGAGCACAGATGCAAAAAACTTCAACAAAATATTAGCAAATCATATCAAACAATCTATAAAAAGAATTATACACTACAGCCAAGAAGAATTTATCCCAGGTTTGCAAGGCTGGTTCAACATTTGAAAATCAATTAATGGAATCTATTACTAAATAGCTAAAAAAAAGAAACACAGGATCATATCAATAGATATATAAAAATACATTTAACAAAATCCAACCCATTCAAGATAAAAATTATAAAAGGGAACTTCCTCACCTTGATAAAAAAAAATCTTCAAAAAACCAACAGCTAACGTTATACTTAAGCAACTTGAAGCTTTCCCAGTAAGATAAGGAACAATGCAAGGATGTCTCTTCTCACCGCTCCTTATCAACATCGTACTACTGGAAGTACTACTTAATGAAGTAAGACAAGAAAAGGAAACAGAAGATATATAGATTGGGAAGTAAGAAATAAACTGTTTACAGATGGCATGATCATCTATGTGAGAAATCTGAAAAAATTAACAAAACAAAAAATCCTGCAATTAATAAGCAATTATAGCCTGCCCTTTCCCTGTCTACACTATCCCCCAGTTGTAATTATTATTCTGATTTCTATTCCCATAGATGAGTTATATCTGTTCTTAACTTCATATAAATGAAAGCATATTATGTATTCATTTGTACCTGGTTTCTTTCACTCAGCAAAACATATTAAAAATGTATTCATGTTTTTGCATGTATCAGTATTTTGTTCTCTTTATTGCTGAGTAATAATAGCCCAGAGAATGAATATACCACAGTTTATTAATTCATTTTCATGCTGATTAACATTGATTGTTTCCAGTTTAGGAATTTGCCCTTTAAATCGCTTGGCACTTCTGCTAAAAATCAAGTGATATTATCTGTCTCTTTCCA
Organism: Physeter macrocephalus; assembly: GCF_002837175.3. Lineage (NCBI taxonomy): Eukaryota > Metazoa > Chordata > Mammalia > Artiodactyla > Physeteridae > Physeter > Physeter macrocephalus. The sequence goes on from NC_041231.1 coordinate 63,998,626, forward strand.
GGCTTTCTGTTCTATTTCATTGAATTATTTACCTATCCTATGCCAAAAACACTCTTGTCTTAATTACTCTAAGTTCATAGTAAATCTTGAAATGTGTTCGTGTGTGTTTTTCAATTTTCTTCATGATCACCTTGTTGTTCTGGGTCCTTCACATTTTCATATTTATTTAGGAGTCATCTTGTCAATTTCTACCAGAAAAACTGCTGGGTTTTTATTGTGATATTGAATATGCAAATCAACTTGGAGTGAATTAAGAGCATAACAGTACTAAGTCTCCAATCTTTGAATATGGTATATCTTTCCGTTTGTTCAGGTCTTCTTTAATTTCTCTCAGCAGTGTTTTCAAGTGTCCTCACTTTACACTTAGCTTCCTACATTTTCACCATGCGTGGTGGTTTTAAAACATGTCCACAAATTCTTCGCTACTCCTCACTTCAAGAGTTGAGATTAATTCCTCTCCCTGGAGTGAGGCCTGGGTTTAGTGAGTTGTGAATGAACAGAATATGACAGAAGTGATGGTGTGTAACAACCATTGCAGCTTTCTTCTTGGATCTCTTAGATCACTTGCTCTGGGAAAGGCCTATTTACAAGTCCTGAAGACACCCAAGCAGGCCTACAAAGAGGTCTCATGGAAAAGACCAGAGGCCTGCCAACGGCCATGCGAGTGAGCCATCTTGGAAATGGATCCTGCAGCTCCAGTCAAGCCCAGATGATGTCGCTCTTGCTGACAGCCTGACTGCAGCCTTGGGAGGGGAGGACCCTGAGCCAGAGCCACCCAGCTAAGCCACTCGAGTTCCTGACCCACAGAAACTGGGAAACGATAAATGTCTGTGCTTTAATCTGCTAACGTGTCATAGAGTAATTTGTTATAAAATAATAGATAACAAATACATGTATAAAAATGAAATTTCATGTGTGTGTGGCAGGGGGGCTGGATGTATTTAAATATTAATAGTATTAAGTTACCAGGTTGGTGGGAATATGAACCATTTAAATATTACATTTTACATTTCTATGTGTGAAAAATACATAATAAGTAAAATGGAAAAATAAACTTTGACACATAGTCCTAAGAATTCTATCACCAAAATCAAGGAAGTTATTTTGCAAGGCAAAAAAATTATAAACTGCTTACTGGTCTTTATCACAGTGTTCTCTCAGTGATGAGACATTATCATTAGGTCAAATTTGTAATAATAATAAACAGAATACTTGCATAATTTAAATTTCAATTGTCCTTAGTGAATAATCTTTTCTAAAATGTTATTGCAAGTTTTATATTATACAGGTTTTTCTTGGTTTAGGGAACAAGAAATTTTATTTGTCTTTACAGTTGCTCTAAGATCCACGGTGGCAGTAGAGTAGGCAAGATACAAAATATATACATACTAGGATGTGTGAAGTGAGACAGTCTATAAAAATAGCATGCAGTCATCTGCCTTGTGGCTCTGTACACTTTATCTTATTTTAAGGGCATACACACTTGTATATAGTCTGAAATTGACATTTTATATCTTATTATATATATACATATATATTCATATACATAATTTTAAACTATTTTTAAAAACTCATCCAAGCTTTGTAACATAGGAGGTACTAGCAGAAGGTGGAAGAAATAATTGAATGACTTTGATCAAGTAGTCCCAGATTTAGTAGAAATTCTGTAAACAGGGTGATCATATAATTATCACCCATTTCAAGACACTTTTGAGAGTGAAGGGGGATGATTAATTAAGCTAAAACAACAGGAATAAACTGGAACTGTGCTGTGTGAAATAGGACATATATCACCCTATCTTTGAAGCTTGAACAATATTTACCCAGAAAGTAAGAAAATTTTACTTTTATCACCTCTCCTCCAAAAACTCCAAGGAGCTCATATCTAAGATCACTTCTACAAATTTGATGATAGAATTTAGTCCATCATATTTAGATTTGCCAATTGTAACACACCTTTAATGAGATTGATCTTTTTAGATGGTTATAAACAAAATAACTGTCATCAAAATTAAGTACAGCGCATCTTTACAAATGAAACCTCTAAGAGCTTTTCGGCAAATTTGAAAGCTAATATCCTTGCCAAGGAATATTACAGGGAATGTAATACTGAAGATTGGTACAGCACTTGAAAAGTATAATTATAGTTGTTAAATACCATGAAATCTGAGCCAGGAGAGTGAGTAATCTTGTGAATGAAGATGATATAAATGTGATAGAACTGAAATGAAGAGTAAGAAAAATGGATAGGACATCAGAAGAAAGCCAAATAGGAAGACAGATGTGATGCTTGTCAATAAATGTGCACTCACACACACACTCATCACTGAGTTTCCTGTGGAAAATATTACTTAAAATGCCACCTGGTAAGCATAAAGTACAATTTCACTTCCACCATCCACCACTTTTTCTTCTAACACCGATATCCGAACTCTTTAAATGAATTTACTGTCTACTATTTTGGGTGAGTCTATCTAGTATAATTCTATTATGAAAAGCCATAGTTCTTTTTTATATTTAGCAATAAAGCATTTTGAAACTATTTAAAAGCTATTCTTGAAGGGTTGTGATAGCTGTCAGTTGGCAATTGCATTGAAATGCTTTTTAGGTATCATTCGGGTTACTATATGGTTACTATATTCGTTGCTCCCACTGAGATGGTGGAATTTGAAAATGCAGACTAAATCTGAGCAGATTATTGTGGTGCACTCTTCTTTCCAGGAAAGCAACACTAATCTCCCTCACCAATAGGAGGTTGATATGGGTTAAAATGGTGACTATGGTGGGCAAGAAATATACATTAAATTGAGAATATGAGTTGATAAACATTTCTGGAAACCAATCTGTACATAGATTCAAATTTTCACATATAGTTAACTTTAGATGTAGAATTGCATATTTTTAGGAAATTGTTATAAGGTAAATAATAGGTAAATTGCAAAAACACAAGCAAATTAGGACATATTTGTAGTACTTTTGACAATAGTGAATAATTAGAAACAACCCAGAAAGCTAGCAATAAAGGTATGGTTCAGCTACAAATGATAATGTATTACACTGAGAGATGTCTACAAAGTATTGTTAAGGAAGAATTCAGGTTCAAGTTTGTATGCTGGTGTGTGAATGCATGTGAACACCATTATCTCTCTCAGTAATAAAGTGACACGTTTACTTCCTGTTCTATCAACTCTAAACACATCACCCAGCTTCCTATCTTACCCTGATGACATGAGCTGCCATTCCCTGGACTTTGGCCCACTTTTCAACTCCCCATTGTCATCTGTATTTCTACTTTATCAAGGATGACAATATTTATGTTCTGTTTTATAAGTACATCTAATTGTTTTACATGTCTTCACTGAAAAACAATAGTGCTTATACTATTATGCTTTTGTAATTACAGGCTCTGCTTGAACAATAATTCAAAATCATAAAAACTGCAAACCCTGTAATATATTATTGTTTTTCCTGGCATGTCTAATGCTTTGTAAATTGCCTCTTTTTCCCCTTGCACCCTTTTCATATCCTTAGTACCTTTGTACTTTACTGCAACTTTCTTCTAAACTCCCTCCCTTCCCTCCTCTCTTAGAACTCCCTGCAGGCATCTTGGGTTCTTGCCTCCATCCTGGAGGGCTGTTCTCTAGAAGTACTAAACAGTGCTCTTCCTGGAACTTCAGGTCCCTGCTCTTCTGGATTGCATCATCTTTTTCTGAATGTCATGTCTTTCCCTTTCTATGCTAAGTTTTTGGAAAATTTCTTCAATTAACTTTCTAAGGAAAGGCGCTTAGGAAGTAAAGTTTATGAATCCTTGAATATGTATTTTATATTCAGCTCTCAGATTTTATTTATTCCTAGGGGATTTTTTTTTCTTTTTACTTTTATTAAGTAAAGGGAAAAGGAAATTCACCTGCATAATACAAAGGTCCCAGTTTGATCAAATTCCACAAAAACATTTCCCTCCTATGTGATAAGTGCTGCTGCCTCTATCAGAGCAAACTTACTCTGCTTCCCGAATCCACAGGGGACATGTGCGAAACACCGCCTCACAGCGCTGGCTCGCTCAATTCCTACTCCGTCCCAAAAGGTAATGGCAGAGGGCGTGATGGTTCTCACAGAACTACTTTACAAATAAACTTAGGTTGACTCTTCAGAGGAGTCGCTTACGACACTTTTTTAAGAGATCTGGTGGGAATGTAAATTGATACAGTTACTATGGAGAACAGTATGGAGGTTCCTTAAAAAACTACAAATAGAACTACCATATGACCCAGCAATCCCACAACTGGGCATATACCCTGAGAAAACCATAATTCAGAAAGAGTCATGTACCACAATGTTCATTGCAGCTCTATTTACAATAGCCAGGACATAGAAGCAACCTAAGTGTCCATCGACAGATGAATGGATAAAGAAGATGTGGCACATATATACCGTGGAATATTACTCAGTCATAAAAGGAAATGAAATTGAGTTATTTGTAGTGAGGTGGATGGACCTAGAGTCTGTCATACAGAAAGAGAAAAATAAATATCGTATGCTAAAACATATATATGGAATCTAAAAAAAAGATTCTGACGAACCTAGGGACAGGACAGGAATAAAGACACAGACATAGAGAATGGACTTGAGGACACGGGGAGAGGGAAGTGTAAGGTGGGATGAAGTGAGAGAGTGGCATGGACATATATACACTACCAAAGGCAAAATAGATAACTAGTGGGAAGCAGCTGCAAGCACAGGGAGATCAGCTCTGTGCTTTGTGACCACCTAGAGGGGTGGGATAGGGAGGGTGGGAGAGAGACACAAGAGTGAGGGGATATGGGGATATATGTATGCAACAGCCGATTCACTTTGTTATACAGCAGAAACTAACACAACATTGTAAAGAAATTATACTCCAATAAAGATGTTATAAATAAATAAATAAATAAATAAATAAATAAATAAATAAAACTACTACTAAATTTAAAAAAAAAGAGAGATCTGAGCAGAAAGTAGGTCAAAGGGCCATGGAAGTACTGCTGTGTGACAAATGGAATGTCCCTGTTTGCTGAGTCGTGGCGCCTAACAGAATCTGATCAGGCATTGTATGAAGACAAGGACACACTGGAACTGTGGCCTGTCTAATTAGTGTGGAGAAACAGTCCTGGCGTGGCCAAGAGTTCATAGGTGTGGACCTGAAAGTAATCTAACTGAGCCTAGATTAGGTTGGCTGGCAGCATCTTGTGTCTGTATCCATCATAGAAGGAAAGAGCAGTGATGAAGCAGAGCATGGGAATGCCTGTCTGGACACCAGTACTGATTGCTCACGGTCGGGAGTCCTGGCAGTTTCCACAGCCGACTTAAAGAAGTCATCTAGTAGTAGATTCAGAAGTCCTGGGTTTCGATCAAATGCATCTTTTATCTTTCCTAAGAACACACTCCTGCTGATGCAGCACCCCCTCCACATCAGGCCAATGCCACCATAGTTGAGCATCCAGCCAAATTCAGTGGCTGCCTGTCTTAGCAACATAAAGCCCTGAGCATAAGTGATGATCTTGGAAGCATAGAGGGCCTTTCAAATGCCCTCCAGGAATGATTCCTTATCTCCTTCAAACTGGATCTTTTGAGGTCCCTTCAGCTTTCTGCTGGCTTGGATTCTCTCATTCTTCAGAGATGATAAGCATCGAGCAAAGACCGCTTCTCTGATGAGGGTGACAGGGACACCGTATTCCAGAGCTGAGATGGCAGTCCATTTCCCAGTGCCCTTCTGTCCCTGTACTCTCCCTGATCTTTGGCAGCAGGTATTTGCCATTGGTATCTTGGAACTTTAACATATTGGCTGTGATTTCAATCAGGAATGACTCTAGCCCTATACTATTCCATTCCTTAAAAGCCTTTGCCATCTCCTCGTGCTCCATGCCTAGGACATTTTTCATCAAGTGATAGGCCTCGCAGATCAGCTTCATGTCTCCATACTCTATCCTGTTGTGCACCATCTTCACAACGTGTCTTGCCCACTCATCTCCCACCCAGTCACACCAGGGTCCTCCAGTCCCCACTTTCACAGTGATGCCTTGGAAGATTGCCTTGATGTGAGGCCAAGCCTCCTTATTCCCTCCCTGCATAAATGATGGGCCATACCACACCCCTTCCTCTCCACCACTAACTCCACTCCCCACCAACAAGATTCTCTTGGCCTTGGGGTCTCAACACTGTCTTGTGGTATCCCTGTATTTAGAATTTCCTCCATTGATGATGATGTCACCAGTGTCCAACAAGGGTACCAGTTTTTCAATAAAATCGACAGCCAGGACAGTCTTCACAAGTAGGATGATTTGCCAAGGCTCCTCCAAGGAGTGAGCACCAACCACCTTGGTGCCCTTTGCCTCATTGGCCAAGAAATCATCAACTTTGGAGACTATCCTATTAAAAGCACAGACCACAAGGCCATGGTCGTTCATATTCAAAATTAAGTTCTGCCCATGACAGCCAGTCCAGTCAGGGCAATATCAGCTTGGGCCATTGCTGTGGTGGCAGAGCGGGCTGGAACGAGGAGAGGCGAGGCACAGATGACCCTCCTTAGATATGTTTTTAATATATATTTTTTCATTCCTTCATAATTTTGAAAGCATTTATATTGAGAGACTGAATATACAAGTGGACAATGCCCAGACCATATATAAAAATAAAACTCTGACATAGAGAACAGACTTGTGGTTGCCAGTGGGGAGATGGGGGGGACACGGGGAAGGTGATTCATAGTTTGGGATTAGCAGATGCAAACTATTATATATAGAATGGATAAACAATAAGGTCCTACCGTATAGCACAGGGAACTATACTGAATATCTTCTGATAAACCATAACAGAAAAGAATATAAGAAAAGAATGCATATATGTGTATAAATGAGTCACTTTGTTTTACAGCAGAATTTAACACAACACTGTAAATCAACTACACTTCAATTAAATAAATAAATAAATAAATAAATAAATAAATAAATAAATAAATAAATAAAATAAAACTCTGCCCCAAAATCTGTGGCAACCAGCCTAGGAAATGAAGCCATTATCTACAGAGCCAGGGAACAAACCTACTATCTACAAGTCAGACTTGTAGGTCAGATCACTGTCTCTAACAAAAAATCCAGGAAGATCAAACAATAAACCCTTAAAAAAAATTGGTCCCAAATCCAAGAATTTGAGTAACAACTGACAGCTTCTCTAAGTCTTGTTCCCACTTTCAATTTAGTGCCAACCAGAGAAAACCAAATACACACCTAACCAATCACATGGGATGCCCTGCCTCTAGCAAGCCCACCTACAGATTTCCAACACCCCAGTCTCCAATTAGAGCACACCTGAAACCTTCCCTTTTTTTCAGTAAAAAGCTTTCCCACTCCTCTGCCTGCCTTTGAGTTTCTGGCAAAACCAAGTGATGGTGGCTGACTCCCTTGCTATAGAAACATGTGAATAAATAGCATTTTCTTATTCTAATCTGTGTGGTCTTTGTTTATTTCCACATTATATATAGACTTCTAGAATCCAGGGCTACTCAGAAGCCTGATAACAGTGTGACTTTAAAAAAAAAATAAATTTGTTGGGATATAATTCACACATATCATACAAGTCACCCATTTAAAATGTTCAATTCGGGCTTCCCTGGTGGCGCAGTGGTTGAGAGTCCGCCTGCCGATGCAGGGGATAAGGGTTCGTGCCCTGATCCGGGAAGATCCCCCATGCCGCGGAGCGGCTGGCCCTGTGAGCCATGGCCGCTGAGCCTGCGCGTCCGGAGCCTGTGCTCCGCAACGGGAGAAGCCACAACAGTGGGAGGCCTGCGTACCACACACACACACACACACACACACACACACACACACAAAATAAAATAAAATAAAATGTACAATCCAGTGGCTTTTAGTATAATCACAGAGCTGTGCAACCATCCCCACAAAAGTTTTAGAATATTTTCTTCCCCCCAGAAGAAATCTGTACCCATTAAAGTCACTCCCCCTTTTCTCCCAGCCTCCACTTCCCTAGGCAACCACTAATCTCCTCTCTGTCTCTATAGATTTGCCTAATCTCATCGTTTCATATAAAGGGAATCTTAAATATGTCGTCTTTTGTGACTGACTTCTTTCATTTAGGAAAATATCTCCAAGGCTCATCCCTGTTGAAACACGTGTCAGTACTTCATTCCTTTTTATCACCAGATAATATTTCATTGTATGGATGCAGTACATTTTATTGATCCCTTCATGAGTTGGGGTGTTTCCACTTTGGGGCTATTAATAATACCACTATGAACTTTTTTTACAGCTTCTTGTGTGAATATTTGTTTTCATTTCTCTTGGCTAGATATCTAGGAGTGGAATTGTTGGGTCATATGTATGGTAACAACGTTTAACCCTCAGAGAAGCTATCAGACTTTTTCCAAGGCAGTACACCACTCTCCATCCCAACAGCAATGTATAAGGGTTTCGATCCATCCACATTCTCACCAACATTTTTTATCATCTGTCTCTTTGATCATAGCCATCCTAGTGGCTGTTAGGTGGTATCCCATTGCTGTTTTGGTTTGGATTTCCCTGATGGCTAATGATTATTGAGCATCTTTTCATGTGCTTATTGGTCATTTGTTTATTTTCTTGTTCATTAAAATACTTTGTCCATTTTGTAAATTGAGTTATTTGTCTTTTTATTGTTGAGTTGTAAGGTGACCTGTTTTTTAACTTTGTTCTTTTCTTTCTGGAAACTTCAGCATTCTGAATTTTCACAATAACATGTCCAGGCAAACATCTTTTCTTCCCTTTGCTGGGTACCTGGTAGGCCCTTCCAACCTAGAGACTCATGCTTTGTTTCAGCGTTGCCTCCTTTATCATTTCTCTGAGAGTTTATTAACCTCTTCTTTCTCTTTCAGGGACTTCCATTTTTAGGTAGCAAATCTTGAATTTATCCATATGTCTTTAATCTTTATTCTCATATTTTCCTTTCCTGTTTTTGGTCCTTTTTATTCTTTTTCTAGATTTGCTTAATTTCTTTCTGTACTTTTCGACTGAGTTTTTCCATTGGTTACATTTTTATGTGTTCCTTTTTTACAGCATATTGCTCTTATTTAATAAATGTAATATCTCTCTAAAAGATCTCTAAAGATACCAGGTATAGAGAGAATTTTAAAGTTCTCTTCTGTTTTCTGGATTAATCATTCCCACTTTGGCCATTGTTGCTAATTATTAACATTGCTCTTTCTTTCTGACATTCCTCATTTGTCTGGTCAACCTTTAATGCCTGTTTGAATTTAAGGTTAAGACAGTAGAAAATCTAGCAGAGGCTTTTGTACTGATGGACAAAATTTTACCAACTTGCAGGTTTCATCTTCTGTTGAATCAGTGGCAAGTCAGCTGCTGTGAAACGCTGAGATGTTGAAGGCTTCACTCTAGAAGGCCAGTTCCCACATAAAACACCTGGTTTTACCAGACAGTCCTTTACATTCCTGTAGATATGAAGTCTCCATTCTTGTTTTTATTGTGTTAAGTAAACATAACATAAAATTTACCACTTTACCCATTTTTAAGTGTACAGTTCAGTGGCGTTAAGTACATTCATATTGTTGTGCAACCATCATCACCAACCATTCCAGAACAATTTCATCTTCCCAAATTGAAACTCTATGCCCATTAAACACTAACTTCCCATTCCCACATCTCCCCAGATACTGTTCAACTTTCTGTGTGCATTGTTATTTACATATGTTCTTTTTTTTTCTTTTTTGAATATTATTTTATTTTTTATACAGCAGGTTCTTATTAGTTATCTATTTTATACATATTACTTTATATACATCAATCCCAATCTCCCAATTCATCCCACCACCACCACCCCACCACTACTTTCCACCCTTGGTGTCCATACGTTTGTTCTCTATATCTGTGTCTCTATTTCTGCCTGGCAAACTGGTTCATCTCTGCCATTTTTCTAGATTCCACATATATGCATTAATATGTGATACTTTACTCTGTATGACAGTCTCTAGGTCCATCCATGTCTCACAAATGACCCAATTTCGTTCCTTTTTATGGCTGAGTAATATTCCATTGTATATATGTACCACATCTTCTTTATCCATTTGTCTGTTGATGGGCATTTAGGTTTCTTCCATGAGCTGGCTATTGTAAATAGTCCTGCCATGAACACTGGGGTGCATGTGTCTTTTTGAATTATGGTTTTCTTTGGGTATACGCCCAGGAGTAGAATTGCTGGGTCATATGGTAATTCTATTTTTAGCTTTTTAAGGAACCTGCATACTGTTCTCCATAGGGGCTGTATCAATTTACATTCCCACCAGCAGTGCAAGAGGATTCCCTTTTCTCCACACCCTCTCCAGCATTTGTTGTTTGTAGATTTTCTGATGATGCCCATTCTAACTGGTGTGAGGTGATACCTCATTGTAGTTTTGATTTACATTTCTCTAATAATTAGTGATGTTGCGCATCTTTTCATGTGCCTTTTGGCAATCTGTATGTTTTCTTTGGAGAGATGTCTCTTTAGGTCTTCTGCCCATTTTTGGATTGGGTTGTTTTTTTTTTAATATTGAGCTGCATGAGCTGTTTATATATTTTGGAGATTAATCCTTTGTCCGTTGATTCATTTGAAAATATTATCTCCCATTCTGAGGGTTAATTTTTCATCTTGTTTACAGTTTCCTTTGCTGGGCAAAAGCTTTTAAGTTTCATTACATTCCATTTCCTTATTTTTGTTTTTACTTCCATTATTTGAGGAGGTAGGTCAAAAAAGATCTTGCTGTGATTTATGTCAAAGAGTGTTCTTCCTATATTTCCTCTAAGAGTTTTATAGTGTCCAGTCTTACATTTAGGTCTTTAATCCATTTTGAGTTTATTTTTGTGTATGGTGTTAGGGAGTGTTCTAATTTCATTCTTTTACATGTAGCTGTCCAGTTTTCCCAGCACAACTTATTGAACAGACTGTCTTTTCTCCATTGTATATCCTTGCCTCCTTTGTCATAGATTAGTTGACCATAGGTGCGTGGCTTTATCTCTGGACTTTCTATTCTGTTCCATTGATCTATATTTCTGTTTTTGTGCCTGTATCATATTGTCTTGATTACTGTAGCTTTGTAGTATAGTTTGCAGTCAGGAAGCCTGATTCCTCCAGCTGCGTTTTTCTCCCTCAAGAATGCTTTGGCTATTCTGGGTCTTTTGTGTCTCCATACACATTTTAAGATTTTTTTTACAGATCTAGTTCTGTAAAAAATGCCATTGGTAATCTGATAGGGATTCCATTGAATCTGTGGATTGCTTTGAGTAGTATAGTCATTTTCACAACATTGATTATTCCAATCCAAGAACATAGTATATCTCTCCATCTGTTTGTGTCATCTCTGATTACTTTCATCAGTGTCTTATAGTTTTCTGAGTACAGGTCTTTCACCTCCTTAGTAGGTTTATTTCTAGGTACTTTATTCTTTTGGTTGCAGTGGTGAATGGGATTGTTTCCTTAATTCCTCTTTCTGATCTTTTGTTGTTAGTGTATAGGAATGCAAGAGATTTCTGTGCATTAATTTTGTATCTTGCTACTTTACCAGATTCATTGATTAGCTCTAGTAGTTTTCTGCTGGCATCTTTAGGATTCTCAATGTATAGTATCATGTCATCTGCAAACAGTGACAGTTTTACTTCCTTTCCAATTTGGATTCCTTGTATTTCTTTTTCTTCTCTGATTGCTGTGGCTAGGACTTCCAAATCTATGTTGAATAATAGTGGCAAGAGTGGACATCTTTTTCTTGCTCCTGATCTTAGAGGAAATGCTTTCAGTTTTTCACCATTGAGAATGATGTTTGCTGTGGGCCTGTCATATATGTTCTTTATTTTGTTGAGGTAGGTTCCCTCTGTGCCCACTTTCTGGGGAGTTTTTATCATAAATGGGTGTTGAATTTTGTCTAAAGCTCTTTCTGCATCTATTGAGATGATTATATGGTTTTTATTCTTCAATTTGTTAATATGGTGTATCACATTGGTTGATTTGCATATATTGAAGAATCCTTACATCTCTGGGATAAATTCCACTTGATCATGGTGTATGATCCTTTTAATGTGTTGTTCAACTCTGTTTACTAGTATTTTGTTGATGATTTTTGCATGTATATTTATCGGTGATATTGGTCTTTAATTTTCTTTTTTTATAGTATCTTTGTCTGGTTTTGGTATCAGGGCGATGGTGGCCTTGTAGAATGAGTTTTGGAGTATTCCTTCCTCTGCAATTTTTTGGTAGAGTTTGAGAAGGGTGGGTGTTAGTTCTTCTCTATATGTTTCATAGAATTCACCTTTGAAGCCATCTGGTCCTGGACTTTTCTTCACTGGAAGATGTTTAATCACAGTTTCAATTTCATTACTTGTGATTGGTCGGTTCATGTTTTCTATTTCTTCCTGGTTCAGTCTTGGAAGGTTATACCTCCCTAAGAATTTTTCCATTTCTTCCGGGTTGTCCATTTTATTGGCATAGAGTTGCTTGTAGTTGTCTCTTATGATGCTTTGTATTTCTGCAGTGTCTGTTGTAACTTCTCCTTTTTCATTTCTAATTTTATTGATTAATTGACCTTTGTTATTTTTTTCTTTGTTTCTATTTCATTTATTTCTGCTCTGATCTTTATGATTTCTCTCCTTTTACTAACTTTGGGTTTTGTCTGTTTTTCTTTCCTTTAGGTGTAAAGTTAGATTGCTTATTTGAGATTTTTCTTGTATCTTGAGGTAGGATTGTATTACTATAATCTTCCTTTTTAGAACTGCTTTTGCTGTATTCCATAAGTTTTGGATCAGGGTGTTTTCATTGTCATTTGTCTCTAGGTAATTTTTGATTACCTCTTTGATTTCTTCAGTGATCTCTTGGCTATTTAGTAACGTCTTGTTTAGCCTCCCTGTGTTTGTGTTTTTTACGTTTTTTTTCCCTGTAATTAATTTCTAATCTCATAGTGTTGTGGTCAGAAAAGATGCTTGATATGATTTCAATTTTATTAATTTTGCAGAGGCTTCATTTGTGACCCAAGATATGATCTATTCTGGAGAATGCTCCATGTGCACTTGAGAAGAAAATGTAGTCTGCTGTTTTCAGATGGAATGTCCTATAAATATCAATTAAATCTATCCGGTCTATTGTGTCATTTAAAGCTTGTGCTTCCTTATTAATTTTCTGTCTGGAGGATCTGTCCATTGGTGTAAGTAAAATGTTAAAGTCCCCCACTATTATTGTGTTACTGTTGATTTCCTCTTTTATAGCTGTTTGCATTTGCCTCATGTATTGAGGTGCTCCTATGTTGGGTGCATGTATATTTATAATTGTTATATCTTCTTCTTGGATTGATCCCTTCATTATTATGTAGTGTCCTTCCTTGTCTCTTGTAACATTCTTTATTTTAAAGTCTATTTTATCTGATATGAGTATTGCTACGCCAGGTTTCTTTTGATTTCCGTTTGCATGGAATATCTTTTTCCATCCCCTCACTTTCAGTCTGTATGTGTCCCTAGGTCTGAAGTGGGTGTCTAGTAGACAGCATATATATGGGTCTTTTTTTCTGTATCCATTCAGCGAGCCTGTGTCTTTTGGTTGGAGTATTTAATCCATTCACATTTAAGATAATTATCGATATGTATGCTCCTATTACAATTTTCTTAATTGTTTTGGGTTTGTTTTTGTAGGTCCTTTACTTCTCTTGTGTTTTACACTTAGAGAAGTTCCTTTAGAATTTGTTGTAGGGATGGTTTGGTGGTGCTGAATTCTCTTAGCTTTTGCTTGTCTGTAAAGCTTTTGATTTCTCTGTTGAATCTGAATGAGATTCTTGCCAAGTAGAGTAATCTTGGTTGTAAGTTCTTCCCTTTCATCACATTAAATATATTGTGCCACTCCTTTCTGGCTTGTAGAGTTTCTGCTGAGAAATCAGCTGTTAACCTTATGAGAGTTGCCCTGTATGCTATTTGTCATTTTTCCCTTATTGCTTTTAATAATTTTTCTTTGTCTTTAATTTTTGTGAATTTTATTACTATGTGTCTTGGCTTGCTTCTCCTTGGGTTTAACCTGCCTGGGATTCTCTGCACTTCCTGGACCTGGTGGCTATTTCCTTTCCCATGTTTGAGAAATTTTCGACTATAATCTCTTCAAATATATTCTCAGTCTTTTCTCTCTCTCTTCTCCTTCTGTGACCCCTATAATGCGAAAGTTGGTGCATTTAGTATTGTTCCAGAGGTCTCTTAGGCTGTCTTCATTCCTTCTAGGTCTTTGTTAAACATTTCTTGCATCTCTTTGATCTTTGCCTCCATTCTTTTTCCAAGGTCCTTTATCATCTTCACTATCATTATTCTGAATTCTTTTTCTAGAAGGTTGCCTATGTCCACTTCATTTAGTTGTTTTTCTGGGGTTTTGTCTTGTTCCTTCATCTGGTACATAGTCCTTTGCATTTTCATTTTGACTATCTTTCTGTGAATGTGGTTTTCATTCCACAGGCTGTGGAATTGTAGTTCTTCTTGCTTCTGCTGTCTTCTCTCTGGTGAATGACGCTATCTAAGAGGCTTGTGCAAGTTTCCTGATGGGAGGGACTGGTGGTGGGTAGAGCTGAGTGTTGCTCTGGTGGGCAGTGCTCAGTAAAACTTCAATCCACTTGTCTGCTGATGGTGGGGTTGAGTTCCCTCCCTGTTGGCTGTTTTGCCTGAGGTGACCCAGCACTGGAGCCTACAGGCTCTTTGGTGAAGCTAATGGTGGACTCTGGGAGGGCTCACACCAAGGAATACTTCCCAGAATTTCTGCTGCCAGTGTCCTTGTCTCTGTGGTGAGCCACAGCCACCCACAGCCTCTGCAGGAGGCCCTCCAACCCTAGCAGGTAGGTCTGGGTCTGTCTCCTATGGGGTCACTGCTCCTTCCCCTGGGTCCTGATGCATACACTACTTTGTGTGTACTCTCCAAGAATGGAATCTCTGTTTCCTTCAGTCCTGTCAAAGTCCTTCAGTCAAATCCCACTAGCCTTCAACGTTTGATTCTCTAGGAATTCCTCCTCCCATTGCCAGACCCCCAGGTTGGGAAGCCTGACGTGGGGCTCAGAACCTTCACTCCAGTGGGTGGACTTCTGTGGTATAATTATTCTCCAGTTTGTGAGTCACCCACCCAGATGTTATGGGATTTGATTTTATTGTGATTGAGCCCCTCTTATCATCTCATTGTGGCTTCTCCTTTGTTTTTGGATGTGGGGTATCTTTTATGGTGAGATCCAGTGTCTTCCTCTCTTCCTTCCTTCAGCAGTTAGTTGTGATTCTGGTGCTCTCACAAGAGGGAGTTTATTTATTATGTTCTATTTCACGCATTTTTGCTTTGAGTTCTGTGCTGGAGGAAAAGATGTGTGGGAAGTGAACATTATCCAGCTACAACCTTTCCATTTACCTCGATGCCCTTGTTTTCAAGGCTACACTCACTTGGACCCCTCCCCCACCCCACAGGATTTGTAAGGTGAGGCTTTTCTGATTTGTGCCCCTCTTTGGACGTTTTCTAAGTTGTGGTTTCCTCTCCCTTTCTGAACCAGGCCCTATTCCTTCACTCACTCTCTACATCCTGTATTTTCATAAAATCTTTCACACACCATTGACCCTCCCTCCAAGTCCTATTTCTACATTTTTATTCCTAGTATGATGAGTTTTTGAACTCAGTAGTAGATATCATTATATGTTCAACCTGCCATATTAAAACATAAGCCTGTGCTAAAAATTTAACCTCTTAAATGTTACCAAGTCTACTTAAACAGACATCTAATAGTTTTATATCTAAAATCAGTAACAAAATTCAGAGGTATTAAGAATCAGTATAAGAGACATGCAATTTTTCATAATTAAATTTAAATCCTAGACTCCTATACATAGCTCAGATATAGGTTTAAAATCAACTAATTTTGTGACTACCATATATAAGTTCTTTAGTAATTCTTTACTATTAAGGTCTCAGCAGAGTAGCATCTTGTCATTAGATAGGCATTTGCTGTGTATTCATGAAACATAATGAGGAACTGGATTCCCCTTGTTCATTATGACCATACAGGAAAGAGATCAACATAGAAGCTGACTTTTAAGTCCAGGTTTGGGCATTTAATAACTTTCCTTGGACAATTTTCTCAACATCTCAAGTCATCCTTCATCTGTGAAATAGGTTTAAAATAACACCTATTCACAGGACATCTGTGAAAAATAGATAAAGCATGTGTAAGTCTGGGCTCAGAGAAGATGCTAAATGGCTACTAGCCATTATTATCCAAAGTTGGACACCACTATCACCCCCTGTGAGTCAGGGCCCTGGATCTAACATTGGCTGTGCTACTCAACCTCATTGCTGAAGTGGGGATGACACTGAGCCTACAATAAAGGGTCATTTTGAGGATGAAAGACAATAGAGATACAGGATTTAAAACAATGCTCTTATTATCCTCATCTACACCATCATTACATGATTATTTGGTCTCTCTAAAGCAGGCCATATTATTGAACCTAACACCTACAGAGTCACGGTGAAAAGCTGAATCCAAACATTATTTTGTGATCATGCCACCTCTCCACTCAGTCTTTTCCTTTGCTCCTCTGTCCTCCACCCCACCTCAAAATATTTAAAGTCACTTTTATCTTTACATGTTGAACTGATATCATATTTATTATATTCCACATTTGAATCGTCACCAATGCCCTATGGAATAAATATCTGTCTTTATCATCTTTAAAAATAACAAATCTACAGAAAACTGCTTCACTTTTAACTTCTATTACTTCTACATTTCACTGAATTTTAAGTGTGCCTTTCCTGAATTGCTGCCATATTATTTTTTCCTTCAGTAAGAAGGAAAATTGTTAAACTTCATTGCAATTGCCTTTAAGAGTTTTCTAACATTTTATCTTAACAACCTGATCTAAAAAATAACCATTATTTCCACTATAGAGTTTTCTTACAGGTGGAAATGCAGTTCCGTTTAATAGAGATTGAGTTATCTAGAGTAAGTTGCACTGGCTTTCAGCCAAAATGGACAAGAAACTCAAATTTTACCCAGTCATGATTTTTTTCAACCTGCTTGCTTGTAAAGCCTATTTTGATTATCTAGGTGTCATCTAAGGAAATGATACTCTTACTTATTTTCCTTTTTAGAGCATGTGTCTTTATACCTGCTGGTCCCTTTTCCTGGGCTCCCCTTCCCATTGTGTCAACCATACAGCCCCCACCCATTCTCCAGATCCAGCTCACTGTCACCTCTGATGCTTTCTTTTTAAATTACTGAGTCCCACTTAGTTACATGCTCCTCTTCATTCCCTCAGAATTTCATCCCTACCTCCACTATAGCCCTTACCACTATACATAACAATTGCTAAAGACCAGTCTCACCCACTGGACTGAATCTAAGGAGTGGAAGTCAGTGTGGGTTCTTCTCTAACTCTCCAATATTTTATGATCAATAAATGTCTGTTGAAAGAAGGACTTAATAAGTCATCTCATTGGAGGATATCAGCTACTTTCTTTTGCTCAAATCTCCTCCTTTGGGAGAACAATGCCCAGACTCACATATCCTCAGAGACCCATGAGGTGATACAGACTTTGGTTCCAAAGATGGATGTGTGGCCTAGGAATGGACAATCAGAGAACTCAAGCACTTCATCCCACTGACCACTAGGACTAAGTCAAGAATGGGCATGTGACTTTTGTGGGCCAAGGAAGGTCATTGCAGGAGAATTTGGAAAAATGCACTTTCTTTTCTCTGGGACCACCACTAAGAGTGATCAATGTAAGACTAGAGTTGATGATGGCTGTCTTTGCCACCACATGGGAACACTTTACCAGAATGAAGTTAATCCAGAAAAAATCAGAGCTAAAGAATGGCTCAGGACAAACTTCTGGTGACATCATTTGATTCTCAACTCCAGACATGCCTGAAATCCATTCTTATCTTCTCCCATTACATAAGTTTTTTTGTTTTCTTAAGCTAGTTTGCATGTCATTTCTGTCACTGGCAATTAAAAGAAGTCCTGGAAAAACACAGTTACTCTCTCAAACAAGGTTGTGAATGTTTAAACCATGGAGTGAAACACACTATTATTGGCCGCATATGTACCTGACTTATACCTTTGGATGCAGTGGCGTACTGCTGTAAACAATAAGCTAACCCATCACCAACTATTTTTACAGGAACAAATAGAAGATAAAAAATGTTTCCTTCCTCTTTCAAAATCCCCTGACACAGTTCTGCTATGAGATTAAAAGTATATGCTCATATGCAAAAACAAATATATTGTGATTTTTTCTTATTGTCAAGTTGATAAACAAAAGCAAGCAAATGAAAAAACTACATCAAGAAAAATATTTTTAAAGTTAACTATTTCTTCCTTCCACAAGAAAGAGTGGGTTTTGGAGATTTGATAACATGAGAATAAACCATGCTGACATACTGAAACCCCAGGTGTGAAGATCCATTGCACACATTTTTGAACTTTAATATGCATAGAAGTCATCGGAAGGTATGCGTTAAACATTAGGATTCAAAGGCACAATCCCAAAGATTCGGGTTCATTTTCTAGAGTGGGACCAGGAATCTAACTTTTAAATAAGTACCCCAGGTCAGTCTGAATTAAACTGTGCCTTGCTCTCTGAGGTAAAGGGAATCATAAAATTATGAAACTCGGAGCTGAGTCTTTCCTTACAAGGTGAGAAATGAAACTAGCTTTCACAAAGGGAAATATTAAACAGATAAAGTGTTAGATTTTAGAGTATTATTTTCTTAGAATGTGTAGAACAAAAGATATGGAAGACCTCTTTTGACCAGAAAAAATATACAGCCCCAGTTCTATTTCTTTCTCATTTAGAAACTAGTTTATTTCTTTATTTTTTATTAAATGAGACACGGAAAATTGCTTAGAAATAATATGGCTTCCTGAACCTTACATCCAAGGCATAAAATTGGGTACATTCTTGGAACATAAAATGTTACATTTCAGAGGAATCTTACAGGCCATTTAACCTAACCATTATCAGATGTTGGACTCTTTTCTGAACTATTCCCTAAAAGTGGTCATTCAATCTCTGCTTGAACACATCCAATGACCCAGAACTCATTACTTCATGAGAAAGCAATTATTTTCTCTTATGGTCAAAGTTTGTGTTTGTTTGTTGGTTTGTTGGTGACAGATTTTTTTCCCCCTTCCTTTACGCTAAAATCTACCTCCCAGTATAGGATTTTCTTCAGTCTTAGGTCTGCTTGCTCTGTTGACACACAAAAAATATAGCTGCCCTATTTGAAAAGTTATCAGGAGGACACCCTCTCAATTCTTTCTTTTCCAGATTAAACAACCAGTTTCTTAGCTCTTTCTTTCCTGCCTCAGTTTCTAGAGATTTTCCCCATCTGATCACCCCTTGCCCTTTCTTCTACTTCTTTGATTTCTCTCTTGATTTAGAGGATTTAGGGAATGGGGTAAATATGTTATTCTGGTTTTCCAAAACTAATTCATGAGGATTAAAGCTACTCTTAACGAGCCCTCTTGGTGCATCATACTATCAGCAGAGAATAAAGAAAGCTCCTTTTAACTGAGAGCAATAAACATCAGGAAAGTGGCAATGCTAGTTTTTCTTCCCCGAACCTTCAGGTTCAGGAGAGTAAGAACCCCAGGTGTCTCTCATTTGAGGTGATGTATATGTGCTTTGTGACTCCCTGGACCCAGAGAATGTTTCCTCTTGGATCCCCGTTTCCAGGTGCTTGTTTAAAAGGCAGGAACAAAGGATGTTGACACATCGGTCATCCTGTCCTCAGGGCCAGCTCTTCCTCCTGCAGTATTGGTGCCCTTGCTACCAAGATGGTGACGCCAGAGTGGACGCCTGGCTTGTTTACTTTCTCATTTGAAGTAAGTAAGTAATTTTTATTAGATCAACATGTAAATTTCCTGGTGAGATCATTTTTTAATGTTAGAAAGAGAGCATTTTAGGGATCCATCTTTGCTGTCTGGAACCAGGATATTATTTTGTTTTAGTTTTTTTTTTTCTTTTTAATATTAGTACTTGTCATGTGGAAAAAAAATTGACATTTTCTTGTCCTTTATTCATCCCCCAAGGCACAAGAATGATAAAGAAGCCCCTGATTTACTTGTATTAACAATTTAAGCCTTAGATTTGCTTCACGGGCTGGTAAGAACTTCCCTGAGCCTCAGCGGAGGCCCTCAGACTGGCCAAGTCCAGGGCATCTGGACCTAAGTGTAGAGTGTGACCTTTACCACCAAGAATATTTACATGATATAAAATGGTAGGTGCTGCAAGAGAGGTACAGATAAAGTATTTTGAGAATATGAAAAAGAAGATATTGTTTCAGGATAAAGTAAATAAAGTTTGAGTTTTCAGAGAAAGAAGGGCAAGAGACTACAGGAGAGGGGGCTCCTGTGGGAGGAAACTGGGGGAAGGAGCTCAGGGTGGTGGCTTCATCCATAACCTAACACTGGAGACCAGAAAATAAAGTATTACAGTAGAGATAAAATAGCTCATGAATCCTGAATATTCTTTTCTAAAGTGTTGTACTGCTAAGGGTATTAAGAGATGTAATCAGTTATTTCTATTCTTTATGATAAAATCAATTAAACAAATTCATAATGCACATGAACTATTCTTTTCCAACTAGAGGGGCCTGAAAAGTAAAACACTACTGCACTAAATTTGGAGTCATATACTGCTACCAGTAATTTGCTCTTAACTAAAGTAGTCTGATTTTGACTAGACATATATGATAAAGTACAATGCAGAAGAAATTTAAAACACCAAGTACATATTATATGACTCCTGTAAAGATTACAAGCACAAGCTTGTGGCTTAATTACTAATATTTCTCAAATTTCATTTATTTAATTATTATTTACTTATTCTCATTAGTCATCTTTTTTTCAAATATTAATTCTGCCATTTATTTATTTATTTTTAACATCTTTATTGGAGTATAATTGCTTTCCAATGGTGTGTTAGTTTCTGCTTTATAACAAAGTGAATCAGTTATACATATACCTATGTTCCTATATCAATTCCCTCTTGCATCTCCCTCCACCCTCCCTATCCCACCGCTCTAGGTGGTCACAAAGCACCGAGCTGATCACTGTGCTATGTGGTTGCTTTGCACTAGCTATCTATTTTACGTTTGGAAGTTTATATATGTCCATGCCACTCCCTCACTTTATCACAGCTTACCCTTCCTCCTCCCCATTACCTCAAGTCCATTCTCTAGTAGGTCTGTATCTTTATGACAGTCTTGCCCCTAGGTTCTTCGTGACCTTTTTTTTTTTTCTTAGATTCCATATATATGTGTTGGCCGATGGTATTTGTTTTTCTCTTTCTGACTTCACTCTGTATGACAGACTCTAGGTCCATCCACCTCACTAAAAATAACTCAATTTCATTTCGTTTTATTGCTGAGTAATATTCCATTGTATATATGTACCACATCCCCTTTATGAATTCATCTGTTGATGGACACTTAGGTTGCTTCCATGTCCTGGCTATTGGAAATAGAGCTGCAATGAATATTTTGGTAAATTACTCATTTTGAATTATGGTTTTCTCAGGGTATATGCCCAGTAGT
>NC_041231.1:64020401-64053102 GCF_002837175.3 Physeter macrocephalus
GGCTGTATCAATTTACATTCCCACCAACAGTGCAAGAGTGTTCTCTTTTCTCCACACCCTCTGCAGCATTTATTGTTTGAGATTGTTTAATGATAGCCATTCTGACTGGTGTGAGATGATATCTCATTGTAGTTTTGATTTGCATTTCTTTAATGATTAATGATGTTGAGCATTCTTTCATGTGTTTGTTGGCAATCTGTATATCTTCTTTGGAGAAATGTCTATTTAGGTCTTCTGCCCATTTTTGGATTGGGTTCTTTGTTTTTTTGATATTGAGGTGCATGAGCTGCTTGTAAATTTTGGAGATTAATCCTTTGTCAGTTGCTTCATTTGCAACTATTTTCTCCCATTTTAAGGTTTGTACTTTTTTCTTGTTTATGGTTTCCTTTGCTGTGCAAAACCTTTTACGTTTCATTAGGTTCCATTTGTTTATTTTTGTTTTATTTCCATTTCTCTAGGAAGTGGGTCAAAAAGGATCTAGCTGTGATTTATGTCATAGAGTGTTCTCCCTATGTTTTCCTCTAAGAATTTGATAGTGTCTGCCCTTACATTTAGGTCTTTAATCCATTTTGAGTTTATTATTGTCTATGGTGTTAGGGAGTGTTCTAATTTCATACTTTCACATGTACCTGTCCAGTTTTCCCAGCACCACTTATTGAAAGGCTCTCTTTTCTCCACTGTATATTCTTGCCTCCTTTATCAAAGATAAGGTGACCATATGTGCGTGGGTTTATCTCTGGGCTTTCTATCCTGTACCATTGATATATATTTCTGTTTTTGTGCCAATACCATACTGTCTTGATTACTGTAGCTTTCTGGTATAGTCTGAAGTCAGGGAGCCTGATTCCTCCTGATCTGTTTTCCTTTCTCAACATTGCTTTGGTTATTCAGGGTCTTTTCTGTTTCCATACAAATTGTGAAATTATTTGTTCTAGTTCTGTGAAAAATGCCATTGGTAGTTTGATAAGGATTGCATTGAATCTGTAGATTGCTTTGAGTAGTAGAGTCATTTTCACAATATTGATTCTTCCAATCCAAGAGCATGGTATATCTCTCCATCTGTTGGTATCATCTTTAATTTCTTTCATCAGTGTCTGATAATTTTCTGCATACAGGTCTTTTGTCTCCTTAGGTAAGTTTATTCCTAGATATTTTATTCTTTTTATTGCAATCGTAAATGGGGGTGTTTACTTAATTTCACTTTCAGATTTTTCATCATCAGTGTACAGGAATGCTAGAGATTTCTGTTCATTAATTTTGTATCCTGCTACATTACCAAATTCATTGATTAGCTCTAGTAGTTTTCTGGTAGCATCTTTAGGATTCTCTATGTATAGTATCATGTCACCTGCAAACAGTGACAGCTTTACTTCTTCCTCTCATATTTGGATTCCTTTTTATTTCATTTTCTTCTCTGATTGCTGTGGCTAAAACTTCCAAAACGATGTTGAATAATGGCGGTAAGAGTAGGCAACCTGGTCTTGTTCCTGATCTTAGTGGAAATGGTTTCAATTTTTCACCACTGAGGACGATGTTGGCTGTGGGTTTGTCATATATGGCCTTTATTATGTTGAGGAAAGTTCCCTCCATGCCTACTTTCTGTGGCTGTGCATTTGTCATATATGGCCTTTATTATGTTGAGGAAAGTTCCCTCTATGCCTACTCTCTGGAGGGTTTTATCATAAATAGGTGTTGAATTTTGTCGAAAGGTTTCTCTGCATCTATTGAGATGATCATATGTTCTTTTTCCTTCAATTTGTTAAAATGGTGTACCACATTGATTGATTTGCGTATACTGAAGAATCCTTGCATTCCTGGGATAAACCCCACTTGATCATGGTATATGATCCTTTTAATGTGTGGTTGGATTCTGTTTGCTAGTATTTTGTTGAGGATGTTTGCATCTATGTTCATCAGTGATATTGGCCTGTAGTTTTCTTTCTTTGTGACATCTTTGTCTGGTTTGGGTATCAGGATGATGGTGGCCTAGTAGAATGAGTTTGGGAGTGTTCCTCCCTCTGCTATATTTTGGAAGAGTTTGAGAAGGATAGGTGTTAGCTCTTCTCTAAATGTTTGCTAGAGTTCGCCTGAGAAAGCATCTGGCCCAGGGTTTTGGTTTGTTGGAAGATTTTAAATCACAGTTTCAATTTCAGTTCTTGTGATTGGTCTGTTCATAGTTTCTATTTCTTCCTGGTTCAGTCTCAGAAGGTTGTGCACTTCTAAGAATTTGTCCATTTCTTCCAGGTTGTCCCTTGTATTGGCATAGAGTTGCTTGTAATAATCTCTCATGATCCTTTGTATTTCTTCAGTGTCAATTGTTACTTCTCCTTTTTCATTTGTAATTCTATGGATTTGAGTCTTCTCCCTTTTTTTCTTGATGAGTCTGGTAATGGTTTATCAATTTTGTTTATCTTCTCAAAAAACCAGCTTTTAGTTTTATTGATCTTTGCTATAATTTCCTTCATTTCTTTTTCATTTATTTCTGATTTGATCTTTATGATTTTTTTCCTTCCGCTAACTTTGGAGTTTTTTTGTTCTTCTTTCTCTAATTGTTTTATGTGTAAGGTTAGGTTGTTTATTTGAGATGTTTCTTGTTTCTTAAGGTAGGATTGTATTGCTGTAAACTTCTCTCTTAGAACTGCTTTTGCCACATCCCATAGGCTTTAGGTCATCGTGTCTTCTTTGTCATTTGTTTCTAGGTATTTTTTGATTCCCTCTTTAATTTCTTCAGTGATCTCTTGGTTATTAAGTAGTGTATTGTTTAGCCTCCATGTGTTTGTATTTTTACAGATTTTTTTCCTGTAATTGATATCTAGTCTCACTGTGTTGTGGTCAGAAAAGATACTTGATATGATTTCAATTTTGTTAAATTTACCAAGGCTTGATTTGTGAGCCAAGATATGATCTATCCTGCAGAATATTCCGTGACCACTTGAGAAGAATGTGTGTTCTGTTGTTTTTGGATGGAATGTCCTATAAATATCAATTCAGTCCATCTTGTTTAATGTATCATTTAAAGCTTGTGTTTCCTTATTTGTTTTCATTTTGGATGATCTGTCCATTAGTGAAAGTGGGGTGTTACAGTCCCCTACTGTGATTGTGTTACTGTCGATTTCCCCTTTTATGGCTGTTAGTATTTGCCTTATGTATTGAGGTGCTCCTATGTGGGTGCCTAAATATTTACAATTGTTATATCTTCCTGGATTGATCCCTTGATCAGTATGTAGTGTCCCTGTTTGTCTCTTGGAATTGTCTTTATTTGAAAGTCTATTTTCTCTGATATGAGAATTGCTACTCCAACTTTCTTTTATTTCCATTTGCATGGAATTTCTTTCTCCATCCCCTCACTTTCAGTGTGTATGTGTCCCTAGGTCTGAAGTGGGTCTCTTGTAGACAGCATGTATATGGGTCTGGTTTTTATATCCATTCAGCCAGTCTATGTCTTTTGTCGGGACCATTTATTCCATTTACATTCAAGATAATTATCACTATGTATGTTCCTATTACCATTTTCTTAACTGTGCTGTGTTGTTTTTGTAGGTCTTTTCCTTCTCTTGTGTTTCCTGCCTAGAGAAGTTCCTTTAGCATTTGTTTTAAAGCTGGTTTGGTGGTGCTGAATTCTCTTAGCTTTTGCTTGTCTGTAAAGGTTTTAATATCTCTGTCACATATGAATGAGATCCTTGCTGGGTAGAGTAGTCTTCATTATAGGTTTTTCCATTTCATCACTTTAAATATGTCTTGCCACTCCTTTTTGGCCTGCAGATTTTCTGCTGGAAGATCAGCTGTTAACATTATGGGAATTCCCTTGTGTGTTATTTGTTGTTTTTCCCTTGTTGCTTTTAATATTTTTTCTTTGTATTTAATTTTTGATAGTTTGATATCTTTTTTGGGACTCTCTGTGTTTCCTGGACTTGAATAACTATTAATAGTTAGCTATTAGTTAACTATTAACTATTTCCTTTCCCATATTAGGGAAGTTTTCAACTATAATCTCTTCAAATATTTTCTCAGTCCCTTTGTTTTTCTCTTATTCTTCTGGGATGCCTGTAATTCGAATGTTGGTGAGCTTAATGTTGTCCCAGAGGTCTCTGAGACTGTCCTCGATTCTTTTCATTCTTTTTTCTTTAATCTGCTCTGCAGTAGTTATTTCCACTATTTTATCTTCCAGGTCACTTATCCATTTTTCTGCCTCAGTTATTCTGCTATTGATTCCTTCTAGTGTATTTTTCATTTCAATTATTGTATTGTTCATCTTTGTTTGTTGTTTAATTCTTCTAGATCGTTGTTAAACATTTCTTGCATCTTCTCGATGTTTGCCTCCATTCTTTTTCCGAGGTCCTGGATCATCTTCACTCTGATTATTCTGATTTCTTTTTCTGGAAGATTGCCTATCTCCATTTCATTTAGTTGTTTTTCTGGGGTTCTATCTTGTTTCTTCATCTGGTACAGAGCCCTCTGCCTTTTGATCTTATCTATCTTTCTGTGAATGTGTTTTTTGTTCCACAGGCTGCAGGATTGTAGCTTTAGCATTTGTTTTAAAGCTGGTTTGGTGGTGCTGAATTCTCTTAGCTTTTGCTTGTCTGTAAAGGTTTTAATATCTCTGTCACATATGAATGAGATCCTTGCTGGGTAGAGTAGTCTTCATTATAGGTTTTTCCATTTCATCACTTTAAATATGTCTTGCCACTCCTTTTTGGCCTGCAGATTTTCTGCTGGAAGATCAGCTGTTAACATTATGGGAATTCCCTTGTGTGTTATTTGTTGTTTTTCCCTTGTTGCTTTTAATATTTTTTCTTTGTATTTAATTTTTGATAGTTTGATATCTTTTTTGGGACTCTCTGTGTTTCCTGGACTTGAATAACTATTAATAGTTAGCTATTAGTTAACTATTAACTATTTCCTTTCCCATATTAGGGAAGTTTTCAACTATAATCTCTTCAAATATTTTCTCAGTCCCTTTGTTTTTCTCTTATTCTTCTGGGATGCCTGTAATTCGAATGTTGGTGAGCTTAATGTTGTCCCAGAGGTCTCTGAGACTGTCCTCGATTCTTTTCATTCTTTTTTCTTTAATCTGCTCTGCAGTAGTTATTTCCACTATTTTATCTTCCAGGTCACTTATCCATTTTTCTGCCTCAGTTATTCTGCTATTGATTCCTTCTAGTGTATTTTTCATTTCAATTATTGTATTGTTCATCTTTGTTTGTTGTTTAATTCTTCTAGATCGTTGTTAAACATTTCTTGCATCTTCTCGATGTTTGCCTCCATTCTTTTTCCGAGGTCCTGGATCATCTTCACTATCATTATTCTGAATTCTTTTTCTGGAAGGTTGCCTATCTCCATTTCATTTAGTTGTTTTTCTGGGTTTTATCTTGTTTCTATCTTTCTGTGAATGTGTTTTTTGTTCCACAGGCTGCAGGATTGTAGTTCTTCTTGATTCTGCTGTCTGCCCTCTGGTGGATGAGGCTACTCAAATTTTATTTTATGTGAAAAACTCTTGAGAATACTGTCTATGTTCATTATCACCACTTACTACACTGCTGACTCACCATCCAATCTCTGCCTGCACTTATACATATGTGTGTGTGAGCACATAAAATATACATGTATAATATTATTTGACTAACTGATAAAGCATGATAATGCCTAGTGGAATAATTACTAACAAACTAGACACTGGTTGTTTAGGATTTACTTGTCTAAAAATATCAATTTATTTTTTCTTACCACTGCTCCATTAAAAATTTCTTGTATTGTATACTAGTTCTGATAATGCATAAAAGTAACAAAATTGTTTTATCCTTGTGCCTTTCCATCTACTCTTTTCTTTATATTGTCCATAAAATTTACCAACTTGAAATCTAAGACTTATCTAAAATAAGGTTGTGGAACAGAAATAATGGTAAGACCTCATGTTTTTAAGAGTATTTTAATTGTTCATTAGAAGGTCTCTCTGTATCCACACCATGTCCTGAAAGGCAAATCTTCTGAAAGATGATGAGCCACATGCAGAGCAGACTTGATGGGTGTGTGACATACACAATCACACAGGACCCTGTGCTAAGGGCCATGTTTTGTGTAATGTTTTGCTGTCACCCTCTCGAAATTCTTAATTTATGTACAAGGAGTCCCACATTTTTTTCCCACTGGGCTCCAAAAATTATGTAGACAGTCCTGGACATATATTCCCTTGTTTGGAAAATGAACAACACATTTTCTTTGTCCACTAAACCAATGACATGCATTCAGGGTCTTTCACAACATGGTCCCACATGCTTCTCCAGACTTGCCAACTATGCACAGTTCAACAGGCCTTTATTCTTCCATTTCTTCATCCATTCAGCAAATCTTATAAAATATGATCCTGGCTACATAGGAGTGCACAGTATACTTTTGCCTGCCTCTCCATCTGTAGCTCCTAAGTTTCTCCTGCAATGGCTCCAGCCAAACAGGCCAATATTCACTTCTCATAACCTCCCTTAAAATGTTCTGCCTGTGGCATTTGCTCCTCTGTTCTTTCTGCTCACTCACTCTTTCCCACCTTATTTGCATGGCTTGACTTCTTCTCTTATTTCAAGCTCATAAATACCAGCTTAACAAACTTTTCTTAAGCCCTGTCCATAAGGTGTGCTGTAATACACTGTTTGTTTACTTACTTCCTAATAATATTAAAAGATGATCATGAAAATAATAATAGTAGGGGTCAGGTACTGTATGTAATCTATACAACAACTCTCTGAGATCAGCTTTGTTCCTTCACAGCACCTGGTAAAATGTGTACTCATTTTGTGAGTTTACTCTTTTATTAGGTCTCCTTCATGTGATGGTAAGTTCAAGAAGAGCATGTCACCTCTGCTCATTGCTGCATCCCCATTTCTTGTACCAAGAATGAATGATTGCTTGAATGATTGCTTACTCTGTGCAAGGCTCTGATGTTGATGTTGTGCGTTTCCCAAATGATCTAGAAAACTGCATATTCCTCTTTCCTGAATACGTTCATGGTTTAACACTTCTTTTATTCTTCCCTCAGATTGGAATGCACTCCCTTTTATTAAAATTCTATCCATCTAACAAAACTCATTTCAATTAGCATCTTTCCCAT
Source organism: Physeter macrocephalus (assembly GCF_002837175.3). Taxonomy (NCBI): domain Eukaryota; kingdom Metazoa; phylum Chordata; class Mammalia; order Artiodactyla; family Physeteridae; genus Physeter; species Physeter macrocephalus. The sequence continues at coordinate 64,027,501 of NC_041231.1, forward strand.
GAAACCTTTAATTCTTCTATTCTCTCTCTTATCCCTTTCTGACCCTTGTTTACCTCTCTCTTCCTTAATTTCCATAGCATATTATACTTCTCTTATGGTGCTTATATCTTGCTTTCCATTGTAACTATTTTTGTGTTTATCTTTCTTTAAAAAAAATAACAAAGTGTATATCTTGCTCATCTTTGCATTTAGTGCAGCAGCTGGTATAATGTTCCACCCATATTAAAGACTTGATACATATTGATTAATTGGGATTCCACGAATACTCACATTTTTGTGGGGACCTGTGTAGTCATCTCCAAACCTCAAACAATCCTAAACGATCCTGATGCAACAATGTGTCCAACAAGGTTCTAACCATTCTTTAATCTACATGGGGAATGGAGATTTGGGTGAAGGTGATTAAGAATTTTTGCTTTTCTTTCTTTTTTCCCCTTTGAGAAATCTGTGCTTATACAACATATATTTCTCAAGCATTTCCAGAGACAAATTTAGCTAACAATAAAAGAATGTCATAAGAACTGGCAGGGCAGAGTGAATGAGCATGGTATTTACAATCAGATACATCTAGATTTGTAAACATCACCCACCAATACCAAAGAGAAAAGTTTGACAAATTACATAACCTATAGTTCTCCAGTTTCCACATATGACCTCTGAGGAAGGTACCTCAGAGAGTTGTTGTGAGGGTTAAAGGCAAAAATATAAACCAGTATGTCAGTCATTAATGTTAATATTAAAATATTAAAATTTAAATGTTTGAAAATCTTGATACAGATTTCTGGTTCAAGATGGATGACTGAGTATATATGTTTATTTCCTCTCTTCCTCCAAAAAATGATAGTAAATAATTTTTAAGACTGAAACACCCTAGAGCAAATAGAAGAGTAGAGCCACCAGCAGACTTGAGATTTCAAAATAAAGTAAAGGAAGAGGATTGACAGAAGCTGAAGAGAGGAAACCATGGGATATAATAATCAAAATTTGTACAGAAGAAGATAAGGTCAAGGGGGGATTCAGCTGAACCTACAGATCCTTGGAGAAGATCTAGATTCAGAGGAAAGAAATGATAGACAGCAAGTGGGTGGGGGTGTGCAATGGGGGAATGCCACCTGTGCTCTGAAGTAGGATGCTGCTGACCCTCAAATCCCTTTAGCTACAGAATCATCAATTCAGTGCAAGCTTAGACTAAAGATATTCTCAGACACATATGACTCTAGAATTCCTTTTTAGGAAGATCCTTTTGAATGCCCTCCAGCAAAACAAAGAAGTGAAACATGAGAGGAAAATATGGGATTCGGAAAACAGAAAGCAAGCTAGAAGAGCAGTGAAGGAAAAAAATGAAGAGGACAGGTGGCAGAAATAAGACCAGACAACAACATGAAAATTGCTGATGCTGGAGGAAGATGTATGGAAAGGGGACAACACAGGTTGTATTTTATGAATGATAACCTGGACACAGAAGTGCTAGGCAAAATCTCAATTATGAGAAAACCAAACACTAAAATAAAATTATATTTGAAATATGAAACAACAGTTAATCCAAATTCAAAGAGGAGACCAATGGGTTTAAGAAGAAAAATGAAAGGGGATTTTAAGCAAGAGTCAAAATGAACAAGAAGCTGAAAGCATTAGGTTTTGGTGAAAAGAACTTATGATTCTCCTCCCAAGAAGAAAACAGCAGGATAAACCAGTATGGGGTTCTGAGGTGGGAACCACAGTCCATATGTGGAAGAATGTCTAATGTGGAGTGACTGATGGAGAATGGGAACGAGCCCATATGAACAATCATCCTCGAGTGAAACAGAAGTGGTGATATTGGAAACATAGAGAAAGAAAAAAAAATCCTAGCAGACAACTTGGCTTTGCAATGAGGAATATTCCCACAGTCATAATAATATCATAGTCATAATAATATAAATGTCAATTACCAGCTTTCAACTTTGAAGATCAACCAATTAAAAAATATGGATATATTAATTATGGTTACAAAACAGCAAATGTTTTCAAATTGCCAGTTTAAAAGTAAAACTAGATTGCCAGAAATGGGAAGTGTTAGTGTTACAGAACAAAACTTGGGTCTACTCACCTACATGCAGTAAAGCCAGTCTATGGACACCAGGTCGTGGTGAAAGAAAGTGCAGCATTTACCACAGGCACCAAGCAAGGAGTACAGGCTGCTAATGCTCAAAAGACCCAAACTCCCCAATGAGTTTCAGGGAAGCATTTTTAAAAGCCAGATGAGGGAGAGGGTCTGTGATCAGCTCATGCACAATTCTCTGATTTGTTGATGGTGAGGTAACATGGCAGTGTCACTGAGGTTAACATCATTAGGCTCCAGCTGGTCTGAGGGCTATGTACTCATGGTCATTATGCAGTTAACTTCTTCTATCTGGTCAGGGTTTTAGTGTCTATAAAACAACTCAAGAATGTGCACATATCCTTCAGAGAGGAACTAAGGATTCTGTGACTCTGCTATATGGTGATTTACTTTTTAAATTGTCACCAGTTCTCCTGGCCCAACTGCTATTTCTTATTACTACATTTTCACCTTCTTTCAATCATTAATTCTTGAACCAGCCTTGTGTGAGTCAGGAGAGGCCTGGGACACTACAGCTTTTCTACAAACAAGAGGTAGGCAGAGGGCATGAGGGGGGCAGTCTTTCCCAGGAAGGCCCCATAAGGTCCTGCTTGATTACAGAAGGAGGAAAAGAGAGGGAAAAGAACAGGCAGGGACACTAATTTTCTTCTCTGACAAACTGAGGAGTCAAGAGATACTGACTCTAGTTAATGGAAAGAGATCAAGGTTAAGTATGGTATATATATATTACGTATATTACTGATTGCATAGGTAAACAACTGAGGAAATAAAACAGCAATATTAGGCAAAGTAGGTACAAATTTGGGGGGTTGGAAAGTGGAAGTTGGCAATAAAGTCCACAGTTGATAAGAGAATAAAGAGTGGCAGAAGTCAACTGCAACAGAGGAAACCACTGAGAGGCTTTGCCCCTAGGTTCAGGCCTGGGTGGGAATGGTTGGAAATGGACACAATTAGGAACTGCTTTTTTTCATAACCAGCCCTTTCACGCTATTTTATTTTCCATTCATGTGTTTGTATAATTTATATTTTTAAGTTAATATAAATAATAAAAACACAAATTTTCTATGTAGAGCCAATGTTTCTTAGTAAAAAAACTGAAATGATTTATAAAATTTTTTATATTGTTAAGAATAGCAACAAACACACAAGCCAATTTTTTGCATATTTCCAATTTATTTTGAAATTCAAGTGTGACTCTTTCTGCCCTGGGAGGTTGAATCTGAATAAAATATAAAATGAATTTAATAGCTATAGTTTAGATAAGGAGGTTATGTCTCAGGGGTTCTGGTTTCTTGATTTTTTTTTTTTTTTTTTTTTTTTTTACCATTCACTGTTGACTTAACATTGTTCCTTTTTCTGATGGGTTGTCACTGCAATAGACTCACAGAATAGCTATGCTTATAAAAACACCTAAGGGAAGTTACCTGGTTACAAAAAAGAAAGATAACTGTTCCAAACAAGTAATGTACTGAAAAAAATGCACAAAAGCGAGATTAAGGGACTCAAAAGGGAAATTCCTGTTAGGTGTCGGCATAAGCAAAAGTAAAGATGATTTGTGTTATCAAGTGGAACAGAGAACCATACCTAAGATTATTTGAGCATAAAAATGGGGTCTCATTGCTTTTTACCTCAAGTCTTTATTCTTCTTTTTGGCTAAAGTTACAAAAGCAAACAGACTTTAAAAGCTTAAAATCTGTTTCACCTTAGTTACTTAACACACACTTTGTTTGGAACACTGAACTTTTCCCCAAGAGCCCGTTTTCAATTCTTTCCATATTAAACCATTTTTTAGACAAAGCCGTTATACTTTATAATACTCAATACATATACAACTTAATCCCTGAAGCAAGTATCCAGTAAACTGTCACTAAACTCAGTAATTTAAACAAAAGCACTTGGGGTCCCAATTTTCAAGTTATTTGAATCAACTTTTCATTTTACATACTGCAGGCAATTATGCAACTAAAGTCAAAACAGTAGTTGAATTTTAAAATCTATAATGATTTTCCTCGTTGGACAAAACTGTCTCATTTTATCAGAAATAATTTAGCTATCTCTAAGGATTTGAATTTTCTTCTGAGTCTTTCTTAACAGAAATCTCATTATAAATAAGGGCTGAGCCATTGAGTTGGTATAATTAGCAGGTAAGGTTAAGCAGGCTGAAGAGGCTACTTCCTGCTGCCCAGACCCAAGATGAGTAACTTGCCAAATGCAACCAAATATATTTGTCCTTAGTTACTTACTACTCATAAAATCTTCTAATTCTTAGGATGCTCACTAGTCCCCTTAAGATTTTTGTTAAGTATCTTCTTTTTTTTGTTAGGGTACAGCTTTTTTGTTGACTGTGTGTTTATGAGAAATAGGAATTCATTGAATGATACAATAGTATCAACTGTTAGAGAAATCCCCTAAAGTAAATGTAAGAGAAATTACTGAGAAGTGACACCTGTGATAATAAATAGAAAAGTGGACTGGCAGAGTCTGAGCAATTATTTTCATAAAACGATGCCAGACTCTTATTCTCAAATGAGAATCATCACTTTAATATTTTATAGATATCATGCTATTCAAAATTATATTCTCTGTGTCAGCACAATACTGGATTCTAAATTTTCATCTTAAGAAATTTTTCATTATAGTATAGGGTAGCATAGTAACCAGTTGGAAAATAATATCCATTTAATTTTGAAATTGTTTATTCTTTTAATTTAGTAATACAAGCATCTCTACCTTAAATTACATATCCTTGGCAAAGATACTTTTAGCTCAACTCGGTTTAGCAAATATTTATCCTGTAGTACTGCAAATCAGTGTTATATTAAGCGTAGAAGTTTCAAACATAAAGCAAAGAAATGCAAGAAAGTTGAGAAATATTTTTCTCATATGCTGATGTGAATTTAACAGCGAAGTCTTTCAGGAGAACAATTATGAGGTTATGTATTAAAAACTTTAGTACCTTTGATCCAGCAATTCCATAAGTTTAGCTTAAGGTAAGCTTAATAGGAGGAACAATGCATGCACAATATATTCACAATATGGCACATTTATAATTCTCCCTTTAAATGCAAATGTCAGTATATATTTTTTAATTTTGATATTCTCCTCACTTTGGGGTCATATATGTACCTTGTCTATAAAACAGAAATTTACTGAGGGACAGAGTAGTTTAGAGAACTATTCAAGAGAGACCCTCAGAGAATTATCAGGGAGAAATTCTAAAAGTCTTTGTAAAGAAAAGGAAAAAGTCATAGAAAAAAAGAGGAAACTATCACTATCATTAGAAAATAGAAAAAAAAATCTTCTCTCCATTCCCCACTGACAGATGAACCATAGGATTCACAGTTTATAAAGATTGCATGCATCTCAGGCAGCTCACAGGTCACTAAATCACATAGAATACAACAGGATGAGGGATTACCATGTAAACATTAATAAGAAATGCTGTAGTTTCCAGCAAATCCAAAAGAAAAGACTCTTTCACACATATTCAGAACTAATAATCAAGTTTAAGGAAGCAGTTGGCATCTGTATTTATCTACGAGAAAACACTTTTTTTTTCATATTAACTGTAATACTATTAAACTTGTAAGAACATCTATCCATTTATTTCAAATATTCTCTAGAGTTGGGTGGGTTAGGGAAGGATAATAGGAGAATGGTAATAGGAGGGGCAACAGGAGGATGAAAGGGCAGGAATAGGGCAATTTGAGAAGCCAATTATCTTTGTCAAAACTCATAGAATTATATACTTAAAAGGGTGAATTTTACAGTATGTAAATTATACTTCGATAAACTTGGCTTATAGAATAAAAGAAGTCAATTATCTGGGAGAAATTTGGTTGGGAATCCATCAATTTCCTTAAAATTGCAGTTATTCAGTTGACTTAGATTAAAGTTAAATTCTTAGTTAGTGTGAAGAAATAATTTTAAACCTTGATTTTGAAGTTTAAATTTTCTAACCAAAGTGTTCTGGTTTGGATGATGGCGTATTGTTCTTACCAAACTAAAGCTTAACTAGGTTATAAATGTCATTTGCCAAATGTTTCTAAGGCAAACTCGGTCCCTTAGACCCTGTTAGTTAATTAATCAAGTAAACATTGCATACAATTAATTTAAACAAGCTTCTAGACTGAAAGGCAAGACTAAGAAAGATTTGTGATCCAAAAGTAAGGTGAAAAAATTGTGTCACAATTAGGAGAAATTTTAGGCATGGTAGTTAGTTGTTGGTTTTTCACTCTCACAGAAGCAACATGGAGTCTCATTTACTTTTCTTTCCTTCCCATGGGGAGGATGCCCACCTGGTTGAATGGAACTGAAATAATAGACAATACCTTTATAAACTAAGGAAGAGGGGACTGCAAGAATGATTTCTCAGCTTAAAAATCCCATTGTCACAGTTGAGAGATAATAAAATACCAGCTGGTATTTATTGTGGAAGTCTAGGCACAAAGAGTTTACAGAAGAAAATTTTGCTAACATGTTTTATTAAATTTAGGATTAAAATAAACCTTTAAAGTAAAAGTTAAAAGTCTGTAAGAATGATACCTAAAGTTGCTTTTTATTAAAAACTTTCATTAAGTACCAATTTCTTGAAAGAGAAAACTACCAAAACTCACTCAAGAAGAAATAGATAACATAAATAATCCTATTCTTTTTTTTTAATTTGAAGTATAGTTGATTTACAATGCTGTGCCAATCTCTGCTGTACAGCAAAGAGACTCAGTTATACACATATAGACAATTTTTTATATTCTTTTCCATTATGGTTTATCACAAGACATTGAATATAGCTCCCTGTATTATACATCAACACCTTGTTGTTTATCTGAATAGTCTTATTCTATTAAAAAAACTAAATATGTCATTAAAAATCTTTTATCAAGTAAAATTCCAGGCCCAGATGGTTTCACGGGTGAATTCCACCAAATATTTAAGGAAGTAATGGTTTCACTTCTGCACATTCTTTTCCAGAAAATTAGAAGTGGAGGGAACACTTCCCTACTCATTTTATGAGGCTAGTATTACCTTAATACCAAAAGCAGACACACATACAAGAAAAGAAAAATATAGACTCAAGAGCATATTCCTCGAAATTATAAACACACGTCATAAACATATTCCAGATTCATTAAACATTCTTTGAAACACAGTTTTAGTAGCTTCATAATAATACACAGTATTAGGTATACCTTAATCACTTTTCCTACTGTTGGAGGATGTCCTAAAAGAGCCAATCATTTCCCTTCTTTTCCCCTCAAAAGTCTGTGCCTTTATTCCTTGTGCAGTAAGGTAGATTCTCATTGGAATCTATCTCTGAGGAATTTGTAATTGAGAGACCAAGAAAACTGAACACTTAGCATAGGTTCTAGGCATTTTGGGGGTCTGGGGAGCAGCCATGGTTGAGCTTTATGTGCTGCTGAGAAAATTTGCAGAAGAAGCTGGAGAATGGATCAAAAAAGCTGTTAAGTTTTTTGTTTCCATATTTATTAATATTATCCTGAATGCACACACAGAGTTCTGGAGTGGAACAGTTTAATTATTATTTACTTTACAACAGATAATCTTATGAGTACCCTGTGTCTCACTCACTTAGGGGAAGGCCGTGAAAGCTAGATGTTATCCTATACAAACGTAGGGTCTGTAGTATAGGAAAGAAAGCCAAAACCTAACGAATCTAAGTGTCCTCTCCATTCCAGATAAAGAGAAAAAAGGCTTTGTTCCCTGGGAATGATGCTGGGTTCCCACTCCAACCTTTTGAAAGGCAAATAAATTTACCCAGGAAAGATAAAATCCAATGTCCAACTTTAGAATCCGGGATGTCTCCACATCCCCGATCTCACCTGACTTCTTGAAATCAAAATGCATACCTCCAGGGGCTTTCCTGGTGGCGCAGTGGTTGAGAGTCCTCCTGACGATGCAGGGGACACGGGTTCGTGCCTCGGTCTGGGAAGATCCCACATGCCGCGGAGCAGCTGGGCCCGTGAGCCATGGCCGCTGAGCTTGCGCGTCCGGAGCCTGTGCTCCGCAACGGGAGAGGCCACAACAGTGAGAGGCCCGCGTACCGCAAAAAAACAAAAAAACAAAAAAAACATACCTCCACAAATAAGTGATATCATAGGGTATTTGTGTTTCTCCTTCTGACTTACTTCTCTTAGTATGATCATCTCTAGTCGCATCCATATCACTTATATGTGGAATCTAAAATATGACACAAATGAACCTATCTATGAAGTAGAAACAGACTCACAGACACAGAAAACAGACTTGTGGTTGCCAAGAGGGAGGGAGGGCGGGGGAGGGTTGGACAGGGGGTTTGGGGTTAGCAGATGCAAACTATAACATATAGAATGGATAAACAACAAGGTCCTACTGTAAAGCACAGAGAACTATATTCACTATCCTGTGCTAAACCATAATGGAAAAGAATATTTTAAAATGTAAATATATGTACAACTGAGTCACTTTGCTGTACAGCAGAAATTAACACAACATTGTAAATCAACTATACTTCAATTAAAAAAAAAAAGAAATACATACCTCTGGAGTTATGGAAAGTTCTCTGGAGTTATCACTGTTTTAACTCACCTCCCACAGCTTACTCTTTTAGCCAGGTCCCAGATTTCAGTAAAAGTTGCTCAGAAAAATCTCTAACTTCAGAAAAACAAAAATATTTTCTTTACCACCCCTCAAAACCAGGAAAGACAAGAGGTCATGGAGCACCAGAGACTGATGTGAAGAGCACAGCTGTCCTGGATACAGATGACTTTTTCTTAGTTTTCTGTCTGGGTTAACAGAAAACCAAACTAGTTGTACTTCCTGCTCTTGAATTCCATGAACTATTTGGGAATGCCTGTACAAATCACTTTCCCCCATTCCTTCAGCTAGCTACCATGGTTTCAGATGCATGAAGCAAAATAACTCCAGATAAGGAGAGATATTCAAGTTGTTCACAATTTTTCACTAAAGTAAAAATATATTTAAATATATATTTTAAAAGAGGATAGACTGTGTATTAAATGGCATAGACTCTTTAAAGTTAATATCTATTTAATATCTTTTAATTTAATATTTATTAATAAAATGATTTCCAGGAAGGTTGCAAAAAAATATTACAATCCTACAGAACATACAAGTGTTCACTTTACCACATCATCTCTAACACTGAGTATCAACACTTAAAACTTTTCTCATTTGTTAGGGCATATGAAAGTGGTACCTCACTGTGTGAATCTGCATTGCTGCAACTAAAAGTAAAGCTGGATATTATCACACAATGGTTTTCTACTTATACTAGAATCTATTGTGAGCTATGGATCTGTTGTTTTTGTACCGATAGCAAATTGCTTTTCTTTTTTTTCATGGTGCAAAAAGGAATTACGTGGTTTATTTCTTGAATGTTAAAAGATAGTCTCTCTTCATACAAAAATAGGAAAAAGAAAGAAGCAAGTATAAATGTATCATGATAAACAATTATTTTTAACTTTCATAAATATTTTATGAAATTTCAGGGGAAAGTATATTTATGCACAGGAATCAATTATCTACAATGCAATGTGTGACTAAAATATTTGTACTCAAAAATCCTGAAACTCCTAAAATAACATCTAAAATGAGAAGCTGTATTAAATTATCTCTACTCCTTTAACCTATGCTATGTCTTACCAAACAACATATAGAAAACCAGATATCTTTCATTTCTATTACCTTATGACTCAGCAAGTTCTCTAAACTATATCTGAGCATTACTTATATTGCTATTTTACCTCCAAGCAATTGTATCAATTCAGAATGAAATGCTACTTCTGATACATCTACATGGGAACAGCTGTACAACTCAGGTGCTAAGTTGTTGCATTTACTTTTAGCCATGTAGTAAAATGAACAGCTTGTATTATTTTTATGATTTTTTTCCCTTGACCTTATCTAAGAATACTTTTCTACAAAATAAAAGTGTGGGTCAAACTTTATAAAAATAAATCAGTATAAATATATTTATGTTTAAGTCACAAGGGAGGTTTAATTAAGATAGATAATAAAAATTTTATATAAAATAGCAAAATAACACTCTTCTTTTCCATCTAAAAGCCTATCTGCCATTAATGTTGCCAATACAAAAATATATTATAAAAGGATTAAAAGACCAGCATTTTATTTTTTAAATAAATGATTTTATATTCTAAATCTCAGAAAATTTTAGTGATCATAAAACTTTAAAACTTGTTAAAAGATTCTGATCATTTAATAAACACAATAACAATAACATCTAAAACAATTAGTTTCACTGTTACTTTTACATTATATAAACATACATATACATATAGACATCCCTATTTATTTTGATGTATAATGCATACATTCGTGGAAAAATTAATACATCCTCTACATTCAAGCACTGTGATGGATACTGAGCTTGCAATTTTATTCGAAAATGAACTTTAAAACATTAATATTGAGACCCAGAGGCCCGTGAAGTTTTCTTACGTGTTTTATGAATTATAGTTCCCTGGTTTTCTATACCTCTCTGCATCTCGTAGTCTTTGCATTTAAAGATGATGTATGCTAGGTAATCTGTAAATATCAGAATTTTAACTATGACACAGAGTTCCTGTTTACAGAGATATTTATATTTCCTCATGACATAGCAATGTGTTCATTCATTAATTTATTTAACAAATATAAACAAAATAAAAACCTCCAGACACACAGTCTGAGCCCTGCCAAAAGAACGTTGTTTTTTACTCCTGCCCTCAAATAATTAAGTCTGTGGCCTGTGGTTTAGTGGATCTATTAGAGCAACAAAAAACCTAGTCCCAGTTTAAAATACGGACTAGCCTGACACAAGAAGCAGCATGCCTTTTACTGGAGTAGTAGTTACTTCTGTTGCTATAGTCTTTATACACCATAGTTTCTTTACATACAGTTGCTGATATTTAATTTTTAAAAACTTGCAAGACATGGAAGAGACAAGATGATTTGACACATTGTCAAGAGACTAAAATATTCAAAAGAACCAGACTCAGAGATCTTGCATATGTTAGAATGATCAGACAAGGATTTTTTAGTGTCAAGATTTTGTTAACTGACAGTGGAAAAAGCATGCAAAATCTGTGAACAAGTGGGAAATTTCAGAAGAACGATAGAACTATTAAAAGAAGCCTAATAAAAGTGGAGAAGTTGTGGTAACAGAAATAAAGGTATCACGGTGGACTTATCAGAAGACTGAAATAAGCAGAGAAAGTAATTAGTTTGAAGACATGTCAATGGAATTTATCAACACTGATGCATGAAGGAAAAAATATTTTATAAAGAAGAAAGAAAACAGTACACGCCATCTGTAAATCAAGGTCAAATGGTCAAACATATATGTAATTGGAGAAGAGAGGACAAAAAGAGAAAATATAAGGGAGAAAGAATGGAGCCGCATAAATATTTAAAGAGATGATGTTTTCTCAATAGTTGAAGAAGTTCCTTTTATACTGACTCTCTCACACATAGCAACTATAAACTGGATAGAAATACCATCAATAAATCAATAAAATAAATTTTAAAAATCAACCTTATAATAATCAGAAATTCTTAATGTTAATATGTCATATTTACCAACATTTACCTTTAAGTCATTGCATTTGTGTGTTGTTTATGAAATTTTTCTCACATCTAAGTTATAAAAACATTTTCATATAATATCTCTTAATGCTTTATTAATTTTCAGGCATGTTGTGAAAGTGGAGTCTATATTTTTATATCTGGAGGTCTATTTGTTTCAACTACCTTTATTGAAATACGCATATTTTGCCAACTGTTCTGTTGTGCCATTTTACCATAAATATTATGCTTATACATTCATGAAAATTTTCAGATTTTCAGTTTTGTTCCATTGGTTGACTGCCTGGTATTTTGTGCCAATACTGCACTATTTTAAATACTGTGCTTATGTTATATTTATCTTTGCATTTCCATATGAATTATATAAACAATTCAATACTGTCAATTATAACAAAAAAAAACTGATGGGATTTGGATATGGATTTCATTACATCTAAAGATCAATATAAAGGAGAACTGATACTTCTACAACACTGAGTTGTAATTCTGAATAGGTTAATAAGGGGAAAAAAGCAGATGGAATTACTGAGCTAGAATGATAATAAATTGTAGGAAAAAGAAAGAGAAGTTTACATTTTATACCACAGATTTGGAACAACTATCAGTGATGACACATCCTGGATTCGGCTGTTGGAATGAGTGGATAAGATGAAATTCAGGTAAAGAGAGTCAAAATTCAGGACTACCAAAAAAGAGGGAAGGATGGAGAGGGAGAGTGAATTTGAGGCACTAAGTGGAATATACATTACAAATACTTTCACAAAGGAATATAGAAAATGGAAGACCTGGTTTGGAAGCACGTGAGCCAATTTCAAAATCTTCAGCAAATGCGAGGCTAGATTGGGATATTTATACTTTGTGGTTACAAAAAGTGTTAGAAAGAGGATGTAGTTGGTCTCAAAGCAAAATGATGTTTCAGAGAAGAGGAAAGAAGTATTTAGATGTAAGCAGGACAATGAGTATCAGCTGAATGTAGAGTGGGGGGGGAAATGTAACAATTCCTTCAAAACCTGATTCCTTGTTCATTGAGGCAAAAAGATGAAGGGACTGTTCAGTCAGACATTCTAACAGGTAGAATAGATTTACCATGAAATAAAGGGCACAATGAAAGATTTTTTTAGAGGGTAGAGAGTGTGAGAGTGGGTCAGAAGATAGAAGCAGTTGATAATAAGAGTATGAGACAAGAGAGAAGGTGACTTGGATTGGAGAACAGAATACTACCAGGAAAGTTAGATATCTAGGGTTGAGTTGGCCTGAACTTTCTGGGCCGTGTGGATTTTGTTGTGGTTCGGTTTTTGTGTCGTTCTGAGAAAGCTCTACTTTTAGTGAGCAGATGAGAAACTAGATAAGTTGCATCCCAGGAATAATATCAAATTAAAAGAAAACCTGAAGCTGTTGTGCGAAATTTGTTATAAGCCTTGCAATGTTATTTTTTTAAAGGAAGATTGCTATGTTTATACATTTTTCTAAAGATGAAATACTAAAAAAAATTTGCTTCTATTTCTAAAAAAATATACTTGATATGTGTGAATGTTAAATTAAAAACCTAGATTCCAAGCTGAGGTTTCATAAGGTAAAATGGTATGTTCAAACTACATATTGCTCATCATAATTGAAAATTATAAAAAGTGTTCTTCCAGTGAGTGCTGGGCTGTTAACAGCTCTTAGTAGAACTAGCAAAGCAAATTGCTTTTTATTGTAGTTTTATAACATGATTTCATATATAGTAGTACATGCCCTGCTCACTAGTTTTGCAAAATTGTGCTGGCTAGTATCATGAATTTACTTTCCAAAATGAACTTGAGATGAATTTTAAAATTACTCTGTCTAGCTTCAAAAAACATAGTAATAAAGCTTAGAATGGAATTACATTGAACATACAAATTAGATTGGGAATAATTCAGTTATTCTGGAGCCAACTCTTAGCAACTCAGAAAAGCCAATTGTTAAATAATTCAGGAATTTTACCAGGTGGTTTTAAATTCTTGGTATCTTGAAATCAACCATGGTGGAAATTTTTACACTATGGAAATCAGCAAATGCAACAAATCATGGCTCCCAGGTTTACCAGTACACCACTGGAATAATTTATGATATTATGTATTTATATTTCTTTTAGATATTTCAACAAAGTTTTATAGCTGATTTTATTTTGATCCTATACATCATTTCTAGGCAGTTTATAATTTATTAGCTATTGTGAATGCACTCTTTTCCTTCCATTGAAATTCCCAAATAACAAAAAAAAATTGACTCTTTTTGCATTTTTTTCCATCTGGTCAATTTATTGATCTCTCTTATTACTTCTAATAGGTTTTCCAGTAATTCTCTTAGGTTTCCAAGATAGGCCACTATATCATATGCAAATTATGGTAATTAAATATTTTCTTTTCCAAAAGATATACTTTGTAATTATTTCATTTTCTATCCAGTAGTCAAGAATTTCTGGAAATGTATAAAATAATATGAGTAGAGGAGTTTAGTGTTTCAATGTATACTATTATGTTCACTTTTAGGTTGAAATAGACCCTCTTTATTATGTTATATCACGACTCATAATTTTATGCTGTGCTGGTAGCAATAGTGAGTGGTGGCAGATTCATTTGTGGTGGTGATGGTGGTTTTGTGGTTTTTGTAGCTGTTGTTTTTAACCAGAAATAGGTTCTGTGGATTGTGTGCCAGTGGATAAGAGCACAGCGCTGCAGTCACATTTCCTGGGTTAATGTCCTGAACATGACTTTGTTATTTCCAAGTTGTATTTAAGCTATCTGTGCCTTGGTTTTCTTTTCTGTAAAATTGGTAAAATAATAATAATAGTACTTATTTTTGGATGGCTTTGTGAGAATTCAGTGAGCTAAGTTTATAGAGTACTTGGAACAGTGCCTGGCACAGTCTAAGCATTCAATGAAAGTTTGTAATTGTTATTAATTAATACCCTCAGAGAAACTTTTTAAATTATATTTTTTTCCTTTAACATATTGAAATGATATGTTATTTTAGTACTGTTCTTGCATTCCTAGGATAAAACATACTAAGTTGTATCAATTTCTCTTTTTTTAATTTTTAAAAATTTTATTAAAATATAGTTGATTTACAATGTTGTGTTAATTTCTGCTGAACAGCAAAGTGACTCAGTTATACATATATATATTCTTTTTCATATTCTTTTCCATTATGGTTTATCACAGGATATTGAATATAGTTCCTGGTGTTATATAGTAGGACTTTGTTGTTTTATCAATTTATCTTAATAACCAGTTGAAGTCAATTTGCTACCAAACTTTTAAATTTTTTTACAAAAATAAATAAGATTATTCTATAGTTGGGGAAATGTCTATATCAGATATTGAGATTAGTATTCTTTTGACTTTATAAAATGTACCTGGGAAGTTTATAGCTCTTTCTATACTCTGAAACCATTTGCCTGGCATATAATATATCTTCTTTTTTTCTTCTAATGATATGTGCTTGAAGGATTTTGTCCTTTTTTCTTGATCAAACATGCTAAAATTGTGCATATGTTACAGGATTTATTGCAAGTAAAAATCTCTTGAAATTATTTATAATTTCTACTATTTTGTATCTTCCAATTTATTAATGTCTGTGTTTTGTTTTTCTCATCCCTTTCATTTCCATTGGCTTGTTTCTCTGTTTCTAATTTCTTTACCTGAATGCTCAGTTCATTTATTTACATTCTTCCTTGCTTAGTAACAAAGCATAATTTATTGCATCTTTAAAATGCATATTGAATAACCTGAGTCATTTTTCATTTGTAATTTGGAAAATTACATACACCAGTGATAGATGGTATATTACAAGTCCTGTCATACCCTCCGCTAGCACCTATGAATGTGAATATTCACTGTTAATCTTTAAAAATCAGGATACACCCAGAAACTGGAAGCAACCAAGATGACCTTCAATGGACAAATTAATAAACAAACTATGGTACATCCATACTATGGAATATTATTTGATGAACGAAAAGAATAAGCTGATAGTCTATGCAACAATGTGGATAAATGTTATGTGAGATTGCTTAAATGTGTATGCTTAAGTGAAGAAAGAAGTTTCAGAAGGACATATACTGTATAATACTATATATATGAAATTCTGTCAAAGACTAAAGTACAGAGATAGAAAACTTATGAGTGGTTGTCAGGGGCTTGAGGAGGTGGGAGGGTTAACCAGGTGAAGCACAGAGAAATTTTAGGGCTATGAAACTTTTCTGTCTTTTATTGTATGGTGGACACATGACATTGTGTATTTATCAAAGCTTCTAGAACTTTACAAAGAATAACTGTGATGAAAACATTTAACTGTATGAGCACTTGATTGAGTTGAAAGTTTAATGTATAAATCATTTAAATCAAACAATCATCATTCATGATCTCTATGCTTTGAGTTTTGTTTATTTCATCTGTGGAAGGGAGAGAGGAAAGGCAGAATTGCAAAACCCCTGACTCTAGAGTCAGATAAACTTGGGTTTGAAATCCAATTCTAGTACTTCCTAGTTATTTAAACCTTGGCATATTACTTAAAATTCCCATTGCTAAATTTTCTTCCCTATAAAGTGAGAAAATAGTATCTGCCTCAGCATTGTTGGAGGATTAAATATTAATGCATATAAAACTCTAAGCCTGGACTGTAGTTTTATGTTCAATAAGCTACATGCTGTCTTCCACAATAACTGTTTTTATTATTTCTCCCTTTTTATCTAATAGTTTGTATTTTTAGATTATATATCTTTTCCTGTGCATTTAAGTACATAATCCATAACTTTATTGCACATCTTACTCTTCATAAATATTTATATTTTAGTTCTATTTTGTTCAAAATTAATATCACATTTGCTTTATGTTTGTTTTCCTAATAAACATTTGTCTATTTTATTTTTAATCTTAAAATTTATTTTACTATTTTATTTTGAGATTTCTCTAGGCACGATTTAACTTTTAACCAATAGGTATCCAGAAATAGGAAATGGAGAGAATAAAAAGAAGTGAAAAAAGTGGGGAAAGACTAAAGGAAAAGAAAATAAAAGAGTTAACAACATGCTGCATACAGGTCTTTTTTTATTTTGATATATTTGTTTATTTATTTGTTTTTGGCTGCGTTGAGACTTCATTGCTGCGCATGAGCTTTCTCTAGTTGTGACAAGCAGGGGCTAATCTTCGTTGCGGGGCTCATGCTTCTCACTGTGGTGGCTTCTCTTGTTGTAGAGCACAGGCTTTAGGTGCACGGACTTCAGTAGTTGCAGCATGGGGGCTCAGTAATTGTGGTGCACAGGCTCAGTAGTTGTGGCACATGGGCTTAGTTGCTCCTTGGCATGTGGGATCTTCCCGGACCAGAGCTTGAACCTGTGTCTCCTGCATTGGCAGGTGGACTCTTAACCACTGGGCCACCAGGGAAGCCCTGAATACAGGTCTTTAGACTGAAGACTCTCCAGAGCAATGAATGACTAAAGACCCACATCTAGAAATGTCCATATAACATTGTAAAGCCTCAAAGATAAAGTCCTAAATGCTTTTAAGGAGGAAAAGAAAAGCTATTACAAAGAAATAGGTATCATTTTAATATAATATGTCCCATCAATAAACTGGATTCCAGAAAACAGGAGAGCAATAGTTTTCAAGTTTTGAGAGATAAATTGGGGCCTAAAATCCAAAATGCCAATTTATCCATAAAATTAAGCGAAAAAGAAAAACATTTGAATTATGCAAGAGTGTTGAATTTCCACTCCCATCTCTCACCCCCATCCTCTCTTAGGAAGTTACTTGAAGTCAGTTAGAAACAAAAGGAAGGAGTAGATCAGGAGGAGTCAGAAGTGAGATTCAGGGAAGAGTGGACTCCACCCTGGGAGCAGGGAGGGGAGTTCTAAATGCCTGGCAGCCACACAGAGAGGGCCAAGGAATTAAAGGGCTCTGCAATGCCTGCAGGAAACAAAGAGCTGGTATGACTGAAGTGGTTAAAAATAACAGAACTGTGGTTAATAATACAGTATTGTATACCCGAAAGTTGCCAAGAGTAGATCTTGAGCATTCTCACCGCAAAAAAGAAAGTGTTGACTATGTTAGCTATGTAAAGTGATGGATATTATCTTGATCTTGGTACTTATTCTACAATGGATATGTGTAACAAATCATTACACTGTATACTTTACATTTATACAATTATATGTCAATTATTCCTCAATAAAGTTAATAAAATAAAAATAAATAAAATAAAAGCCCTTGAGAATGTGACAAAGGCTCATTTCAGCTCCCTACTAGCAATATTATTCTTCAAGAGTTAGGACGTGAGTCATTTTAGGAAAGAAATGGTTCTCCAATGAACAATATTTACAATCTAAATAATGTAGTCACTGTTTACTGGTTATCAGCTTTCAGGAATAGATGTATGAATAAAATCTAGTGGACTTATTTTCTCCATTACCTCTTTCTGGATCCCTATTGGTTAGAGAAACAATCACCTGGTTATTTTCTCTGTGATCTGTTTTATTTTGCTTTTACTGTCTTTGTCTTCTTTTTTTTTTTTTTGCTTTACTTTTGGAGATAATTCTTCCAACTTGATTTTCCAGCCCTTCAACTGAATTATTTCTACTCGATTATATTTTTTCTATTTCTAAAAGAAAGAAGATAGCTCACTGACAAAGTAAAAGTATAGGACTGAGATCCCAGGTCCCAGAGGCCCCCACATTCCTAGACTCATGGCCTCCTTCCTCCAACTTCAAACCCAGCCTTCATGAGCTGAGTCCCTCTCATGCTTCAGACTCTACTTCTATCTCATCCTTCTCACCCAGCCAGAGAAGTTGTCTGCTTTTAAGTACTGATGTAATTAGACTGGGCCCACCCAAATAATTCAGGATAACTCCCCATCTCATATTCCATACCCTTAACCACATCTGCAAAGTCCCTTTTGCAATGTAAGGGACTTACTTATATTCACAAGTTCCAAGAATTTGAGTTGGATATCATGGGGCATGGAGGGTACAATTCTGTCTACCACATGGACTATACTATATTTATAGACACGATTGTACTATAGACCTATAGACTCAAACCGTGCAGTTCTTCACACAGGGTCTTACATGTTGTACATAAACTATACAATATACTTATACATTGTATATAGACAATATTATCCCATATTATAGACTCTTTGAGATTCATGCAGCTGTTAACACAGGGTCACACACATTATATATGTTCAATTAACATTTATGGATTATTTAGAATGTTATCATGGTTATTCTTCACCATCTTTTTTATTTTAAATATTCTCCCTATTGTTTTCCTCATTGCCTCTGGCAAAAAGACTACTACCTACTTTAGAGAAAATATAAATAGTCCTGCCATTTTAGAGCCTTCATCAACCTGACGCTATTACAACTCCTCTATCTCTCTACAGTTTGTCATTTAAAAATCACTTCTTATTTGCTATTTTTCCTTCTTTGAGCAATATTTACAGTCCCTTCTTCACTTTCTTTTTCTAATAAAGTGGTTATCCTTGTCATCCATCCCTCCCTGTTACTCTTTGAAACTTACCCTTGATAAGAGATTTCAATTTTTTTTAGAAAGCCCAATACGGATACCAAGGAGTTAATGATGGAGTGCCATTTGCTGTATCAGTTTCATCTGAAACACAAGGATAATGTTCCCAGCTGTGGCATCTGGCTCCTTGGCAATTTCATCAGACAGTGCCAGCTGCTATTGTAGAGTTTTGGGCTTGTCACGAGGATTAAGCTGTAGTACAGATGTTTCTGCCACCTCAGGGCTGTATAGTACAAGTTGGTTTCAATTATTTTCTCTAATTCTTGTTTTTCTCTCTATTCCTATTTTGTTAAAGTACCTAGGAGATCTGTGTCTAGGTAAAATCTGCATTGTGACACATGCCTTCTGGGGCAGGGGAGAGGGGAGAACATGCACCATATCCACTTTTAATAGAATTTTAGTATGATTTGAATATAATTTCCTTTGTGAATAAAACTAAAATGAAAAGTTTTTATTGCTTTTGTTATAAGAGTTGTTGTTTATGTGTAACAGCTTTTTAAAAATATTAAGCAAAAAAATCTAAAAACAGTACATTCCTCTGTTAAATATTTTTTAAATACACAAGTTACTTGTTTAACTAACTTTTCTAATCTATTGTTACTGTCAGCACATAAAATAGAAAATGTTTCTTAATAGAGTGTATTTAGTGAATGTTCTCCTTATCTTTCTCATGAATTCATTTGCTAAGTATGGTTGTTAAATTGCTAACTAACCATCAGTGTCAAAAAGAGTGATCTAGTGTGTTCATTTTCAACTTAATTCTACTGTTCTCTAAGCAGCCTCATTCCTTTTGACAGTATGATGACTCCAAATAAGACATACCATAGAACCACAGATCTTAAAACTGTAATGGAACTTAGTGCTTTCATTCATTTTATAGATGACAAAACTAAGAATCAGTAAAGTTAAAGAATATGCCTAGGACTTCCCTAGTGGTGCAGTGGTTAAGAATCCGCCTGCCATTGCAGGGGACACGGGTTCGAGCCCTGCTCAGGGAAGATCCCACATGACACGGAGCAACTAACCCTGTGTGCCACAACTACTGAGCCTGTGCTCTAGAGGCCACAAGCCACAACTACTGAAGCCCGTGTGCCTAGAGCCCGTGCTCCACAACAAGAGAAGCCACTGCAATGAGAAGCTCGTGCACCACAATGAAGAGTAGCCCCCAGTCGACGCAACTAGAGAAAGCCCATGCGCAGCAACAAAGACCCTATGCAGCCAAAAATAATTAATTAATTAATTAATTATTTTTTAAAAGAATATGCCTAAAGTCACACAAATGACACACACACTAGTGACAGGACCAAGTCCAGAACTCAGTCCTTCAGCCCCAGTCCTGCTCTCTCCAATCCTCCACTGGCCACCCTACTCCAAGTCCATGGTCTGTGATCCTTAGTTCTACTCTTCTGTCTGAAACTGACCTTGTACTAGAGACCCACCTCCACCTCCTATCCACTACCTTCTCCACACACCTTCCTCACCAGGCTTCATTCTCCCTGGTGAGGGACAGAAAACAGAAAGAAAACAGAAAACAGAAAACAGACAGAAAAATGTCTGTTTCTGCCTCTGAGCCTTCAGTGCCCCTTCCTCATTCTGAGAGAGCTCTCCAGACACAATGGGCTGTCCTGAAGCTTCTGCAGGGAGTGCTCCCCTGTCATGGGGGGCTGAAACAACAACAGATGTCCAACTACTATGGATGAGAAGAAAGCACTTATGAGACTCAGAAAGTTCAGGATTTATGATAAAACTCAGTACTTTAGGCGATAAGTAACTTGAAACACAGGCTCTCTAAAAATAAAGAAAGAATGCTATATACAATGAGTTTCTCATCCCATTTTGCATCCCATCCTGGGATGGCTGTATATGAAGAATTTCTCACTCTATTCTTCATCCCATCCTGAGGATTCCAGTCCAGGCTTTACTCTGAATGCCAGCTGGATTCTTCTCTTTGAAATAGATTGTTATTACAAATTCCCATGCAATGGGTTTGACTAGTTCCATGCCTCACTCACTTTCCTACTCAGGATAGAGCACCTACAATTTCCTTTTCTTTAGCCTTGTTAATTGAAAGTTTTGCATTTGATTTGGAAGGTGATTAATTCTTTCATTAGGTGGCTGTTCTAAGGGAACAAGACTAAAATATTTCTCTGCAGGTTGGGTGTCACTGAAGAAAGTCTGTCCAGGTCCATCAAAGTGTGGCCCAGCCCCACAAACAGAGGATGTGTTCACTGATAAATTTATCACCTTGAGAATCTTCAGAGCAATGGCATTCACACTCTTCAACTCCCTCAGGTACTGAGATGTAAGGTAAGGGCTGCACTTCTGAACAGGAGAGGAATGATATTTCTTGAGATGATTATAAGTGGAGTAGTTAATAACAAAAAGGCAACCTGAAAAAGAATCCTGCTGGAAATAACGGAGTAATACCTTTGCTAATGGAGAAAATATTTGTCTCTTAGAATGAAAAAGGAGATGGTAAATAATGATATTAATCATAATTCTCCAAAAAATAAGTACAAGAAAAAATGTTTTCCTGTTGACTCCTACGCCTACTCTTCCTGCTGCCTATTGTATATAATGAGTACATTAAGGAAATAAGTAGGAAAATAATGCATTGAAATAAACAGATTATGTTAATGGGCAAAAATAGTCAATATATATTAAGATTTAGTCACATGGCATTGGACAAAATTAATCAAATCTTGCAGCACCCTTGCTTGCAAAGAGTTTATGATATAAAATGATAGTGCCAAAGGCATACACTTTAAAAAGTCAGTTTGATTTATGCAAGAGAGTTTTTTTATAATAGTTTTGTTTATTTTACTATTGGGGAATATTTTCAAGTCACACTACATTGCTGTTGAAATCCCTCCGGGAAAGAGAGTATGAAGGAAAACAGGACAGTTGAGAGTTATGCACGGGTAAGAATGCAAAAAAAGAAAAGGACAGAATGTCGGTGCATGTGTTGTGTCTTTCTGAGAGTTAAGTCATAACAAAATAAAGAAAGTACCTCCAAAAGTGCAGGTCCTGAGACCAGTTCAAACCTCCCTCTCTCTTGAGTTGGTGTCACTATCCCAGAACTGGGGCTAATTTGAGGCCAGTACAGTGGAGTGCCTGTGTGTCCAGAAGAGGCCTGACAGCCCAAGTTAGTCCACAGGCTTTCAGACAAACAACCCTCTTCCAAACATGGACACTTTCTGGGCCAAATCTGTACTCTGTAATTTAAACCAGAATCAGTCTAATTTTCTGGAGTCTGAGGATGGAGGGATTTTTACCTTACAACAAGATTTCTCTGTAGAGTAAGTTTCTACCAACAGACCTGTTTCATCCTTTTCTTTTTTTTTTTCTGGTGTCAAGAAAGAAAACATGGTAATGAAATACTGTAGCCTAAATATAAATAAATATGGGTCAACTGTCTATTATTGAATCTAACTTTACTAGGGGTTTGAAAATCGTGGTGAACCTCTCATTCCAATCAATACATTTGGGCAGCACTAAAGTGGGATGATCAGACAGCTGGGTCCTCATCTGTCAGCAGGAAGAGTGCATTTCATAAGAGTCTACTTTTATATGAAAACAAATGAGAAAATGATGCAGGGAAGGCTGGCCTAGAAATTGTTAAATAAATGTAAGAAAACTAGAACAGAAAAGAAAGTGGGAAAAAATGGAAATTCCTCTATTTCAAATGACAGAAGTTAAGCCAGGATAAATCACTGTCATGTTTTTTCCTCCTATGTAAAAAGTAAGTGTTAAATAAAATGTCACTTCTGTTTTGTTTCTTACTGTTGCAGAATGACTTTTAAAAAAAAATATTCAAGCCACCCTTAGGTTTTGTTTTTTGTTTTTTCTCTGTCTAGCAAACACAATTCTTTTTTTTTTATGAATAAAGTTGTAAAGTATTTAAAGTGTACATTGTGGTGATCTGATACACACATACATTATGAAAGAATTCCCACATCTAGTAAATTACCACATCCATGACATCACATATTTATCTTTTGGGTCTTTTTGGTGAAAGCATTTAAGCTCTTTCCTAGCAAATTTCAATCATACAATACAGTGTTATCAACTACCGTCACCATATTTTACATTAAATCCTCAGACCTTATTCATCTTATAACTTAAAATTTTTATCCTTTTACCAACCTGTCCATATTTCCCCCACCCACCAGCCCCTGGAAACCACTCTTTTACTGTTTCTACAAGTTTGAATTTTTTTTTAAGAGTCCACACATAATTAACACCATGTAGTATTTTTCTTTCTCTTTCTGACTTATTTCACTTAGCATTATGGCCTCAAGGTCCATCTATTTTTCACTAATGGCAGGAATTCCTTCTTTCTCATGGTTTAATAATATTCCATCATATATGTATACCACATCTTCTTTATTCATCCATCCACTGATAGACACTTAAGTTATTTCCATATTTTAGCTATTGTGAATAATGCTGCAATGAACATGTACAGAATTTCTTTGATATCTTGTTTTCATTTCCTTTAGACATATACTCAGAATTAGGACAGCTAGGTCATATGGTAGTTCTATTTTTAATCTTCTGAGGCATAATGTTTCCCATAATGGATGCACCAATTTACATTACCACCAACAGTGCACAAGGACTCCATTTTCTCTACATATTCGCCAACACGTTATCTCTTATCATTTTTTTTTTTTTTTTTTTTTTTTTTTTGTGGTATGCGGGCCTTCCTCTGCTGTGGCCTCTCCCGTTGCGGAGCACAGGCTCCGGGCGCGCAGGCTCAGCGACCATGGCCCACGGGCCCAGCCACTCCGCGGCACGTGGGATCCTCCCATACCGGGGCGCGAACCCGGTGCCCCTGCATCAGCAGGCGGACGCACAACCACTGCGCCACCAGGGAAGCCCTCTCATCATTTTGATGATAGTCATTCTGACTGTTGTGAGGCGATATCTAAATGTGGTTTTGATTTCAATATCCCTGATGATCAGTGATGTTAAATACCTTTTCATGTACCTATTGGCCATCAGTACAACTTCCTTGCAAAATGTCTATTCAGATCCTCTGCCCATGTTTCAATCAGACTGCTTGTATTTTTTTTTTAACATCTTTATTGGAGTATAATTGCTTTCCAATGGTGTGTTAGTTTCTGCTTTACAACAAAGTGAATCAGTTATACATATATATATATGTTCCCATATCTCTTCCCTCCTGAATCTCCCTCCCTCCTACCCTCCCTATCCCACCCCTCTAGGTGGTCACAAACCACCTAGGTGATCTCCCTGTGCTATGCGGCTGCTTCCCACTAGCTATCCACCCTACGTTTGGTAGTGTATATATGTCCATGCCACTCTCTCACTTCGTCACAGCTTACCCTTCCCCCTCCCCATGTGCTCAAGTCCATGCTCTAGTAGGTCTGTGTGTTATTCCGATCGTACCCCTAGTCTCTTCATGACATTTTCTTTTTCTTAGATTCCATATATACGTGTTAGCATACGGTATTTGTTTTTCTCTTTCTGACTTAACTTCACTCCGTATGACAGACTCTAGGTCCATCCGCCTCACTATAAATATCTCAATTTCGTTTCTTTTTATGGCTGAGTAATATTCCATTGTATATATGTCCACCAACAGTGCAAGAGGTTTCCCTTTTCTCGACACCCTCTCCAGCATTTATTGTTTCTAGATTTTTGATGATGGCCATTCTGACTGGTGTGAGGTGATACCTCATTGAAGTTTTGATATGCATTTCTTGAATGGTTAGTGATGCTGAGCATCCTTTCAGGTGTTTACTGACATTCTGTATATCTTCTTTGGAGAAATGTCTATTTAGGTCTTCTGCCTATTTTTGGATTGGGTTGTTTCTTTTGTTATTGAGCTGCATGAGTTCCTTATGAATTTTGGAGATTAATCCTTTGTCAGTTGCTTCATTTGCAAATATTTTCTCCCATTCTGAGGGTTGTCTTTTGGTCTTGTTTATGGTATCCTTTGCTGTGCAAAAGCTTTTAAGTTTCATTAGGTCCCATTTGTTTATTTATGTTTTTATTTCCATTTCTCTAGGAGATGGGTCAAAAAGGATCTTGCTGTGATTTATGTCATAAAGTGTTCTGCCTATGTTTTCCTCTAAGAGTTTGATAGTGTCTGGCCTTACATTTAGGTCTTTAACCCATTTTGAGTTTATTCTTGTGTGTGGTGTTAGGGAGTGTTCTAATTTCATACTTTTACATGTAGCTGTCCAGTTTTCCCAGCACCACTTATTGAAGAGGCTGTCTTTTCTCCACTGTATATCCTTCCCTCCTTTATCAAAGA
This sequence comes from Physeter macrocephalus, assembly GCF_002837175.3. NCBI lineage: Eukaryota > Metazoa > Chordata > Mammalia > Artiodactyla > Physeteridae > Physeter > Physeter macrocephalus. Next base: position 64,053,047 of record NC_041231.1, read on the forward strand.
AAAGGTGACCATATGTGTGTGGGTTTATCTCTGGGCTTTCTATCCTGTTCCACTGA
>NC_041231.1:64053168-64056028 GCF_002837175.3 Physeter macrocephalus
TCAAAGATAAGGTGACCATATGTGTGTGGGTTTATCTCTGGGCTTTCTATCCTGTTCTATTGATCTATATTTCTGTTTTTGTGCCAGTACCATATTGTCTTGATTACTGTAGCTTTGTAGTATAGTCTGAAGTCAGGGAGCCCGATTCCTCCAGCTCCACTTTTCATTCTCAAGATTGCTTTGGCTATTCGGGGTCTTTTGTGTTTCCACACAAATTGTGAAATTTTTTGTTCTAGTTCTGTAAATAATGCCAGTGGTATTTTGATAGCGATTGCATTGACTCTATAGATTGCTTTGGGTAGTAGAGTCATTTTCACAATGTTGATTCTTCCAATCCAAGAACATGGTATATCTCTCTGTTTATTTGTATCATTTTTAATTTCTTTCATCAGTGTCTTATAATTTTCTGCATACAGGTCTTTTGTTTCCTTAGGTAGGTTTATTCCTAGATATTTTATTCTTTTTGTTGCAATGGTAAATGGGAGTGTTTTCTTAATTTCACTCTCAGATTTTTCATCATTAGTGTATAAGAATGCCAGAGATTTCTGTGCATTAATTTTGTATCCTGCTACTTTACCAAATTCATTGATTAGCTCTAGTAGTTTCCTGGTAGCCTCCTTAGGATTCTCTATGTATAGTATCATGTCATCTGCAAACAGTGACAGCTTTACTTCTTCTTTTCCTATTTGGATTCCTTTTATTTCTTTTTCTTCTCTGATTGCTGTGGCTAGAACTTCCAAAACTATGTTGAATAAGAGTGGTGAGAGTGGGCAACCTTGTCTTGTTCCTGATCTTAGTGGAAATGCTTTCAGTTTTTCACCATTGAGAACAATGCTGGCTGTGGGTTTGTCATATATGGCCTTTATTATGTTGAGGAAAGTTCCCTCTATGCCTACTTTCTGCAGGGTTTTTATCATAAATGGGTGTTGAATTTTGTCAAAAGCTTCTTTGCGTCTATTGAGATGATCATATGGTTTTTCTCCAGTTTGTTGATATGGTGTATCATGTAGATTGATTTGCATATATTGAAGAATCCTTGCATTCCTGGAATAAACCCCACTTGATCATGGTGTATGATCCTTTTAATGTGCTGTTGGATTCTGTTTGCTAGTATTTTGTTGAGGATTTTTGCATCTATGTTCATCAGTGATAGTGGCCTGTAGTTTTCTTTCTTTGTGACGCCTTTGTCTCGTTTTGGTATCAGGGTGATGGTGGCCTCATAGAATGAGTTTGGGAGTGTTCCTCCCTCTGCTATCTTTTGGAAGAGTTTGAGAAGGATAGGTGTTAGCTCTTCTCTAAATGTTTGATAGAATTCGCCTGTGAAGCCATCTGGTCCTGGGCTTTTGTTTGTTGGAAGATTTTTAATCACAGTTTCAATTTCAGTGCTTGTGATTGGTCTGTTCATATTTTCTATTTCTTCCTGGTTCAGTCTCGGCAGCTTGTGCATTTCTAAGAATTTGTCCATTTCTGCCAGGATGTCCATTTTATTGGCATACAGCTGCTTGTAGTAATCTCTAATAATCTTTTGTATTTCTGCAGTGTCAGTTGTTACATCTCCTTTTTCATTTCTAATTCTATTGATTTGAGTCTTCTCCCTTTTATTCTTGATGAGTCTGGCTAATGGTTTATCAATTTTATTTATCTTCTCAAAGAACCAGCTTTTAGTTTTATTGATCTTTGCTACTGTTTTCTTCATTTCTTTTTCATTTATTTCTGATCTGATCTTTATGATTTCTTTCCTTCTGCTAAATTTGGGGTTCTTTTGTTCTTCTTTCTCTAATTGCTTTAGGTGCAAAGGTAGGTTGTTTATTCGAGATGTTTCCTGTTTCTTAAGGTAGGATTGTATTGCTATAAACTTCCCTCTTAGAACTGCTTTTGCTGCATCCCATAGGTTTTGGGTCGTCGTGTCTCCATTGTCATTTGTTTCTAAGTATTTTTTGATTTCCTCTTTGATTTCTTCAGTGATCACTTCGTTATTAAGTAGTGTATTGTTTAGCCTCCATGTGTTTGTATTTTTTACAGATCTTTTCCTATAATTGATATCTAGTCTCATAGCGTTGTGGCTGGAAAGGATATTTGATAAGATTTCAATTTTTTATATTTACGAAGGGTAGATTTGTGACCCAAGATACTATATATCCTGGAGAATGTTCCATGAGCATTTGAGAAAAATGTGTATTCTGTTGTTTTTGGATGGAATGTCCTATAAATATCAATTAAGTCCATCTTGTGTAATGTATCATTTAAAGCTTGTGTTTCCTTATTTATTTTCATTTTGGATGATCTGTCCATTGGTGAAAGTGGGTTGTTAAAGTCCCCTACTATGATTGTGTTACTGTCGATTTTCCCTTTTATGGCTGTTAGTATTTGCCTTATGTATTGAGGTGCTCCTATGTTGGGTGCATAAATATTTACAATTGTTATATCTTCTTCATGGATTGATCCCTTGATCATTATGTAGTGTCCTTCTTTGTCTCTTGTAATAGTCTTTATTTTGAGGTCTATTTTGTCTGATATGAGAATTGCTACTCCAGCTTTCTTCTGATTTCCAGTTGCATGGAATATCTTTTTCCATTCCCTCACTTTCAGTCTGTATGTGTCCCTAGGTCTGAAGTAAGTCCCTTGTAGACAGCATATATATGTGTCTTGTTTTTGTATCCATTCACCCAGTCTGTGTCTTTTGGTAGGAGCATTTAATCCATTTACATTTAAGGTAATTATCGATATGCATGTTCCTATTACCATTTACTTAATTGTTTTGAGTTTGTTCTTGTAGGTCTTTTCCTTCTCTTGTGTTTCTTGCCTAGAGAAGTTCCTTTAGCATTTGTTGTAAAGCTGGTTTGGTGGTGCTGAATTCTCT
>NC_041231.1:64056716-64093090 GCF_002837175.3 Physeter macrocephalus
CTGAAAGATCAGCTGTTAACCTTATGGGGATTCCCTTGTGTGTTATTTGTTGTTTTTCCCTTGCTGCTTTTAATATGTTTTCTTTGTACTTAATTTTTGATAGTTTCATTAATTTTTGATAGTTTTATTAATATGTGTCTTGACTTGTTTCTCCTTGGATTTATCCTGTATGGGACTCTCTGTGCTTCCTGGACTTAATTGACCATTTCGTTTCCCATATTAGGGAAGTTTTCAACTATAATGTCTTCAAATATTTTCTCAGTCCCTTTCTTTTTCTCTTCTTCTTCTGGGACCCCTATAATTCGAATGTTGGTGCGTTTAATGTTGTCCCAGATGTCTCTGAGACTGTCCTCCATTCTTTTCATTCTTTTTTCTTTATTCTGCTCTGCAGTAGTTATTTTCCCTATTATCTTCCAGATCACTTATCCCTTTTTCTGCCTCAGTTATTCTGCTATTGATCCCATCTAGAGTATTTTTAATTTCATTTATTGTGTTGCTCATTGTGGCTTGCTTCCTCTTTATTTCTTCTAGGTCCTTGTTAAATGTTTCTTGCATTTTGCCTATTTTATTTCCAAGATTTTGGATCATCTTTACTATCATTATTCTGAATTCTTTTTCAGGTCGACTGCTTATTTCCTCTTCATTTGTTAGGTCTGGTAGGTTTTTACCTTGCTCCTTCATCTGCTGTGTTTTTTTCTGTCTTTTCATTTTGCTTACTGTGCTTGGGGTCTCCTTTTTGCAGGCTGCAGGTTCGTAGTTCCCATTGTTTTTGGTGTCTGTCCCCAGTGGCTAAGGTTGGTTCAGTGGGTTGAGTAGGTTTCCTGGTTGGGGGGACTAGTGTCTGTGTTCTGGTGGATGAGGCTGGATCTTGTCTTTCTGGTGGGCACGTCCATGTCTGGTGGTTTGTTTGGGGGTGACAGTAGCCTTATTATGATTTTAGGCAGTCTCTCTGCTAATGGATGTGGCTGTAGTCCTGTCTTGCTAGTTGTTGGGCATAAGGGTGTCCAGCACTGTAGCTTGCTGGTCGTTGAGTGAAGCTGGGTCTTGCTGTTGAGATGGAGATCTCTGGGAGATTTTTGCCATTTCATATTACGTGGAGCTGGGAGGTCTCTTGTGGACCAGTGTCCTGACGTTGGTTGTCCCACCTCAGAAACACAGCCCTGACACCTGGCTGGAGCACCAAGAGCCTTTAGTCCACACTGCTCAGAATAAAAGGGAGAAATAATAGAAAGGAAAGAAAGGAAAGAAGGAAGGAAGGAAGGAAGAAAGAAAGGAAGGTAGGAAGGGAGGAAGGAAGGGAGGAAGGAATGGAGGAAGGAAGAGAGGAAGAAAGGGAGTAAGAAAGGGAGGAAGTAAGGAAGGAAGAAAGGAAGAAAGAAAGAAAGAAGGTAAAATAAAGTAGGATAAAATAAAGTTATTATAATAAAGGGAGAGGCCACAACAGTGAGAGACCCGCGTACCGCCAAAAAAAAAAAAAAAAAGAAGAAAAATTAAAAAAAAAAAAAAGGTTCAGTTAGAACCCTAGGACAAATGGTGAAATCAAAGCTATACAGACAAAATCTCACACAGCGGCACACACATACATACTCACAAAAAGAGAAAAATGGGAAAATAATAATATATCTTGCTCCCAAAGTCCACCTCCTCAATTTGGGATGGTCCCGCCTCTGCACGTAGGTCGTCCGAGGGCATCTGCTCTTCGCTCAGACAGGACGGGGTTAAAGGAGCAGCTGATTCGGGGGCTCTGGCTCAGGCCGCGGGCAGGGAGGGGTACGGATGCGGGGCGAGCCTGCGGCGGCAGAGGTTGGCATGACGCTGCATCAGCCTGAGGTGCACCGCGCATTCTCCCGGGGAAGCTGTCCCTGGATCCCGGGACCCCGACAGTGGTGGGCTGCACAGGCTCCGGGGATGGGAGGTGTGCGGAGTGACCTGTGCTCGCACGCAGGCTTCCTGGAGGCGGCAGCAGCAGCCCTAGCGTCCCACGCCCGTCTCTGGTGTCCGCGCTGATAGCCACGGCTTGCGCCCGTTTCTGGAGCTCCTTTACACGGCTTGCTTAATTCCCTCTCCTCTCGCACCAGGAAGCAAAGAGGCAAGAAAAAGTCTCTTGTCTCTTCGGTAGCTCCAGACTTTTTCCCGGACTCCCTCCCGGCTAGCCGTGGTGCACTAACCCCTTCAGGCTGTGTTCACGCAGCCAACCCCAGTCCTCTCCCGGCTTCTGACCGAAGCCCGAGCCTAGCTCCCAGCCCCTGCCTGTCCCGGTGGGTGAGCAGACAAGCCTCTCGGGCTGGTGAGTGCTGGTCGGCACTGATCCTCTGTGTGGGAATCTCTCCGCTTTGCCCTCCGCACCCTGTTACTGCACTCTCTTCCGTGGCTCTGAAGCTTCCCCCTCTGCCACCCGCAGTCTCCGCCCGTGAAGGGGCTTCTAGTGTGAGGGAACCTTTCCTCCTTCACAGCTCCCTCCCGCTGGTGCAGGTCCCGTCCCTATTCTTTTGTCTCTGTTTATTCTTTTTTCTTTTGCCCTACCCAGGTACGTGGGGAGTTTCTTGCCTTTTGGAAGGTCTGAGGTCGTCTGCCAGCATTCAGTGGGTGTTCTATAGGAGCAGTTCCACGTGTAGATGTATTTCTGATGTATCTGTGGGGAGAAATGTGATCTCCGCATCTTACTTTTCCACCATCTTCTCCCAGATCAGACTGCCTGTTTTTTTGTTGGGTTTTTTTGTGTGTGGTTTTTGTGTGGTTTGGGGGTTTTTTTCTTTCTTTTTTTTGCTATTGACTTATATGAGTTATTTATACATTTTGGATATTAACCCCTTATTAGATATATGATTTGAAAATATTTCTCCCATTCAGTAAGTTGCCTTTTCATTTTGTTGATGGATTCCCTTGCCATGCACAAGTTTTTTAGTTTGATGTAACCCCACTTGTCAATTTTTGCTTTTGTTGCTTTTGGTTTTGGTATCATATCCAAAGGATCACCACTAAGACTGATGTCAAGAAGCTTATGTTTTCTTCTAGGAGTTTTATTGTTTCAAGTCTTATATTCAAGTCTTTAATCCATTTGGAGCTAATTTTTGTGTGATGTAAGATAGGGGTCCAGGTTCATTCTTTTGCATGTGGTTACCCAGTTTTCCCAACATCCTTTATTGAAGACACTATCTTTTCCCCATTGTACAGTCTTGGCTATTTTGTCATAAATTGACTATATATGCTTAGGTTTATTTCTGGCCACTTTATTCTGTTCCCTTTATCTATGTGTCTGTTTTTGGGCCAGTTTTGAATACTATAGCTTTATAATATAATTTGAAATGAGGAAGCATAAGGCTTCTACTTTATTGTTTTTTCTCAAGATTTCTTTGGCTATTCAGAGTTTTTTGTTGTTCTGTACAAATTTTAGGATTGTTTGTTCTAGTTCTGTGAAAAATGCTATTGGAATTTTGAAAGTGATTACACTGAACCTGATTGCTTTGGGTAGTATGGACATTTTAACAGTATTCATTCTTCCAGTACATGAACACAAAATATCCTTCCATTTATTTTTGTCTTTCTCAATTTCTTTCATCAATGTCTTATAGTTTTCAGTGTACAGATCTTTCATCTCCTTAGTTATTTCTTCCTATTTATTCTATTTTTTGATGCAGTTATAAATGGGATTGGTTTCTTAATTTCTGTACTATAGTTTGGTACTAGTGTTTAGAAACACAAGTGATTTTGGTATATTAATTTTGTATCCTTCAACTTTACTGAATTCATTTACTACTTTTAACATTTTTTGTAGAGCCTAAGGTTTGCTATATTTAATATTGTGCCATCTGTGAATAGAGACAGTTTTACTCCTTCCTTTACAATTTGGATGCCTTTTATTTATTTGTATTGCCTAATTGCTCTGGCTAGGACTTCCAGTACTATGTATGTTGAATAAAAGTGATGAGATTGGGCATCCTTGTCTGGTAAACCCAATCCTTCTTAAACTGAACATCCATCCCACTTTATTTCAACTAACAGTCAGGCTTACTCCCTGAATATGAAACACTCTATAGTATGAAATACACATAAGATATGAGTAATGGATACTTTAGACAACAACTAATAACAGATCCTCTGAGTAATATAATGCCTACCAGGCCAAAACAGAAATACAACATAACTGGTAGTGGGCCCTAGGGAATTATGTAACATTCCCTAGACAGTATGTTTTTCATGAGTCACAAGACTACAAAAATACTTTCTTGCAATATGAACTGCATAAAATGAATTTTTTGGTCTGAGAGTCAAAAACATTTGCTTAGATTGAGCAAAACTATTTCATGAGCCAAGGCTACAGTTTGTCCAAACATTTTCAGAAGCACATTTAAATGCTCTAACGTCTCTATGGATTTTTTCCCCTCCAGTGAACTAGATCCAAGTTAATGGGAACAATTAAATCTACTTTCATCAGATCTCTTAACTGAGTTTTTCCAAGTTTTCTTTTTTAGATGCCTTTTGAGATTTCTTATTTGTTCCATCAGAGTCTCTTGTAATTAAAACCTATGTGAAATGCGTGATAAAACAAAAACACCTAACAATATTAGAGGTTGAGTGGATGTGATTTGTGGGATGACCATGTACAGCATTGTATGAAAATACAGCTCAATGCAATGTCTAATCTGCTGTGACATTCAAGTTTTAAGTGATGCTCAAGGAGATGGAAGGATTGGCTCCACATATATCCCGACCTACACTGGTCTTCTGTCTGTTAACTTGCTAATGAACCATGATTGAGTAAAGTAATGAAGAGTTTACAGAGAGCCCCAGGAAACCAATTTCCAATTTTGCAACCAGCAGGCTTTAACCTCACTGCAGCCTTAGCTAATTTTGTCTGGAAGTGGACTTGGATACTAAATGTCATCCCTGCCTTCTGATTCAGAGAGACTTTTCTAATCCCCGTATACTTGCCCATTAATGAATGTCTCCTCATAAGATCCATTCTGTTTCTCTCCTTGGTTGTTATAAATAGGCTGAATAGCTAAAAATTGTTACAATGAAACATAAAATTTTAACCACTTTGAAAATTAGAAACATTGAAAAGCACCGATCTTATGTCTGACCTATGTAAGGCAGGAAACTATATGTAAGAGAATTGTCTGAAATTAATTTATGATAAAAGTAAGCAAAATTGTAATAATTATGTAGTGTGTATATCTATGGTTTAAAAGTGTTTTTTTAATGTCTTTCAGTGCATATCCAATCATTCATTATAATTTTTGACTGTAAGTAAAGATGTAAGTCAGGCTTCGTTGATAATCACCAGGCAGGTGAATGAAGCAGATTTCCTTCAGACAAGGCCAAAAATCTTTTAACTTTAAAGCACAGTAAAGAGTAAGAATAATTTCTCCTTTTATTCTCACTTCCATTAACTCCCACATTTAAAAGTGTCTGTAAATGATCACTCATCATAATGAGCCCCTTCTGGTTAAATATATCAAAGAAATGGGAGTCTGTCGATAGCTTTTCAAGATGTGAGCTGTGCTACTCAACTGGGTGGTGGGGGAGAAACAAGTCTCTTTTATTCCTTTCCATTTTAAAAGTATAGAAAGTAAAATGCATCATCCAGATGAAAGTGACTCTAGACATTCGGGCTATGATATTGTTATCTCTGAGTTCTTTCTCCACTGGTTTCAGCTGAGTGCAGAATGCTGGTCTCTTGGGGATAAAAATCTAAATGCTCCAATGACACTGAAAGACCCACATGCCGGTCAGCATTAGCAAAGCTAGACATTTCTTTTGCATATTCCTTGTTTGAGTAGGATGCCTATTTTAAATTAAAATGTACAAGAAGGCAAGATATGTAAACCTCAAAGCCTACGTATTTTCAATACCCTTGCACAAATGTGAAATTCTTTTTTGCTTTCACAGTTCCATGCTTGTCCCAGAGTCCAGTCTAATAAATGCTGACACTCTTGGCTCAGTTTAATTAACAAAGAGCAAGCTGTGTGGAACACAGCACTGAAGCAGGGACATGGAGGGCTCCAAGCATGCTACTGCCAATCACGGATCAGAGTGTACTTCCAAAGGAGCCCTGGGTGAGACATCCTGGCAAGGTCTCTGCTGCTAGGCAGGACGTTCTCATGGAAAATGCTTTTCATTTGCTCCTTAATGGTAATTGCCTACACATTTTATAATAATTCCAATATTTTAAATCTGGGAACCTCTCTAAAGTTTACAGATGCTTTTTGTGCATTATCTCACACAACCCTAGGACAAGCATATTTGTTTTTGACACAAGAGAAAATTGAGGCTCAAGAAGAAAAAGGATTTAATCAAAACCATAAAGCTACAAAGAGTCAGAGGCTGGATTTGAACCCAGGTTTTCTAACACCAACCCATCTTTTTCTCTTTTACAAGAGCTGCCTAGAAAGTTCAAGTATAGAAACACACGATTGTGACCATTATACATGCAGGTGATAGCCACAGGCACACTGCAAACTTAGCAGCTCTAGCAGTGGTTTTATCATCTAGCACAGAACTTAAGTGACAAAAAGAATTGTTATAATAAATGTTTACTGAATGAGCGACAGTATGTGAATCCAGCAAACTGTTGATATTACGTAACACTCCTCACGTCATGTAACATGAAACATAAAATAAAAGTCAATGAAAGCATTCTCAGCTTAGTTGTTCTTTGATTTGCTCACCTATAATCATAAATGCAGCACGTACAACTTAGTTTTTCTCAAGGGGGGCAGACTGAGTGTTAAAGTTAATATTGCTTACTACAAAACATCATTGCAGTGCAAAAAATGAGAGAATGAGTTAATATACTAAACAGAAATGACATTAATTCAACCATATTTCATTAGGGGGATAAGTTCAATTCCCAGTCAGAATATCATGGCTTTTTCCAGTATTTAGCTCCATGAGACTGAATGTCCATCTCTCACTGCAAAACACATGGATAAGTAAGGAAGACACGTGAATGTAGTTCAGTAATGCAAATGATAGGGAGAAAGTAGGATAATTAAACAGTTTAGAAATCCCACCAGGGGATTAAAGACAGAGTGGGAATTTTAAGGCAGTTTGGGAGACTATTGTAAGGTAATGACCACTGAAGAAGAGAATCCAGTAACTTAGCAACAATATACCTTACCTGGAAGGAAGACCAGGTACATTCAAACTCCAGGCACACTCAAACCACAAACCCTGATAGTTAAAACATAGACAATTGATATGGGGTCTGAATCTTGTTATATGATGTCAGGGAGTTAACAGTCCTTGAAGAGTAACATTTCTGCATGTAACCAAGACAGGGACATAGGTGAAAGGGGAAAGAAACGGGGGAAAAGGGACATTATACTGAAACCTAAGATGAATTAACATACTTTAGTATATGTCACCACCCTTCTGCTAATATACATATGATTTAAATAGTGCCATGGCAGTTAGACCCAGTAAGACCATATAGGGTTAGAGGAGGAAGTAACGATGTAAACCCTTGACACCTACCCAAAAATAAGGAAGAAGGTGGTCTTCTCTCCTCTCCCCTTTTCCTTTGATTTTAAAAATTGTAGCCCTCTTTGTTCCTGGGACTGCACCCCCTTGTATGCCCACTTGTATCTCTCACAAGAGTCCCATGCTAATAAACTCTTTGCCTGCTACTTTGCCTCATGCTGAATTCTTTCTGTGCTGAGACAAAAGAACCTGAACTTCAGTAAGTCCAGACCCCAGGTGAATGGTTTCAATTAAAAGACAGTGGGTTTGAGTCCCCTCCTAAGTTAGGGGTCCTGATTCAAGTCCCAATCTGAGTTATGGCTGGGTTCAAGACCCATCTGAGCAGGAGTCCAGTTTCACAAATGGCAGTGGAATCAGGACTTCTTACACATTATTAGCAAAGACATGCACACTATGAGGTTGGTGCTATTTTAGATATTTTTTGCATGAGGACAAGCAAACAGAGTTGAATTTAAAACATGGTATTCATTAACACATGTAAAATTGAATGGGCATATTCCCTACACCAGACAGGAGGAGAGAGAAAAGATGCATACTACAGAATCTATCTCCCTCAAGTTGTTCAGTCCTCCTGACTTGGAACTCTGAGTGTGTGGGGACATGGCAGTAGAGGCAGTGAGAGAATTATATGGCGAATGAACATGTGGATTTGTGCCCTCACTGTGTCCATCTGCAGCACTGACCAGCAGTTCAGTTTTGGTTGAAGGAGTTGTGTCTCAAGGTCCAGCCCTCCCCTACACATCATGGAATGCAACAGGCTTAGGGCAAACTATTGGAATCTTTTCTCTTCCACTGTAGTCTACTAAAGTATCAAAAGAGGCTGCACGACAATTCAGTCATGGAGACAAAAATATTGGGTTGGCCAAAAAGTTTGTTCGGGTTTTTCTGTAGCATCTTACAGAAAAACCTGAACGAACTTTTTTGCCAACCCAATAGAATCATGGATTCTTTACTCTGAATGAAGAATTACTCCAAAATAGTAATTATGATAATACAGGATTGAAAAAATAAGTTTAATCAATGCCCTCAGGTATTCACACATAAAATACCTTTAACTTATTGGTGAAATTAACAGAACTTATGAAAATGTAGCCTGTGACAAGTGAAAGTTCAAGGAGATAAGGGGTGGAGTGTATTTCTAGATAAACACTAAATATTACAAGGAAAGAAATTTCATAAAAGCAGGTTGACACAACCATTTGACCCATTGAAATTTAACAAAGATACAAATATTCATGATTTTAGGCTTCGATTTTTTCATAACATGGTCTATTTTTTCTGTAATTTTTTAAAGAGCATGTTTTGTACACAAATCCTCTGCTGCTAATTGAAAATGTATTTTGAGGGAAATGCATCAGTGAAACAATTTATTCATTTCCAGTAACATTCGATGACATTTGCAGAAATAGCTCTCCATTATCTCCATTGTGTTACTTGGTAAATTTAGCAGAAAGAAGGGGATGGAAAAATATGAGAACACGAAATGTGAAAATAATGAAACTTTAATGTAGCACAAAAACTGTGACAGTTGTAAAGCTACAAAGAATCATTAAATTCTTCCCAGTCCATCTCTTTTTATCTCTCTCATCCCTTCACTATCAATTATTCCTAAAGTTATTCCTTTTTCCTGCTAGACTCAGGGAAGCAACTTGCTTGTTATCTCTCCCTCTAAACTGATCTCTGGCACCACAAGTGTGACCCCCAAATTGCGTGGCATGGAATTTCTCTAAGTGAAGAAAATTGTGGTGATTCTATCAGAGATGTTTTTAGTCATTATAGTAGCTATAGTGTGTATTCTTAGATTCATTCTCAAAAGGGCTAATGCTGTATTTTGCAGGAGTCAGGTAACTGACTCATCATAAATTTGTCCATTGTTTCCCAGACTCACAACATATTGCAATAAGAACTACGTTGGTCTTTTTAGCATGGATCAATGCCTATGAAAATAGCTTTAAACTGTACTCATTTATCATTGTCAACTATAGATAGCCACCTAAACACATTTAAAATAAAATTATACTGGAATTGCCACATTCTATCAGCTTTATTCAAAGTAATAAGAACTATTGGCTCTGTAGGGCCCAATTTTAAATTGTGGGAGCTGACAAATGTGGTCATTCATCCACAGCAATATTTAAAGCCATTAGCTCATACCATATACAAAGAAGGAAATAGCTTACAGTAGAAACCTCTTTTCTTTGGAGGATTTTTAGTGCCACTATCCTGCTTTTTGATAACTCAAATATAACTCCTAGTCCTACAGAATCACAGGAAAAATCCAGGCAGGTGCAGTAAAGATGGCTGGCTGGTAGTTTCATGCTGCTAAATAAAGGTAACATCCAAGTAATTTACTCTGTATTAGGCCTGAGATTAGGAAAAGGCGGAGTGGGGTAGAGCATGAATATCTAAATGGAGCAAGGGATGTGGATAAGGAACATCAGAAGCTTTCTTTATTCATATCTTTCCTTTGTATATATCCCTAATTGAAAAATGTGCTTCTAGGAATTACCCTGCATGGCAACCCTTCAAATTTTAGGATCACCTTCCAAGGTAAAATAGCAAAGTAGCTGAAGACATGCATGTTGGAATTGATCTGAGTTCTGACACACAGCTACTGTGACTTTAAGAAAATTACTTAAATTCTCTCTGATAATATGTGCAGTGAGGGCTTCCCTGGTGGCGCAGTGGTTGTGCGTCCGCCTGCTGATGCAGGGGAACCGGGTTCGCGCCCCGGTCTGGGAGGATCCCACATGCCGCGGAGCGGCTGGGCCCGTGAGCCATGGCCGCTGAGCCTGCGCGTCCGGAGCCTGTGCTCCGCAGAGGGAGAGGCCGCGGCAGTGAGAGGCCCGCATACCACAAAAAAAAAAAAAAAAATGTGCAGTGGAGTCACACCTTACATGAAAAAATAAGATTATAAACTCAGAAGAAAAATATGTAAATTACTCTCGGATATTGCTGTGTAGTTTTCTCTTTTGTTCTTTATAAACTCTTTCCATAAATTTTTACAAGGAAGTTGACAAATCTTTCCTGGTCTATAAAGTATCATGCTTCATTTTTTGTCAATGATCAGGAGTTCCTAAAATTATGCACACATGTTTAGATTCCCACCAACAGTGTAGGAGCGTTCCCTTTTCTCCACACCCTCTCCAACATTTATTATTTGTAAACTTTTTGATGACGGCCATTCTGACTGGTGTGAAATAATATTTCATTGTAGTTTTGATTTGCAGTTCTCTAACAATTAATGACTTTGAACATCCTTACATGTGCTTGTTGGCCATCTGTATATCTTCTTTGGAGAAATATCTATTTAGGGCTTCTGCCCATTTTTTTATTTTTTATTTTTTTTTAATATATTGAGTTGGCCAAAAAGTTCGTTTGGGTTTTTCGTAACATCTTATAGAAAGCCCCGAACGAACTTTTTGGCCAACCCAATATATATTACGCTGTATGAGCTATTTGTATATTTTGGAAATTGATTCCTTGTTGGTGGCATCATTTGCAGATATTTTCTCCCAGTCCATAGGTTGTCTTTTCATTTTGTTTATGGTTTCCTTTGCTGGCAAAAGCTTTTAAGTTTAATTACGTCCCATTTTTTGTTTTTATTTCCATTACTGTAGAAGATGGATCAAAAAAATATTGCTGTGATTTCTATCAAAGAGTATTCTGCCTATGTTTTCCTCTAGGAGTTTTATAGTATCCAGTCTTACATTTAGGTCTTTAATCCATTTTGAGTTGATTTTGTAAATAATGTAAATTGGTGCAGCCACTATGGAGAGCAGTATGGAGGTTCCTTAAAAAACTAAACTAAAAACCTTAAAAGAGTTACCATATGATCCTGCAATCCCACTTCTGGGCATATATCCAGACAAAATTCTACTTCAAAAAGATACATGCACCCCTATATTCATAGCAGCACTTTTTACAATAGCCAACACATTGAAACAATCTAAATGTCCATTGGCAGATGAATGGATAAAGAAGATGTGGTGTATATATACAATGGAATATTACTCAGCCATAAGAAGGAATGAAATAATGCCATTGCAGCAACATGGATGGACCTAGAGATAATCATACTGAGTGAAGTAAGCCAAACAGAGAAAGACAAATATCATATGACAGGGCTTCCCTGGTGGCGCAGTGGTTGAGAATCAGCCTGCCGATGCAGGGGACACGGGTTCTGTGCCCCGGTCCGGGAGGATCCCACATGCCACGGAGCGGCTGGGCCCGTGAGCCATGGCTGCTGAGCCTGCGCGTTCGGAGCCCGTGCTCCGCGACGGGAGAGGCCACAACAGCGAGAGGCCTGCATACCGCAAAAAAAAAAAAAAATTAAAAAAAAAATATATCATATGATATCACTTATATGTGGAATCTAAAAAAAATGATACAAGTGAACTTATTTACAAAACAGAAATAAACTCAAAGACATAGAAAACAAACATGGTTACCAAAGGGGATAGTGGGAGAAGGGGGGAGACAGGGAGAGATAATTAGGAGTTTGGGATTAACACATACATGCCAATATATAGAAAATGGATAAAAAAACAAGGTTCTACTACATAGCACAGGGAACTATATTCAATATCTTGTAATAACCTGTAATGGAAAAGAATCTGACAAAGAATAGAGATAGATAGATGTAACTGAATTACTTTGCTATACACCTGAAACTTACACAGCATTGTAAATTAGCTATACTTCAATTTAAAAAATAGTTTTAGGGGCTTCCCTGGTGGCACAGTGGTTGAGAGCCTGCCTGCCGATGCAGGGGACACGGGTTCATGCCCCAGTCTGGGAAGATCCCACATGCCGCGCAGCGGCTGGGCCCATGAGCCATGGCCTCTGAGCCTGCGCGTCCGGAGCCTGTGCTCCGCAACGGGAGAGGCCACAACAGTGAGAGGCCCGCGTACTGCAAAAAAAAAAGTTTAAAATTACTCACACATGATTTTCATATCTTTTGTCCCTAAACATTTCAGATGTTTTTAAGAGGTGTATGAATTCAGACTTGTACAATATCATAGGGGAAAATTCTGCTACCATGACCACCACATTTCTTTCCTACACAAGGCCATAGACTTGAATTTCCTTCTTAGTAGAGGTTCTTCAGAAGCAAATAGCAGAAACTCACAAAAGCTACTTAAACAAAGGAAAATGTGTTATAAGGACATAGGAATAGTTTATGGAACTCATAAACATCTGGGTATCTCAAGGTTCTAGCATCAGCAACTGAAAAGTGTCAGGAAACAAAAGTACTCTGAGTTGTGGGGACTTCATGGACTTGAGTTTGCTTCTCTGAACATAAGCTGTCTATTATTTTTCTCTCCCTGAAAACTAGATTTCCCTCTCTCTGAGAAGATTATGGATCAGTATCTCCCCCAAATGAGAAACTCAGCCAATGAAGACACAGCTGACACGGGCTCAGGAACCTGTGCAACAGAAAAGAGGATCTTCTCCACTGAGGTTTTGTTAGAGGTTGGTGATCATCTGATGTAAAAACGGCTGTCGGTGTTCAAGCACATCGACAAACATTTATCAAGGAAAAGGGCCTGGGTGAGGCCGATGCTCCAAATGGTTCTTACAAAATACCACCAACAGCAGATACTTGCATATGGAGGAGGTAGGGATTCTTAGAAGAATTTCTCTAGAGTTCATTAGCAAAGAAGAGGTAAACCAGATAACCACAAGGGAAACACTGTGAGGTCCTAAGAAATTAAGGGATTAAGATTTAGTGGTATCATCCCCTTAAAAATGATCACCCAAGGGCAATTAAAATCATATCTATATGTAGCATATCAGAACATCAGAGAAAAAAATACATTTCAAATTACCTAAATGATTTCTTAAGAAACTTCCTCTGAGGTGCTGTTTAACTATAGCCGGATTTTGTTTATGGTTATGTAACTCACTATACTTCTTTGTTAATGACAATATTGGTTTTAAAATCCAAAGCAGTCCATCAGAAATGATAACCTGTTTCTGAAACAAAATATGAATCTTGAAAAACCCCAAGGGTATAATAACAAGTTGTCTATCATGCCTGCAGAAAAATATTTCATTTTGATAAATAGTCATAAGAGTGTAAGATTGCATTTATTTTTGGATCTAAGACAACAGTTTTCTACTCCATGAATGTGCTGCTAAATATCTAGAAATTACATTTTCACATAAATTGCATTTTTCAAAAAAACCACATGATTTATTCCATTTAAATAAATCAAGAAAACACTAGGATAGTCTATTCAATGTATGCATTAGTTTTATTCAGGTCACTAACTTTTGCAGAATTTACTTAAACAGTTAATATTTTCCCAAGAATAAACTGTATCTGAATATAAGAAAAACTCACACAATATGCCATTAACACTTCTCCATCCATGGCTCTGAGGAAAACACTGTAAATGTTTTAATAAGGCAGACAATTTTTTATTGAAGTTTATAACAGTGTCTTAGTGGTGAATTTCAAAATAATGTTTTCTATAATTGTCTATTTCTAGGAATCGATGTTAGTTTCATAAGATATTCATTATATTTGTATAATACTCTACAGAAATTTTTCACTCATTTATTTCCATCTGTGATGGGAACTGAAGATCATACTTAACCTGAAAGACCTCCTAATAGGAGTTTATTAGTTTATTATGTGCAATTAGTTTATTATGTTCCACTCACTGTGCTGTTCTTTATATTGATGAAATCATTTCATCCTCCCAATAATAGTATAAAGTAAAAAGCATCATTATCCCCATTCTAGAGATGAAAAAATGAGGCTTAGATAAGTTCTGTACCGTAACCAATGTCTCAAGGCTAATCATTGATAAAGCCGATATCTGACCCATGTGTAGGACTCCAAAGTATTGATCCACTACATTACAATGTTGTGCCAACAAAAGGGTTTTAGTAAGATGAATAATTATCCTCAGGTTGACTGGACCCCAGAAATAATATCCTGGGTGTTACTTGCCAGGCTGTCTCCTTTCTCAGTAAGGTTAGAAGAATTCCGCTGTGATTCACAGAATCTGTGATGGGTCTGAGGCAAAGTGGTTCTTTGATTGATGAGAATCTGTGTCATGTGTCATCAGGTTACCCTTTCCCTTAAGATTGTGTTTTTCAATTGTTTTTCTAGAACTTAGAACTCACTTCTCCAGGTAAATGAAATCTTCAGTCTCTGGATATGATGTCTGAAAATAAAAACAAGGGGTAGGGGACACTAGTCCTCCATGGAGAAGCAAATCAAAGCAGGTCCCAATGGACAAGACTGAGAACACACCACCAGGACCTTAGGCTGAGGCACCCAGCCCTCACCTAGCCCCACTCACAAAGCCAACTGAGGATATTTCCAAAACTTCAAAGTCTCAACTTTATTTTAACTTTGAACATTTTATATACTTCTAGGATAAATTTGAGAGAATTTTCAATAGAAATATTTACTTCATATTTTTGTGGCTATTAATTCAATCCCTGGATGGTTATCAAGCACTTGCAATTTAGAATATCTCTTTGTAATTCCTGGATTTCTTTTCCTAAAGTCTGACATGTTTAGAATATCTTCATTTTAATAGAATATTTAAGTCTTAATGAAACTGATAGAATGACCTCTTCTTAAGCTCAGACAAAATATTCACACCATATTGTCAGTGGGCCTAGTTATTATCTTTTTATCCTTCAAAGACTAATTCCCTGCCAATTTGGATTAAATTTCTGTTGCATAATTACCAAGAACCTCAGGAATCTCTATGCCCTTTGCAATCTTAAAAAAAAAGGCCTTTAACTTTGCTTAATCACTTTCTTGTCCACAAGGATTGAGATACGGGATGTCTGCCCTTTATCCCTAGAACTTCTCCAAATTCTTCCCCTAATGCACCAGTGAGTGATTTCTTATATTTAGAATATCTTTGCTCTTTGTATTCTCATGATGCTATAAAACTTTTGAGCTTTTTAAATGGAGTATGGGCATCAGTGACAAACAGTAGAGGCACTGAAGACACAGCACAGCTGGTTTGAGTTTTTCTCCTTCGCCAAGCAGAACTGGCCTTATTCATTCATAAATCTTTTCTTTTTCTTTAAGCAAATGTATATTGATCTGAGTTCAATGACAAAAGCCAAAACAGGATAAAATCAAAGAATATGAAAAAAATAGAAGGAGCCATTGTGCATCTTTACTTTTTGTCTCCTAACTGGGCTTCCCACACCCATTCTTGCTTTCTCACAGATTCATCTCTACCCAGTAGAGTATCCTTTTTAAAACATGAACCTAAACATAAAACACCAGGCTTTAAAACATAGAACACCAGGATTCTGCTTAAAGTATTCAATAATTTCCTATGGTTTTCTGGCAAGCTCAAATCAGTGAAAGGCCTAAAAACAGAAAATCTGAGTCTTGCCTACCTCACAATATTATTGCACCAAAATGACTTTTCTTTTTTTTAACATCTTTATTGGAGTATAATTGCTTTACAATGGTGTGCTAGTTTCTGCTGTATAACAAACTGAATCAGCTATACGGATACATATAACCCCATATCACCTGCCTCTTGCGTTTCCCTCCCACCCTGCCTATCCCACCCCTCTATGTGGTCACAAAGCACCGAGCTGATCTCCTTGTGCTATGCGGCTGCATTCCACTAGCTATCTATTTTACATTTGGTAGTGTATATATGTCCATGCCACTCTCTCACTTCGTCCCAGCTTACCCTTCCCTCTCCCCATGTCCTCAAGTCCATTCTCTATGTCTGTGTCTTTTTTTTCTGTCCTGTCCCGAGGTTCTTCAGAAACATTTTTTTTCTTTGGATTCCATATAAAAGGGTTAGCATACAGTATTTGTTTTTCTCTTTCTGACTTACTTCACTCTGTATGACAGACTGTAGGTCCATCCACCTCATTACAAATAACTCAATTTAGTTTCTTTTTAATGGCTGAGTAATATTCCATTGTATATATGTGACAAATCTTCTTTATACATTCATCTCTCGATGAACACTTAGGTTGCTTCCATGTCCTTGCTATTGTAAATAGTGCTGGAATGAACGTTGTGGTACATGACTCTTTTTGATTATGATTTTCTCAGGGTATATGCCCAGTAGTGGGATTGCTGGGTCGTATGGTAGTTCTATTTTTAGCTTTTTAAGGAACCTCTATACTGTTCTCCACAGTGGCTATATCAATTTACATTCCCACAAACAGTGCAAGAGGGTTCCCTTTTCTCCACACCCTCTCCAGCATGTGTTCTTTGTAGATTTTTTGATGATGGCCATTCTGACCGGTGTTAGGTGATACCTCATTGTAGTTTTGATTTGCATTTCTCTAATGATTAGTGATGTTGAGCATCCTTTCATGTGTTTGCTGGCAATCTGTATATCTTCTCTGGAGAAATGTCTATTTAGGTCTTCTGCCCATTTTTGGATTGGGTTGTTTGTTTTTTTGATATTGAGTTGCATGAGCTGCTTGTAAATTTGGAGATTAATCCTTTGTCAGTTGCTTCATTTGCAAATGTTTTCTCCCATTCTGAGGGTTGTCTTTCCATCTTGTTTATGGTTTCCTTTCCTTCAAAAGCTTTGAAGTTTCAATAGCTGTCATTTGTTTATTTTTGTTTTTATCTCATTTCTCTAGGAGGTGGGTCATGAAGGATCTGGCTGTGATTGATGTCATAGTGTTCTGCCTATGTTTTCATCTAAGCGTTTTATAGTGTCTCGCCTTACATCTAGGTCTTTAAACCATTTTGAGTTTATTTTTGTGTATGGTGTTAAGGAGTGTTCTAATTTCATTCCTTTACATGTAGCTGTCCAGTTTCACAGCACCACTTATCAAACAAGCTGTCTTTTCTCCATTGTATATTCTTGCTTCCTTTATCAAAGATAAGGTGACCATATGTGCATGGGTTTATCTCTGGGGTTTCTATCCTGTTCCATTGATCTATATTTCTGTTTTTCTGCCAGTACCATACTGTCTGGATTACTGTAGCATTGTAGTATAGTCTGAAGTCAGGAAGCCTGATTCCTTCAGCTCCGTTTTTCTTTCTCAAGATTGCTTTGGCTCTTCAGGGTCTTTTGTGTTTCCATACAAATTGTGAAATTTTTTGTTCTAGTTCTGTGAAAAGTGCCAGTGGTAGTTGGATAGTGATTGCATTGAATCTGTAGATTGCTTTGGGTAGTAGAGTCATTTTCACAATGTTGATTCTTCCAATCCAAGAACATGGTATATCTCTCCATCTATTTGTATCATCTTTAATTTCTTTCATCAGTGTCTTATAATTTCCTGCATACAGGTCTTTTGTCTCCTTAGGTAGGTTTATTCCTAGGTATTTTATTCTTTTAGTTGCAATGGTAAATGGGAATGTTTTTTTTAATTTCTCTTTCAGATTATTCATCATTAGTGAATAGGAATGCAAGAGATTTCTGTGCATTAATTTTGTATCCTGCTACTTTACCAAATTCATTGATTAGCTCTAGTAGTTTTCTGGTAGCATCCTTAGGATTCTCTATGTATAGTATCATGTCATCTGCAAACAGGGACATGTTTACTTCTTCTTTTCCTATTTGATTCCTTTTATTTCTTTTACTTCTCTGATTGCTGTGGCTAAAACTTCCAAAGCTATGTTGAATAACAGTGGTGAGAGTGGACACCCTTGTCTTGTTCCTGATCTTAGATGAAATAGTTTCATGTTTCACCATTGAGAATGATGTTGGCTGTGGGCTTGTCGTATATGGCCTTTATTATGTTGAGGTAAGTTCCCTCTATGCCTACTTTCTACAGGATTTTAATCATAAATGGGTGTGGAATTTTGTTGAAAACTTTTTTTGCATCTATTGAAATGCTCATGTTTGTTTTTTGTTTTTTTGCTGTACGTGGACCTCTCACTGTTGTGGCCTCTCCCTTTGCGGAGCACAGGCTCCGGATGCGCAGGCTCAGCGGCCATGGCTCATGGGCCTAGCTGCTCTGCGGCATGTAGGATCTTCCTGGACTGGGGCACAAACCTGTGTCCCCTGTATCAGCAGGCAGACTCTCAACCACTGCGCCACGAGGGAAGCCAGTTCATATGGTTTTTCTCCTTCAATTTGTTAATATCATTTATCACATTGATTGATTTGCATATATTGAAGAATCCTTGCATTCCTGGGACACACCCCACTTGATCATGATGTAGGATCCTTTTAATGCGCTGTAGAATTTTGTTTGCTAGTATTTTGTTGAGGATTTCTGCATCCATGTTCATCAGTGATTATTGGCCTGTAGTTTTCTTTTTGTGTGTGTGACCTCTTTGTCTGGTTTTGGTATCAGGGTGATGGGGGCCTCATAGAACGAGTTTGGGAGTGTTCCTCCCTCTGCTATATTTTGGAAGAGTTTGAGAAGAATAGGTGGTAGCTCTTTCTAAATGTTAGATAGAATTCTCCTGTGAAGCCACCTGGTCCTGGGTTTTTGTTTTTTGGAAAATTCTTAATCACAGTTTCAATTTCAGTGCTTGTGATTGGTCTGTTTTGTTTTTTTTTTCTATTTTTTCCTGGTTCAGTCTTGAAAGGTTGTTTTTTTCTAAGAATTTCTCTATTTCTTCCAGGTTTTCCGTTTTATTAGTATATAGTTGCTTGCAGTAATCTATCATGATCCTTTGTATATCTGCAGTGTCAGTTGTTACTTCTCCTTTTTCATTTGTAATTCTATTGATTTGAGTCTTCTCCCTTTTTTTCTTGATGAGTCTGGCTAATGGTTTATCAATTTTGTCTATCTTCTCAGAGAACCAGCTTTTAGTTTGTTTGATCTTTGCTGTTGTTTCCTTCATTTCTTTTTCATATATTTCTCATCTGATCTTTATGATTTCTTTCCTCTGCTGACTTTGTTTTTTTTCTTAGAACCAGCTTTTAGTTTTGTTAATCTTTGCTATCATTTCCTTTATTTCTTTTTCATTTATTTCTGATCTGATTTTTATAATTTCTTTCCTTCTGCTAAGATTGGGGATTTATTCTTTTTTTTTCTAATTGCTTTAGGTGAAAGGTTTGGTTATTTTTTTGAGATTTTTCCTGTTTCTTGAGGTAGGATTGTATTGCTATAAGCTTCCCTCTTAGAACTGCTTTTTCTGCATCCTATAGGTTTTGGGTCATTGTGTTTTCATTGTCATTTGTTTCTAGGTTTTTTTTTTTTTTTTTTTTCGGTACGTGGGCCTCTCACTGCTGTGTCCTCTCCCGTTGTGGAGCACAGGCTCCAGATGCGCAGCCCCAGCGGCCATGGCTCACAGACCCAGCCGCTCCACAGCATGTGGGATCCCCCTGGACTAGGGCACGAACACGTGTCCCCTGCATCAGCAGGCAGACTATCAACTGCTGCGCCACCAGGGAAGCCCTGTTTCTAGGTATTTTTTGATTTCTTCTTTGATTTCTTCAGTAATGTCTTGGTTATTATGTAGTGTATTGTTTAGCATCTATGTGTTTGTAATTTTTACAGTTTTTTTCCTGTAATTGATATCTAGTTTCATAGGGTTGTCGTCAGAAAAGATGCTTGCTTGATACGATTTCAATTTTCTTAAATTTACCAAGGCTTGATTTGTGACTCAAGATATGATATATCCTGGAGAGTGTTCCATGAGCACTTGAGAAGAAAGTATATTCTGTTGTTTTTGGAGGGAATGTCCTATAAATATCAATTAAGTCCATCTGTTTAATGTGTCATTTAAAGCTCGTGTTTCCTTTTTTTATTTTTATTTGGATGATCTATCCAATGGTGAAAGTCGGGTGTTATAGTTCCCCACTATGGTTGTGTTACTGTCGATTTCCCCTTTTAAGGCAGTTAGCATTAGCCTTATGTATTGTGGTGCTCCTATGTTGGGTGCATAAATATTTACATTTCTTCTTCTTGGACTGATCCCTTGATCATTATGTAGTATCTTTCTTTGTCTCTTGTAATAGTCTTTATTTGAAAGTCTATTTTCTCTGATATGATAATTGCTACTCCAACTTTCTTTTGATTTCCATTTGCATGGAATATCTTTTTCCATCCCCTCACTTTCAGTCTGTATGTGTCCCTAGGTCTGAAGTGGATCTCTTGTAGACAGCATATATATGGGTCTTGCTTTTGTATCCAGTCTGTCTTCAGTTGGAGCATTTAATCCATTTACATTTAAGGTAATTAATGATATTTATGTTCCTATTACCATTTTCTTAATTGTTTTGGGTTTTTTATTGTAGGTCTTTTCCTTCTCTTGTGTTTCCTGCCTAGAGAAGTTCCTTTAGCATTTGTTGTAAAGCTGGTTTGTGGTGCTGAATTCCCTTAGCTTTTGCTTGTCTGTAAAAGTTTTAATTTCTCTTTTGAATCTGAATGAGATCCTTGCTGGGTAGAGTAGTCTTGATTTTAGGTTTTTCCCTTTCATCACTTTAAATATGTCTTGCCACTCCTTTCTGGCTTGCAGAGTTTCTGCTGAAAGATCAGCTGTTAGCCTTATGGGGATTCCCATGTATGTTATTTGTTGCTTTCCCTTGCTGATTTTTATATTTTTTCTTTGTATTTAATTTTTGATAGTTTGATTAATATGTTTCTTGGCATGTTTCTCCTTGGATTTATCCTGTATGGAGCTCTCTGCACTTCCTGGACTTGATTGACTATTTCCTTTCCCATATTAGGGAAGTTGTCAACTATAATCTCTTCAAATATTTTCTCAGTCCCTTTCTTTTTCTCTTCTTCTTCTGGGACCCCTATAATTCGAATGTTGGTGTGTTTAATGTTGTCCCAGAGGTCTCTGAGACTGCCCTCAATTCCTTTCATTCTTTTTTCTTTATTATGCTCTGCAGGAGTTATTGCCACTATTTTATCTTCCAGGTCACTTATCTGTTCTTCTATCTCAGCTATTCTGCTATTGATTCCGTCTAGAGAATTTTAAATTTCATTTATTGTGTTGTTCATCATTGTTTGTTTGCTTTAGTTATTCCAGGTCCTTGTTATACGTTTCTTGTATTTTCTCATTCTATTTCCAAGATTTTGGATCATCTTTACTATCATTATTCTGAATTCTTTGTCAGGTAGACTGCTTATTTCCTCTTCATTTGTTTGGTCTGGTGGTTTTTACCTTGCTCCTTCATCTGTTGTGTATTTCTCTCTTCTCATTTTGGTTAACTTACTGTGTTTGGGGTCTCCTTTTCACAGACTGCATGTTCGTAGTTCCTATTGTTTTTGGTGTCTGCCCCCAGTGGGTAATGTTGGTTCAGTGGGTTGTGCAGGCTTCCTGGTGGAGGAGACTGATGCCTGTGTTCCAGTGGATGAGGCTGGATCTTTTCTTTCTGGTGGGCAGGGTCACATCTGGTGGTGTGTTTTGGGGTGTCTATGAACTTATTTTGATTTTATGCAGCCTCTCTGCTAATAGGTTTTGTTCCTGTCTTGCTAGTTGTTTGGCATGGGGTGTCTAGCACTGGAGCTTGCTGGTCATTGAGTGGTGCTGGGTCTTAGTGTTGAGATGGAGATCTCTGGGAGAACTCTCACCAATTGATATTACAAGGGGTCAGGTGGTCTCTGTTGGACCAAGGTCCTGAACTCGGCCCTCCCACCTCAGAGGCTCAGGCCTGACACCTGGCTGCAACACCAAGACCCTGTCAGCCACACGGCTTAGAAGAAAAGGGAGAAAAAAGAAAGAAAAAAAAATTATAATTAAATTTAAAAATTATTAAAATAAAAAAACTTTAAAAATTATTTAAATAAAACTTAAAATGTAATAATAATTTAAAAAAAGAAAAGAGCAACCAAACCAATAAACAAATCCACCAATGATAACAAGTGCTAAAAACTATACTAAGATGAACATAAAAATCAGGAACAAGTCAGTTGCAGACAGCAAACCCCAAGTCTACAGTTGCTCTCAAAGTACACCGCCTCAATTTTGGAATGATTCATTGTCTATTCAGGTATTCCACAGATGCAACATATATGAAGTTGATTGTGGAGATTTGATCTGCTGCTTCTGAGGCTTCACAGAGAGATTTCCCTTTCTCTTCTTTGTTCACACAGCTCCTGGGGTTCAGCTTTGGATTTGGCCCCGCCTCTGCTTGTAGGTTACCCTCTGGTGTCTGTTCTTCACGCAGACAGGAGGGGGTTAAAGGAGCAGCTGATTCAGGGCCTCTGGGTCACTCAGGCTGGGGCAAGGGAAGGGGTACAGAATGTGGGGTGAGCCAGTGGTGACAGAGGCTGGTGTGATGTTGCAACAGCCTGAGGCATGCCATGTGTTCTCCCCGGGAAGTTGTCTGTGGATCATGGGACCCTGGCAGTGGCAGGCTGCACAGGCTCCTGGGAGGGGAGGTGTGGATAGTGACCTGTGCTTGCACACAGGATTCTTGGTGGCTGCAGCAGCAGCCTTAGTGTTTCATGTCCGTCTCTGGTGTCCATGTTGATAGCCACAGCTCCTGCCCATCTCTGGAGCTCTTTTAGGTTGTGTTCTGAATACCCTCTCCTCGTGCACTCCAAAACAATGGTCTCTTGACTTTTAGGCAGTTCCAAATTTTTTCCCAGACTCCCTCCCACCTAGCTGTGGTGCACTGGCCCCCTTCAGGTTGTTTTCACGCAGCCAACCCCAGTCGTCTCCCTGGGATCTGACCTGTGAAGCCTAAGCCTCAGCTCCCAGCCCCCACCCACCCTGGTGGGTGAGTAGACCAGTCTCTCAGGCTGGTGAGTGCTGGTCAGCACCAATGGTCTATGCAGGAATCTCTCCACTTTGCCCTCTACACCCTTGTTGTTGTGCTCTCCTCTGTGGCTCCAAAGCTTCACCCCTTCCCACCCCCCCATCTCTGCCAGTGAAGGGGCTTCCTAGTGTTTGGAAACTTTTCCTACTTCACAGCTCCCTCCCAGAAGTGGAGGTCGCATCCCTATTCTTTTCTCTCTGTTTTTCCTTTTTTCTTTTGCCCTACCCAGTTACATGGGGATTTTCTTGCCTTTCGGGAAGTCTGAGGTCTTCTGCCAGCATTCAATAGGTGTTCTGTAGGAGTTGTTCTACATGTAGATGTATTTTTGATATATCTGTGGGGAGGAAGGTGATCTCCACGTCTTACTCCTCTGCCATCTTGAAGGTCCTCAAGATGACTTCTTTTTTTTTTTTTTTTTTTTTTTGTGGTACGCGGGCCTCTCACTGTTGTGGCCTCTCCCTTTTGCGGAGCACAGGCTCCGGACGCGCAGGCTCAGCTGCCATGGCTCACGGGCCCAGCCGCTCCGCGGCATGTGGGATCTTCCCGGACCGGGGCACGAACCCATGTCCCCTGCATCGGCAGGCGGATTCTCAACCATGGCGCCACTAGGGAAGCCCAAGATGACTTCTTGATTCAGCTTCATGGTCTGATTTCAGGCCCTTAAACATGCCCTGCTCCCTCTCACCACAGGACATTTGCACGTGTGCCCTCTGCCTGGAATGCTCTCTCTTCTCCCCCACAATCCCATTCTGACAATTTCCCCTTCATTTCTTAAATTCCCATAAAGATACTGCTCCTTTGGGGAAACCTTCTCTGAATGCCTCCCCTCAACCAGGTTGAGTAACCAGTTATATACTCTGACTTCTGAAATAAGTCTTTTATCACTCATAATTGTAATTTGCAACTTTTATGACTATTTGGATTGATATACAACTCTCTCACTATCATGTAAGCCCCAATAGGGCACAAAGTAAGTCTGTTTTGGTTTACCATTTTGTCTGCATCACCTAGCAAAGTCCTGGAAAATAGAAATATTCTTGTTGGTTAAATGAATCAATTGGTGTTTCTGGGCCAGGCTTTTCTAAAACACAGGTCTGTAAAATCATTTTGTTTCTTGTATTCTACATTTAGTGTACCAATAACCTGGACCACTGCAGCCTGAACAATTCATTCTCATAATTCAGCAAAGGGAAAAGAGGACTTTTCAAGCCATTGACTGCAGCATTTAGATTTCTTCACACTATTATTTTTTGCTCTGCTATAATTGTGGTCTGAGTCAAAAGGAAGCATAACCATATCACAAGACCCCTGGGGAGGTACGGAGGTTAAAGAGTGGGAAGAAGTCACTGGCCAGGAATATGTGTAGACAGACAGTAAGAAGCCCCTAAGCTGTGATCAGTATCAAAGCAATGGTTAGAGTAATTCAGGACTATAAGAACACAAAACCTCAGAATTGGGGAATCTGTAATGGAGGAGAAATGCAATAAAGAACAGCTGGGTCTGGGAGGAGTTTTGAATTTACATGAGAACTGAGCGATTACCACTGTATATCAAATCCTGGGTATGGTCATCTGAAAAGAGGGGCCTGGGTTCAATATAAGAGCTAAGGGATCAGTTCCATGTTATCGAAGTCTTATATGATGATGAAAGGTAAGTCCTCGAACATGGAGGGAAAAAAGTTGTGCCACGTCTTTCATGGCTTCCAGAATATGCAAATATATATCAATTCTGTGAAATGTTGAGAAAGTCCATTTTAAAGTTCTTGTCTCTATAATATCTGTAGACTGGAAAATGCTAACATACCTGACAAGTTTTAGGTTTTGGAAAACATCCAAAGATGTGGACAAGCAATGGTAACAAATCCCTAATCTAAAATTTACACAAATTCAGATGCACAATTCCACAAAACCCTACATCTACACAAAGTCTGCAAGCTTCATCTTTAATTATGTTTTGTAACATTCTGGTTCATAAGCCAAACTGTCCCCAGACTTGCATGGTAACCATAGTTATCAACACCATATATTCTTCGTAGAGAATGTTGCCGATTCCTGAGAAACACTGTTGTTAGTAATTTAGGTCATGCTACTTATCTATTAAACTGCTGGTAACAAGTGTGTGGAAGGCTGAATAGTGGGTTCTCAAAAGAACTTGTGAGTCTTATATGACAAAAAGAGGGTTTTCAGATGTGAGCAAGTGAAAGATATTGAGATGTGGAATTGTCCTGGATCATCAGTGTGGGTCATAAATGCAATCACATGTATGCTTGTACGAGAGAAGCAGAGGGAAATTTTACCACAGACAGAAGAGGAGAAGGCAGTGTGACCACAGAGGCAGAGGTTGGACCAATACAGCCTCAAACTCAGGAGTGCCTGCTGCCACCAGAAGCAGAAAATGGCAAGAGACAGACCCTCTCCAGAGCCGCATGAGGAAGTGCAGCCTCGATTTGGCCCCTGATACTGATTTCCTACTTCTGGCCTCCAGAACTATCAGGGAATACATTTGTGTTGTTTTGAGCTACAAATATGTGGTGATTTGTTACAATGGCCACAGGAAGCTAATACAATGTGTAAAAGTTGTGTTCAAATTTCCCAAGAGGTAAAAACCAACCAGTTGATTGAGGCTGCCATTTTGTCAATGAGAAAGGAGAGTGTCCACTCTTCCAACCAGGGAGCTGGCTTCCTCACAAACCTAAGTCAGGACACCCAAGACATCTTTGTACATTTGTTCATACTTTTGTGCTAAGTTTCATTAGATAACAATCACAAGTATTTGAGAGCTCAAACTATAGGAGTATTCCTTCAAGAAACTATTTATACACTATAATTTAAAGCAAAAAAAGACACTATTATTCAAATTGTCTAATAGTTTACTACAGCAGGCTCAACAGAACACTCGAAAAACATGAGTGCAGACACCATAAGATGATTGTAAGTCTGTCCACAAACATTTCAGGAACAGACATTAGGAGAAATAAGCCAATTAGAGATAAGCCCCCTGCCCTCATTTCAGTGTAAGGGAACTGGGGGCCATGGTCCTCTCTGAGGTACAAGCCCCACTGAGGGGAGACCAGTGAGGCTGCTGGTCCTGCATTGTCCGTACCTTGTGCTGATGATGACTTAGGGTCAGCCCCATCCCTGTCCTCAGTATGGAATAGATAAACCATGGGTCTTCTAGCACATTCACTGGATCCATCCGGGGAAATCAAACTATGCTGAAGTCATCGTCCCTCAACCTGGAGTTGGAAGAAGGGGAACAAGCAAGTTGACCTCATCTCCTTTACTGATTTTCAGAAGACCAATAGGACTAATCCTCTTTAAAGTGCCTGAGATAAAGCTTATTCAATTGGCTTCAAGGTAATGTTGTGCTAAGGAAGACTGTGCTGAGTGCACCGAACATCTCACTCCTCAAGCACCTGGGTTGTCTCCAGGACTGGTTCTACCATCACATCCTTCTCTTCATTGTTTTCACTTTGACCCACTATTGCTCAAAGTGATGCTTCCCATGAAGCATTTTTTCTAAATTCACACCACAGCTGGCACACTCCTCAACTCAGACAGAGGCAGTGACTGTGAGGGTGATTCACACACCCATTACCTACTTCTCCCCATTAAGGGCAAATTAAAATAAAGGTGAAGAGGCAGGGGCTGTGTGTCTGGGAGAGCAGAGACTCCAACACCCAACACAGTTCTCCCTCAGATGTAATTACTTCAGATAGAACAGTATAATTGACAGCAAAATCACTGCTTCTTTATCTCTCCTGCTTCCCCTTGGACAATTGGATCTAGTTATTCTGATATTGATAAGATATTGGTAAGATGACTTATGAATAGTTACATGTTTTCTCCTTCATGCGGAAGTGATAGCTTAGCCATAGCACCAGTGGAAATCAAAACTTGAATTACTTACACATTATCAACAGGAAAGAATATTCTTCAAAGCCACTGAAAACCCTTCTTCAAAGTTTATTAGCTCTAGAGCAAGAACATTTTGTCAATTGCCTGTTCATCCAAATAGTCCACTTGTTTCAAAAGACAATAATATTCTTGAAACGAGAACTGTTTCCAAGGAGAAACATAGTATCTGACTGTCCATCATTCTTATCAAGAACATAAAGCACATGAGATTTTACGATAGGCTTATTACTAACAGCTATGTAGTATAGTCTACATTCTATAGGCTTAGTGGTCTAATGAGGAAACTATTCTAAGTTTAATTTTTATAGATTTAACAACTGTGGAAGTACAAGACCTTGTTTGTATGTTTCAGAAGAAGGAAGACTTAAGTCATGTACTTTAGCCCAAAGAATGTCCTCTTCTATGAGGAAAGGTAATCCTTCTTAGTTGAGTGAACTATTTTAAATAAGACACACAAAGTAGGGAGAGAGAGGAAAAAATACCCACCCCACCATCAGGTTAGTAAAAAGAATGGAATCTGGTGCCCAAAAGGGTGACAGATGTCAATTTATCCAGCATCTAGCATGTGGCGAGCGTCACAGGAATGGTGTTGATAACTATGGTTACCATGCATCCAGTGTCTAAAATGGTCAGGACCTAGTAGACCTGAAGCATCAAAGAGAAGCTTACCCTTGAATATCACCCGCTAACAATGGAAGCCTGAGGTGGATGATGCCCAGAGATGCCACAGGATGGTGGGTCTTCTGTGACTGAGGTACTTAGCCATGGAAAAGGCAAGGGAAATAGAAACTCTTGGTGAGAGCTGATGTGAGAGACAGATAACAAAAGACAAGTAGGAAATAATCTATGGTGACAATTAGGAATTAAACTTCCTGAGAGGAGGTTCAGTGAAGGCAAAATCTATCCTCAGCTGTCCTGTCTCTGTGTCTGAGAGTCGCCACCCGGTGCTGTAGGAAGCAGGTCTGGGGAACATGCGAGAACAGAGGAGTTAGGGCACCATTTAGGTTCAGATGCTTGAGGCTCGAATAACAGTGAGGAGATCCCCATAAACTAAAAAGGCCAGGGGTGTAAAATGCCTTACGGTCTGCAACAAAGATCAGCTTCACCCCACCCTAGCCCCTCTCCCATACATACCTTTTTTCAGCAGGATAAAAAGTCTAAACAGAGGCTCAAATGCCAACAAAAGGGAAGAAAGATACGAGATAGGTTTGCACAGGAAACAGGTTATATGTTTATGCGTGTCAAACAGGAAAAGAGCCTATTAAGCTTTGCTTTATTCTTTGTCTTGTACTTCTCATGACCACACTATGGGATCATTACAATCCTCATTATACAAAGGAAAACTGTAAATGATGGGCTCAAGGTCACCTAGGCACGAAGCTGCCACTGGATTTGAAGCCGGATCTGGGCTACTTTGTCTGACTCCTCAGCCAGGGATCGTGCGCATTTCAGCAGCTCAAAGTCTTGAGGCTTAACTACACAGTTTGTCTACAGTTCATGGTAAAAGCCTTTCACAAAAGTTGTACATTCTTTCTCTTTTAGACTAGCTGAATTCTGGTGTAGGATTTCTCAGTCTTAAATCTCTAATAAAGTTTATATTTAATATATCAAGACCCTTTTTTGGACCTTGAGGTTGAAGTTTAAAGACATTGGACTGGTGAGAATTTTTTGCTTTTAAGTGATAACTCAATCAAGCTTAAACCTAAACAGAACATCTGGAGGGTGAAAAGACCTGTGGAGCTGGCTGCACATAGTGGATCCAAGGACTCGAATGTCAGCCCGATGCCCTCTCTTCCTCCATAGATTTTATCTCTGCTTGCCCAGGCTGGCTGTCACCAGGGGCCTGGGAGTGTGACTTCGGGCAGCTCCAAGTGAGCAGCTTACAACTAGTGACAAGAGAAATTTAAAAATAGAAATAAGAGTTCTTTCTCATGTTTGTGAAATCCCCAGGTGAGATCAGATATTATTACCACCTTCTGGATACTGCGATCTCTTGTGGGCCAGGAGAAGGCCCTATAGTGGCTGAGCCCTTCAGTCATAGTCAGGAGTGGGGTCATTACCTGGACCAGGAGACAGCATCCTCACGACCGCCTGCGGAGTTACCATGAGCAAGAAAACCACACCAAGTTGGATCTACTACAAACACACTAACAGCGTTATTTGGGAAATACATACCAGACCTGATAATGAGGGTTCAGAGGCCAGGGCCAAGTCGATAAATTCAGATGTATTTGGAAGAAAAGTAAGGGTTGATTGACTCTAAAGAAAGTAGAAACTCAAAGTAGTCCAAGAAAGAGTCATTTGGAAGATGCCTTTTGTAAAGCTACTTTGGTGAAAATAAAAGCTGATGAGGGTCCTTGTGAGAGTGTTTGGGACACTCTGTATTTGAAAGTGGAAAGAAAAGATTTGCAGACAACTGCAAACTCAGCCTGTGCTTTTGCCACCTTCTTCATCTCTTTTAAAGTAAGCAACAGAAGAGTAACAGCTGATCAAACAAAACAACTGAAACACAAAACATGTCTGTACAATGTTGTCAAATTAAGATGCCACTGGTAGTAAATGCTCTGAAAGGGCATTATTCACCGGAACCAACAAATTCAGGAAACAGCTATCACACATTGGATGGTGAAAGAATAAAGAAAATACTGTAGTAAACAGCCACTGAAAATGTTTGGAATAATACCTAAGGTGATGTTAAACAACCATATTTTGAAGTTAAATGAAATCAAAGGAACTGGTTAAGTTAAACTTAAGTTTAATTAATATTCCACAGACTGTGCTAAATGTCCACATATTTTCTTTTTTTAATTGGAGTATAGTTGATTTACAATGTTGTATTAATTTCTGCTGTACAGCAAAGTGATTCAGTTATAAATACATATATTCTTTTACATATTATTTTTCATTATGGTTTATTACAGTATATTGAATATAGTTCCCTGTGCTATACAGTAGGGCCTTGTTGTTTATCCATCCCATACATAATAGTTTGCACCTGCTAATCCCAAACTCCCAATCCTTCCCTCCCCCACCTCCCACTTGGCAAACACAAGTCTGTTCTCTATGTCCATAAGTCTGTTTCTGTTTCTTAGATAAGTTCATTTGTGTCATATTTTAGATTGCATACATAAGTGATTTCATATGATATTTGTATTTCTCTGTCTGACTTACTTCACTTAGTTTGATAATCTCTAAGTCCATCCATGTTGCTGCAAATGGCATTATTTTGTTCTTTTTAATGGCTGAGTGATATTCTATTGTGTATATGTATCACTTCTTCTTTATCCATTCCTCTATTGCTAATGTCCACGTATTTTCTGATTTAATCCTCACAATCCCCTTATGAGGTCTATCCTGTTATTAGTGCCCATTTTAAAGGAAACGTAAGTACCATGGGGGTCATTTGTTCAAGGTCACACTGTGAGTGGATGGCACAGCCAAGATTTGAAGCCAGGCTGCCTGACTCTAGCATCTGTACTTTCAATACTATCCTATAGAGACTTATAATTAAGAAAAAATATAAGGATATAGTAAAGCAAGCAAAAAATGCATTACTCTTCCTTGCACTGTGCCTGCCTCTCACCTGGGATTATGGCAAGACTAAAACATTGTTATGTCTGGTATTCTAAGTGATTTCCTTCAGCCTGGACCAGCACACACTGGGAGTGTGAGCAGCCAACCCAATAGGAAGTTAGACCACGTATTTCATACCTGCCTTTGCTAACTCCCAGGATGAGGTGAGAACCAAGTCTGGTAGAAGCTCTCTTATTCTTGGTCTATTCTTGGTCCCTATTCTTCCAAGGGACCAGATCCTTCAAGCTTCCTTCACCTTCTCATCATCAAACTTGTTCTCCTGAAAGTATAGACCAATTCATACTAACATGCAATCAGATAAAAGGCTCAAGTTTCGATTAAAAATATAAAAACCCTTGAGTCAAATACATGATGCCCAAGTAACAGAATAATCTCAGTCATGAGCTGGTGGGAGAAGCACTTGGCAGCTGATAGGGAGTGGAGAGATAACGGTGGGACTGGAGGGGAGTCAAACACCTTCACGATGCTCCTAGAACGCATCCTCACACCTACTGTGAGCTCGGTGTGTTTTGCTCCAGTGATGCCAGCTACATAAAAGGACTCAGGCAGAGTTAGGACAGAAATAACATTTTCACAGACTTCCAAAAAGCATATAAAAATCCAAGGACTAAAATATTTGAATATAAACCTAATGGTCATGTATTTGCCAGTAGAAGAGCCTTGCCCTTAAGCAAGTGTTCAAGCATATCTGTTGAGCCGAGTGATGGAGACGAATGAGGTCCTGGAGGGATAATCCTGCCAAGGGCATTGCTCACCAGCAGGGGCTGAGGGGTGGTCACAATTTCCAAGCCTTCCTGGCATACTCAGAGTTGCAGTAAGTAAAAACCGACCCCTCTGCTGTGTATAGCACCCCCCTGGCAAGAACTCTTTGAGGTGAAATTCACTGAGGCTCTGATAAATGTGGAACCATTTGGCTTTGTGTGTATTTATAAGCAGTATTCCTGGCTCTGTAATTACTGTCTTAGGTAGGAGTGCTCATTACTGGGCTCTCCCACTAGTGAGATAGACACACATGTACATCCATCTAGCTCACTAGTAGATATTAGGAATCTACTAGGCCACGAAAAAATAATAAGAAATAGAACAGAGCTTGTGCGCGCACACACACACACACCCAGAACACTAAATAACGATGCACTATTTTTTTCCATATTTAAATTCAGTTAGAAAATTTTATTAGCTATCTTTATTTGTTTATTCTTCAAATGAACTTCAAAAATTTATTAGCTATTCTTACTTGGTTATTCTTCAAGAGAAATTTAAAATTACTATAAGTTCCAAAAGAAATATAATGGGATTATTATAAGCATTGCATTATAAATAAATTTTTAACATTCTTTTAAAAATATTCTTTCCCATTATGGTTTATCACAGGATATTGAATATAGTTCCCTGTGCTATACAGTTGGACCTTGCTGTTTAACCATCCTATATATAATAGTTTGTATCTGCTAACCTCAAACTCATACTCCATCGGTCCTTCAACCCCCTCCCCCTTGGCAACCACAAGTCTGTTCTCTAGGTCTGTGAGTCTGTTTCTGTTAGTAGATAAGTTCACTTGTGTAATATTTTAGATTCCCCATATAAGTGATATCATATGTCATTTGTTTTTCTCTTCCTGACTTACTTCACTTAGTATGATGGTCTCTAGGTCCATCCATGTTACTGCAAATAGCATTATTTCATTCTTTTTATGGCTGAGTAATATTCCATTGTATATATGTACCACATCTTCTTTATCTATTCATCTGATGATGGACATTTAGGTTGTTTTCATGCCTTGGCTATTGTGAACAGTATGCACTAATTTTGAGAACAACAATCAAAGAGCCACTAAAACTTAGCAGCAGTGCCAATGTGTTTAGAGAGAGGTATGATAAAAATGCAAATCTGAAGTTGCCTATAAAAACAGAGGTGGAGAAAAATCAATTGTTTTTAGAGGAGCTCTGTTATCCATGTGTGAGAGAAGCAGAGAGCAGGTGGATGAGAAGCAGGTAACAGAACCATGAAAGCTGGAGGGGGCTAGGATTTCAGGTGGGGCTGAGAAATTGTGGAGTTATAAGAGAATTGATAAAAATGCTAATCCAACTGAATTTAGAAGGCTATGTGGATTTCAGAGGAAAAATATATTTGGATACTAACTTTCCACACAAATCCCTCATGATTCACCTGTGATTGCTTTGAACTCATACAAGTAGGACTTTCTGATATTTTTCAAACTTGAGATCTTTGAAGTGTGCCTTTGATCTTCCTAAGTTGAAGTAGGATGAGGTGTTTTGAGACCTTTAAATTCTCAGCAAAAAGTCCTAACTTACTTTAGAATTTTGGAAATGAATTTGCATTACTATAATAAAGGGTGTTTTAAAAACGACTAATAGTCTTTAGTTATTAATGGGTTTTATGTATCCTGTATCATTCACCTGGGTATGTATA
The DNA here is from genome assembly GCF_002837175.3 of Physeter macrocephalus. NCBI lineage: Eukaryota > Metazoa > Chordata > Mammalia > Artiodactyla > Physeteridae > Physeter > Physeter macrocephalus. Next base: position 64,089,793 of record NC_041231.1, read on the forward strand.
TATATATATATATATTTTTTTTTTAATCCTCCAATTGCTGAAATCAAAGCCAGTGCTCCCAAAAACTTTAAGTGTGATCGAGGTTTTGTAGAAAAGCATCATAATTAGGAGTTTGGAGGCCAGGGTTCAAGCCTCATATCTTCAAACTGGATGACCTGTACAGGTTTGTGTTGCTATCACAGCTGTGAAGGCTGCACCCTCCCCATGTAAAGGAGAGAAATGGAAGCACAGTTTTCAACAGGGTCAATTCTGCCCTCCAAAGGGCATCTGGGAAACTTGGTGGGACCAGAGGTTAGGGCGTTCATTTGACACGATGATTGTAAGGTGCTATTGGGATACCAGATACCCTGCAATGCTCAGGACTGTTCTACACCAGGAACAATATTTCCACATCATACAAGATTTTCAAGTGTCCCACCAGACATTCACGTAGGTGTAAAACCTGTTTGTTTATGTTTATATAATCCTAGAACCTAATTCTGTTTTATATGATTTAATAGTACATGTGTGTCATGTGTGTGTGTTGGGGAGAGTTCTCTGAAAAAATTCTTGATCATATTATTTTATTTTAAAATGTGTCTAATATCTGTATCACTTGTGAGTCTGTTTCCATTCTCTATTTTTTTCTTTTGATCCCATTAGTCAATATGCTTTATAATTTTTTCTTGAATGTTGGACGTCAGGTTGAAAGTTTGTAGAAACTTTGGCCATTGTTACTTTTCTCCAGAGAGGATTTATTTTAGCATTTAGCTAGGATTTAAATTAGGTATTAAGTTAATTCAAAGATGGGTTTCAGTCTTTGTAGATATGGTGCATTTCTGTTATTTCTAGGCAATAACCCTTCAGAGTCCCAATCAAGGGCCTGACCCTTCCTCCTTGGTGGGACCTGAAATCTAGTTTTGTCCCTCAGGCACCATGAGATTTCCAAAAGTCCTGCTTAGTTTCTCAACCTGTTGGTGGCCAGTGTCTGCCCAGCTTCTTGGCCCTCAGGGGTCACTGCTGAGTCAGCCAGTATCCGGAGGGGGAGGCAAGGTGTGTGTTCTGTTCTCGTTAAGGATCTCAGCTCCTTCAGTCCTGGCTGCCTTGGTAACTCTGAGATGCTTTTGAACAGTTTATTTTTCTCCTCATCTGGCTTTTGGTAGGAGGTTTCAAATGCCCAAATTTAATCATTCATAGCTGGAAGTAAAATTCTGGCATGGTTTTTAAATGCACTATATTTTCTAGGAATACAGCTATTGTGTATATGGAGGATTACACTTTGTTTTGTTCAGAAATGTATTAAAATAGAAAATCACATTACTGATGACATCAGTGGTACTGGAGTCACCAATATAACACATTTTTACATCAATCTGCATTTACTAATGTTGCATTCGTGATGATTCTGCATGTATGTCTGTCTATACTTGGTGTTTATTTCAAAATGTTAAATAAAGAGAAAATTTTTCTTACTTTAAATCCAAAGTCATTCATTGTAAATATGTGCAAGACTCTAAATGCACTGTTATATATTCTAGCATAGTTGTCCCTGGGCTACTATGGGTTGAGAAGGAGATGATATCTTAGTCCCTCTCTCCCTACCCTCTCTGCCCCCAGCACCCATACTTATTCAACTATAGAAATTCATAGGTTCATTTCATGTCAGTCCTGAACCTGTATGTACAAGAGAATTCTCTTGGGACCTTCACCTGCAGTGCCTAGAGTTTAGATTCCCACCTGGAAAAGCAGGGCAGCTAGATGTTGGTGATGGCAATTATTAAAGAGTGCTACAGTGGCACAAGCTGAGTGTCCTAGGTTAGGGTGCAGGGGCGAAGGGGTTGAGCTTTCTTTGAGCCTGGAAGGTGACTGGGCTGGAGGCATTTGAACAGTACACAGCTCAGAAAAAGCACTTACTGGGGTAAGGATGTACAGAGCATGATCAAAGGAGCAAGAGCCAAGGGGATGGACAACCACGCTTGTGCCCAGAAAGTATGTGGTCTATAACAGAGAGAAGGATGGGGCTTCAGGTCCCTGGAGGAGGAGGGAGAGTTCTGTCATGCCCACTATGGCAGCCTGGGAAAATAAGTGCCTTTGAACAGCTGCATCATTGATGGTGCCAGATTTTAATGAACAACCAGGTTAAGACCTTGCCTTCTCTTCTAGTTCCTCTGTACTGATGATTCTAAGGAGCCAGAATCAACAGCTAAGAAGTGGGTGTCTCAGCGAGATAGAATCTTCGATGCAATTGGCTGTGCTGCATGCCAGTCCCCAGGATGAAAGCTGTGGAACCCAGTTACCTCTGAGCTGGAGTTGGGGGTGTTCCAGGGTATAATCAAAGGAGAATCTTTAAATGGCATAGGGAATGAAAGTTTTTGTTTTTTAACAATTTTATTGGAGTATAACTGCTTTACAATGGTGTGTTAGTTTCTGCTTTATAACAAAGTGAATCAGCTCTACATATACATATGTCCCCATATCTCCTCCCTCTTGCGTCTTCCTCCCACCCTCCCTATCCCATCCCTTTAGTTGGTCACAAAACACCGAGTTGATCTCCCTGTGCTATGTGGCTGCTTCCCACTAGCTTTTATTGGAGTATAACTGCTTTACAATGGTGTGTTAGTTTCTGCTTTTTAAAGATGAATCAGTTATACATATACACATGTTCTCAGATCTCTTCCCTCTTGCATCTCCCTCCCTCCCACCTTTCCTATCCCCCCACTCTAGGTGGTCACAAAGCACCGAGCTGATCATCCTGTGCTATGCAGCTGCTTCCCACTACTTATCAATTCTACGTTTGGTAGTGTATATATGTCCATGCCACTCTCTCACTTTGTCACAGCCTACCCTTCCCCCTCCCCACATCCTCAAGACCATTCTCAGTAGGTCTGCGTCTCCATTCCCGTCTTGCCTCTAGGTTCTTCATGACCTTTTTTATTTTTCATAGATTCCATATATATGTGTTAGCATATGGTATTTGTTTTTCTCTTTCTGACTTACTTCATTCTGTATGACAGACTCTAGGTCCATCCACCTCACTACAAATAACTCAATTTCGTTTCCTTTTATGGCTGAGTAATATTCCATTGTATATATGTGCCACATCTTCTTTATCTATTCATCTGATGATGGACACTTAGGTTGCTTCCATCTCCTGGCTATTGTAAATAGAGCTGCAATGAACATTTTGGTACATGACTCTTTTTGAATTATGGTTTTCTCAGGGTATATGCCCAGTAGTGGGATTGCTGGGTCGTATGGTAGTTCTATTTGTAGTTTTTTAAGAAACCTCCATACTGTTCTCCATAGTGGCTGTATCAAT